>NC_142791.1:16602500-17202500 GCF_988280905.1 Pimephales promelas
GAAAGATTTTCTATTGATGAATCACCCTATATGACCCAGAGGGCAAGAATTTGAAATGTGGCTAAAATAGAGACTAAATTTGGCACCAGGTCAACCCCTCTGCGTAGACTAGAAGAGAGCAACAGATGGAAAACTATTTTGGCTACATTGCTTACATCTTTGTGATTCCATACAATACACACTGCAGAAATGGTCTGTAGGACCAGCATGTATTAGTATACACTGGGAACCGTCCTAATACAATTATTGGACTCATGAGAAACAGTTTTGGGGTTTTTTTTCTATCCAAGTCTATCCAAAACTTACTGTAACAATGCTAGGCCATTCTGATTGGTTGCTATGGTGTTCTGATTGGTTGCTAGGCTGTTCTGAGTGGTTGCTGAGGTGTTCAATGTGGTTGATTAGCTATAGTCTCTAGATATGGCCTTCCTTCAATAAAAGTCCATGGAACTTTTTCCTGTTTTTTATATTCCGAGTTAATCCAATGGTTTGGAAAAGTAATAGTACACCTCTCCTCTTTCAAATCACTATCCTTTATTAGCAATATATTGATGCTTGCCTTAAGAAACACCACTAATTAAAAGTCTGTCAAGTCTAACAATGAAAATTGATTCTTGGCAGCAAGAACTGCATCTGGCTAATGCCTTTTGGATGAGGTTTGCCAAATTAAGGGCGAAGTGTTGAGATAGAGGGCCTGTGGTAATGCTGGCTCTCTCAGAAAGCGGAAATATAAATAATTAAAGTCATACAGTGTCTGGCTGCATCTCAAGCATTGACGGATGACTGGTTCTCGATACAAATGGTGATAATCTAAATAGTGTCTACTTAATAGCTTTTGCATTGAGAGTTTGTTTGGCAGAACGGCTATTACCCTCGAATAACTCAAATTAAAGTAATTACGTGACAGTTTTCCCGCATTTTAGCAAGAATTCAGTGCTTTTATCTGATAGTTGTGAACATAATATACACATAATTTTCTTGACATCTTGACATCTGGCATAGTAGTAATGGCATAATAATTCCATGCAACCTTTCATTCGTGCTGGTACGGTTTCCTTGTCTGACACTGAGTATCAACCTGTTGTGAGCTTGCGGGATACTGGTTCAGAACAGTCCTTAATCCTGAAAGAGTTACTTAAAAGACCTTTTGCTTCTCACAAACCTGGTATTTGGTGTGATTTGTGTTTGCAGTTGTAACATTTCACAGTTAAGTAGATTCAAGTATGCATCAAGTTATTCCCTTCTAGTAATCTATTCCTGAACAGTCAGTTAGACAAAGCATTTCATATATTAGAAGAATTACAGAAGCTCTTTGATAGATATCTGACCAGCACAGGCTGAAACAGCATGTGGGTTTCCCTTTTATAATACTAGGGAAAAAGAGTGACATTAATGAGGTGGTGAAACTTTATTGCGTCTGTTTTGACGGTAGCTCAATGGAAAGCCCTCATAGTCCCACACGGTACTATTAATGTTGTCTGGTAGCTTAACAACTTAAGTCAAATGGTTAAAATCAGCCGTCTTTGACTCATTGTGTTTTAAGCCGTTTATTCTCATATAGTGAGATTTTTCATAGATGTAACGAGTGGTGGTTGCCAGTGCGGACGTCAAGTCACAGTGCTAGAATGTAGTGGGTGATTGCCAAGACATTGTTATGAGATTGCTAAGGTGTTCTCAGGGGTTTCTAATGTTGCTATGGGGAATTCCCAGGGTGGTTGACAGTGTTACTAGATCGTTTTCAGGGTGTTTTCTGTTGTTTTCTACTGGCTCATGTTGAAAGTAGTGACATGTGAAGGCCAACCGGTAACGCTTCCTTTTACAGTACAGTACTTGCGTGTACTTACAGTGTACTTAGCTAGAAAGTACTGGCTAATATAAGGTAAGTACATGGGTTAGGGATAGGTTTAGGGGTAGTTGCAGGGTTGGTACCTAGTTATTACCATAGACAGTAAAATGAATGGACAGAGCGACCCCATTGATTTAAGCGGAGAAGACTGAAGCCCGATTATTGCACTTCCTGTCTGATGTCTGAGGGACTGCGCAGGCTCAAACTCAGCATGACGACAGTCTGATAGTTGAAAATCTTCTAGTAGTTGTGCCACGACAAATCTGAATCACCTAATTCCTCAAAAACATCGTTGAAATATTTTGTCCCGTTGCTTTTATGGACTCTCTTCTACCTTGACTTTGTGCCTCCTTGTCTCCTCGAATGCCTCATAGACAGTAAAAGATTGCCTGCGAGCTTCTTCTCCTGTCTATACGGTAATGTGTCTATTGTGCGACAGAAAGTCCCGTGGTTATGACGTAATCTTTAGCCTATTTACCGTAACGTAAGGTATAAAGTAATGGAGCATTTTATACACCAAAATGACGCCAAAATGAATGGGAGTCAATGGGATGCTAACAGCAGGTGAAGTTCTGCTACAACGGTGGCTCCCGTGAGGCTTCAACTTCCGGCTGATGGATTACCTCCTTGGTTATTACCCAGTAATTGTAATTATTATAATAAGTACATAGTATGTACATGGGTAACAGGACTTTAAAAGGAAACGTTAACCCATGGTAACCCAACGCATTCTCATCCCAAAGCGTCATATACGACACTTTTGCAAAAGCGTAAACATCCAACGCACATGGCTCCCTTTAGCGTCAAATGAAACGATTACGGTAGGTTTAGGTATGGGGTAGGGTTAGACCACTAGGAGGCACCTTCTGCCCCATATCTGCGTCTCATTTGACGCTAAAGGATGCCATGTGTGTTGGATGTTTACGCTTTGGCAAAAGCGTCGTATATGACGCCTTGGGATGAGAACGGGCTCGGTAACCCATGATTGGAATTTGTCCATCCAAGTTAGTGCACAAACATCAAGAGTAGTGAGTAGTGAACACACACACACACACACTTCAAACCATTGACAGGCATTCACTGCGCCGCCCAGGGAGCGATTGGGGGTTAGGAGCCTTGCTCAAGGGCACTTCAGTCATTTCCTGCTGGTATTGATAATCAAATTCGCAACCTTCGGGTTAACAATTTGATTCTTTAAATCAAAGTCGATTACGTTTGGCTTGAGCCAATAAATTGTCTTCATAATAAAGACAATCATCCGATTACTTAAAAAATAATTTAAGTAACCCCCCATAATTACGCACTAATTATGCACTTAAGTCTAATAGTCAGGATTAGGGCAGGAGTGTCAAATTGTGCTCCTGGAGAGCCTCTCCTCCAGTAAGCTGGCAATATGGCTTCCGTCGCATCATCATCAGGTGGTGCTGCACATTGATGGTGGTTAAGGATATTTCGCTCTTCCAAATGTAAAGTGCTTTGAGTGCGGAGAAAAGCGTTATATAAATGTAACATCCATTTAAAATGTTTGCCGCAACCATTCTATTTTTTATTATCGGGTTTCCTTAACTTCCTAAATGTGGATTGCACGTGCAATTTTATTATCAAAACAGACGTCTGGTGTTGTGACTGAAACTTGTGGTAGTTTGGTGTTCAAAGGTCAGTACTATGTAGGCTGCACTCATTAGAAAGCTTTTAATTTGGACTTGCCCTCAAGAAGGAAAGCACCACAGGACTGTGGCCGTGGATTTTTTTTTTTTTTTTTTGAATTTATGGTTTCTAGTTTCACTCCATATTCATCCAACATCTGTGTTACCCCAACCACATATTTTTTATCTGGGCTTCGCTTGGTTTCCCATGATCTTCAGAAAAGCAAAGTCTGTGGGCTGCTCGATGTTGGCAAAGCAGTTGTGTTTCTGAAATGAGCTCAACTAAATGCTATACCTCAAGTAGATTACTGAAATGTAGTGGAGTTTAATGGTTGTTTTATTCAAATCACATGCTGACTTGTTGCACGTGACATTTATAGCTTCATCACTATTTTCTATCATGCTGTTTTGCTGGAAGTGCATTATAAATATCGGTTTCTGTGAGTGGTGTATATAGACTCCCTGCGTCAACAATGCTAACCACAAACTGACTGCATGACTGACTAACCGCTTGAATACCACTTTACTTTTCAATAATTATACCATTAAGATATACAGTATAAGAACTGATTTTTAATTTTGCCTGACAATTCCCTGTACTGTTTGCTAGCTTGCTATATGTTTCTGGTCTACTGCCTCAAACCACAGGCTGCTGCTGCTGTACAGGATAGGATTCGGGTCCAAATCTGTGGCTTTTCTTTTCAATCCAACAAGTGAGGGAATGTCGCTAGCTCAAATGAGAAATGGGTTAGCGGTTTGCTAATTGTGGTACACTGGGCGGAGGAGATTACACGCGGACAGACTTCCCTCTTGACTTAAATGACCCTCCCTGAGCAGTTGTGACTTGTTTACACAGATTCGTTTGGTCACGCTCAGTTCTAGACCTTTGCTGTGGGCCTTATTTACACCGTGCTCTTGCTAGCTTAGCACTAGTCTGAGCCTCAGACATTACACACACTAACCGGCCACACTCTGTTCACGAATCATCTGATGCATATAGCACACAAAACTAAAACTCTTTCACAAAGCCAAAAGTCATAAAGCCTGTTCACACCAGGGACGATAACTATAATGATGATGCTAAAGATAGTTCTAAAAATCATTATAAATATGAACAAATTGCAGAGTCCAGACAACAACTTTAACAATAATGGCAGCTGATGAACGAGGAAAACATTGACAGCCAATCAGAATCTATCCTGCTTTAAAGAGCATGGGCATTTAAAGCGGCAGGCGACAAAACTGGAGTACGTGGTTCTAATAAACAGAGTGATATTGTGTGTTCGTGTGGATGCTAATATAGTTATCGTTACAGAATCTTTATAGTTATGGTTCTTGGTGTGAATGGGCTTTTAATTTTATTGACTTACTCCTACAGGTTTTCCAGGACGTTTTTAACGGTCCGCCCGGAAACTTAAGCCGTGTTAACAAGTTCTGTCAGGACCACTATCGTCAAATACATGTACAATTGACAATTAGTAATACATTTGGATTTACGGAATGGTTCTGTACTGTTCTTGGCAAGAACTCCCTGAGCATCCAGGCAGCCTAGCGTGGATAAGGTCGTGTGTCCACCAAAGCTTTTTTCCACGCGCCTGGCCAACACATTCTCATCCTTTAACGTCATATAGAACGCTATATGACAAAACGGCGCTATACTACGCACATGGCACCCGTTATCGTTAATATAACACGCGCTGTGAGGGCTAAGTTTAGGTGTGGGGTAGGGTGTGCGTGTCATATTCACGCTAAAGGATTTATAACATCTTGGGTTCGCATGTTATATTAACGATAAAGGGTGCCATGTGCGTAGTATAGCGCCGTTTTGTCATATAGCGTTCTATATGACATTAAAGGATGAGAACGGGCTGGCCTGGCGTATGTTTTCAATTGTTTTCAATAGGAGCGCCGCGTTTTTTAAACACCATGAACGTACCGAGGCGCTGAACGTTTTTTTCACGGTGAAGCGCCGAGTGCCCAGCGTTTTTTACTGGCCGCTGGGAGTTGAAAAATTTTCAACTTTGGATAAAACGCAGCACTCATCACTGTCACTTTTTACCCAGCCGTCCAATCACAGTGGAGGAGGGGCGGGACTAATACCACACCGACCAACTGTCACAACATTCAACTGCTGCGGATATTCTGTATCATAACAACGAAACGTCTCAACGGAAAAAACGCTGCGCTGCTAAAACGCTCGCAAGCGCCCAAAGCACGGCGTCTTCAGCAGAGCGTCTAGCGTTTTCAGCTGGCTAAAAACGCTTTGGTGGACACACGGCCTAAGAGCAGCAATAACCCCCCTTAGGCCGTATGTCCACCAAAGCGTTTTTCCACGCGCCTGGCGTATGTTTTCAATTGTTTTCAATGGGAGCGCCGCGTTTTTTAAACGCCATGAGTGTAACAAGGCGCTGAGCGGTGTGTTTGTTTTTTTCACGGTGAAGCGCCGAGCGCTCGGCGTTTTTTACTGGTCGCCAAGAGTTGAAAAATGTTTAACTTTGGATAAAACGCAGCGCTCATCAGTGCTTCTCATTCTTACCCAGCTGTCCAATCACAGTGGAGGAGGGGCGGGACTAATACCACACTGACCAACTGTCACAACATTTAAACTGTGCTGCGGATATTATGTATCATAGCAACGAATCGTCTCAACGAAAAAAAACGCTGCGCTGCTAAAACGCTCTCAAGCGCCCAAAGCATGGCATCTTCAGCAGAGTGTCTAGCGTTTTCAGCTGGCTAAAAACGCTTTGGTGGACACACGGCCTTAGGGTAAACAGAACAGAACCAACATGAGTAAATGCAGATATCATTAATTCAAGATTTTAAAGTACAACATGATTCGAGCATTTATTCTGATTAAAAGGGAAATCAGAATGCCGTACTGACTGACGAGAGGAGTAGATGGGGAGGGAGGAGGGTAATTCGCTCCTGACAAAGCAATAGTTGCTTATAATACTGAAGGAGCTTATATATGTATAGTGATAGGCGTTGTATTCCTTTAGTACATGTATCAGCTGAGAGTCAGCTGATGCGAGCTTGACTAACGTGACCTTCCAGAACTGACGCTACGCTTAAAGGTTCTCTAAGCGATCCTGGGTGTTGACGTTCGGAATATTTTCAGACAAATCGGAGGCTAGCTAGACCCTCCCTCCTCTGCATCTCATCTCCCCCTCCCCCTCCCTTCCGTGCTTCCTGAAATAATAGTGAACGTGCATTTCTAGCAAATTGTATCCTTGTGTGGGTTTGGTGAACATAAGCGTCCAGCAAAAACAGAGCAACCTGAATGTCGGACTGGAAGCCCTTCTGCCGCCGGAGTTCTCGCCATCGTTCAAAAGCTTTGCTACCGATGTAAATTCGGAACTTCGCACGTTCTTTATCCGACTCCTTTTTCTTTTTAATTTGTTCTTCAGAACGACGTCTCTTTGGTCGTGTGTCGGCCATTTTTCAAACTTCCCTCTGATGCTTCTATCTCCTTCACACACACACACACCCTTCATGTGCACGCGCACTAACCCCCCAGACCCACCCTCAAATACTTCTTGCTAGTGATTGGCTGGAACACTGTTTGTTAGGTTTCGTGGTCCGGGTGAGACATGATTGTTTTTGTTGACGTTTTCGGAGCCTGTGGTGTCTACAGAGACCGCGTTTTTTTACAGTGTGTTTAGGGGACAGGCAGCTTGCCGATAGTGAGGAGACGTTTGATGTATGTGACAAAAAATGTTTTGGCCCCACATCGCTTAGAGAACCTTTAATTTCTGATACTGCAAAAATGAACGCTTCAGATGAGTAACTAAAAGCTTGATTTAAAAAAATGGTTTGTGAAGTTCATGGCATAGAAACTTCAAGACATTACGCATTTAGTTTGAGGCACTTAGTTGAATTTAAAAGGCATGTTTTCGCATGTTTACCAATGGAATATGGGAAAAGTATTTTTATTTATGTATTTTATTTTTTTGTGAACTAGGCAAACTCCTTTGATTCCCAAGTGATCCCATTTTATTAGTCGTGTGTCCTCTCACATCTATAATGGAAAATCAGGTGAAGAACTTTGCTGAAAAGGGAATATCCGCGGCATATTCGGGTAAAAATAAAAGTAAAGATAGTTTGTGATTGCATCAACATGTACACGCCCCTGAACATGACATTGAACAAAGAAACATGTGATTGTTCTCTTTACATGTCAGTCAGAAGGCATCTTCCTGACTAAGTGGGCAGTCCTATAGCGTTACATTGTTAGTCAAAGTTCTACATGACATTAGCATAGTGCAGGCGTCCATTACTAGCGGGTTAAATTTAGCAACAGCTGTCTGTGATGATTTTGCTCAGGGTTCACATATTTCAGGGAGGTGGGGTGATCCTCAGGTGGGTTTGGATCCCCAGAGCTCTCGGGTGTGGCAGCTCAGCTGCATTTCCGAAACAAGCATTGGGAACTAACTGTGCTGTAACTAAAGCCTAGCTCTAACTAAAGCGCTAACTAGCCCAGATATCAGTGTCAGATAATTCAGATGTTTTATATCTCTGTATTTCTGTGATTTTTAGTAAGAATAGCGCTCAACTATTCTAAAATGTTTAAGTGTTCACTTAGACCAAAACACTTATTACACTTTTATTTTAGCTTACATTGGGAATTCTGTTCAGTTTTAGTTTCGATATAGTCAACACTTTGGAATAGGACAGCATGAGATGAAAATACACCCTAAATGCACGTAATAGATCTCACTGTGAACCATTCATCCATGTTCATTTGGAAAAAAATACCATAATGTTTAATACAAATATCAAAACTGGATCTTCCAGTGAAACGACAGACGACTTCTCCAATCATTCAATCCGCTTAAATTCCTCCACTGCAAGCTCATGTTCATCCGCCTCCACTTTTGAGCGCCACGTCCACATCTCAGCATCCAAACAACTGCTGATACATACTTTTTTGCTTTCGTTATACTCGTTAATGGTCTGTCACTATTTCTGATTCATTGCTACTTTTTGATTAAACCAGACCATCCGACATTGATTGAACAATACGAAAACGTAATAATCTCTGTAAAATAAATCAGTTTTCTCATCAGCTTCCTCACTGCATTTTCATCTCTGTAATAGTTTTTGTTAATGACAACAAGCTTGATAAATACTTAGCGCAGAAAAGCAACGTACAGTAGTTAGAAGTAACAACCTGAGGTTAAGTGTGTCGATTTGAAGCCCCAAACTGTTGGTGGCCCCCACAGATCGTTTAACCAGTACCCTATACTGTTCTCAAAACAGCTAGCAGCTGTAGGGGTCAAAGCTTGGAATGCAAGTCATGCCACTTACATTCAATCACAAATGTCGAACATTTTTGCTTGACCAGAATATGAACCATGGTTCAATTTCCTGACACTGACAAGTACATGCATTAGATATTAATAGTTTGTGATATAGTTAAAAGGTGATGTTTGTCATTTCTGTCCCATAAGCTTCATCAAAAGTAATTGCAAAAATAACGCTTTTTCCGAAACACACCCCCTATTTCGACTGAGTGAAGAAAAAGACCAAACTCATGCCATTGTTTGGGCCGATGTTGCTATGTCAAAAAACAGTCGCACACATAGTATTTGAAGAGTGTTCAAATTACTGTGACAAGTAACGACAAAGTTCACTAGAAGTGGAAGAGTCCATCATAATGCAGTCCGCACTCGGTGTTCTAAGAGCAGGGCGTAGCTCTGCAGACATTGGAGAAAACACATAGATCTAAAATAGCTTGTGAGCACATGAGAACAGCTTTGCACTCAATTCAAAGTGTATGATTCTCTTTAAATATGTTTATAATGTGGACACTCCATTTGTAATTCACTTTAGATAATTTGCAGTATGTGGTTTGCACTAATGAAATGAAACCTGGTTTCATCTGGGGCCGTGTAGAGTCCTCAGCATATGTTCCTCGTCTAGTACTGGGAGCATGATGCACACTGCAATGAGTGTAGCTTTTGATGTAATATTATGGTTTTATGATTTTTTCACTTTCATGGGATGTTTTCAGGGATAAACAGTAGGGGAACGTAGAAAGGGAAGAGATATGTTGCAAAGTAATGTAATGTTTGCAGTCATGTTTACTGCTATGTGTGACCTCGCCACAAAACTTCAACTGTTACGTACCAGTCCTGTTCAGTTCTCATTACTGTCTTCATTTTTGGTGTCCCAGAAATCTCTTCTCTATCAATTTCTCTTATTTTTTTTAAATGTTCTCGTCAAATCAAAAACATTGTTGGAGCTTTAACCTAGGTGTGTGCGATTCTGAGGTTTCTAAATTTAAGTCCGATAAATTCTTTTTTTAGAATTTATGCACCACTAGTATTTCTGTCGGAATTTTAATTGTTCTTTCTTTGAAAAATTACCTTCAAAATTGCTGCTTAGTCCAATTTACATCATTGCCAAACAGAATCTAGCAATGAAGAGAGGGTGGGAGAAAGCGAGAGAGAGAGAACGAGAGAAAGAGAGAGAGCTGTGAAAGTTGTGCCCCTGAACTGAAGCCACAGGCAAATCATCTGCAGCATGGGGGCGTGAGTGAGAAAGTCACACACTTGTGGACACTTGTTGCATTTTTACGTAATTCACAACTAAATTGTCCTATTTTGTCCACAAGCTGGAAGTTCTTCCACACAGTTGAATTTGAAATTGTCATTTTCTGTTACACATGTAAATTTCCCTATGATACAAGAGGCAGACATAAGTTTGAGTGCCACCAATGCTCACTGATCTGAGCCAATCATAACGTCCTGTTTAAAGAGATATACAAAGTCATAAAAACAAAAGTATTGATTCCTATAGTAGAGTCAACTCCAATACTAAGACTAGACAGAAGTGAGGAACTTCTTATAGGTATATCTTTACAATGGCTTTTATTTATTTATTTATTTTTAAGATTAACAGTAACACTTTATTTTGATGGTCCCTTTTCTCTTTTTTGTATTGGTTAGATACATTTTTTGTAACACCTTGAGCTTCATTATGGTATATTTCATTATCAGTTAATGTTTACCATAAATGTTATCCTTAATGTGAGGAATCCAGTGTGTTAACAGGGATTTTTAAAACAAATCACCACTGCCTTAAGCATCCATTACATGCGTTTGGCTGAAATTATTTAGTTTTGGAATACATGCTGATTAAACGCAGTGACTTGTGGTTTAATTGACATGCCAGAGATGCAAAGCATGTTAATAAGGTCAGTTAAAGAATGTTATTAGCAGTAGTATACTTTTTAAGACTGTATGATCTAACTAATGCCTTAAAAGTTAATGATGAATTTGAGTCACAGGATGAATCGTAACTTTACTCTTTAAGATCATAATTTCAGGATGTTGCATTTTCGCTATGACATGCACATTTTTGTATAAAGTGCCTTTGACTGATTTGGATGCTGATAAAAGTACAAAAACTTGGCTCGTGTGCTTCCCTGGAAATAACAACATAGAGAATGAAGGTTTTTTGGAAATGCTTCCAGAAGAAAGAGAGATTCAATAAAGCAGTTCCTACAGCTTTTAACAGATTTTCATTTGCCAAGTCTAGTATGGCATATATGACTCATCCAACCTCAAGAAAAAAGTCGCTATTTTACGTGGAAACAATTTCATATGAATTTGCACAATGTGATTTGTTCAGAAACAGAAGATTTGCAGGAATAAAGTTTAAGCATGAAGGTCCATCACCAAACCTAATCACTGTAAAAAAAAATTTGTTGGTTTAACTTAAAAAATGAAGTAACCTGGTTGCCTTAAAATTTTAAGTTCATTGAAATGGAAAAATTTGAGTTAATACAATGAAGGAGATTGATTTAATCATCAGAAACTCAAAATATTATGTTATCTGAACTACATAAATTATTTAAGTTGATTTGACAAAAGAAAAAAATGTTGCGATTACAAATCATGAAAATATTTTTTTACAGTATAGAAGCAGATCATACAAAAATGAGGAGATGAGATTGTATAACACATATGAATTAGCAACCAATTCTCAAGATTGTAAAATAATTTAGAATTGTCATGAAATGCGTTGAAAGATACATGTAATGTTTGAAAGTGAATACAAAAATATCGTAATAATCCTATACTGAGGGAAAAAATGTGACTTGCAAATATTATTGTGTTATTCGTTATGAAGTGTCTTCACTTCAAATGAGTTTCATAATAACTGCCGAAACCAATAGCACAAAGAACTTCTTGAAGACTTCCTTTCCCAAAGTGCTTTCTGGGAAAATGATGTCCAATCTATTTTTGTCTGTCCTCTGGGACAAGTGCTTGATCTTTGATAAAGAGCCATCATCAGTAAAGACATTTTTTGGTAGAAAAGCGACACAAAGAACACAAGTGATATAGCTTACACAATTAGTTTGTCCTTGTTATAGAGCATTTCGATCAGAAATGTCAGCATTGCTTGCATTGGAGGCGTCAGTTGTAGGAGTCAACAGAGACACACACTGTGGCAGCTCGGGTCAGTGGTCACACACAATGGAGGAAATGGACCGTTTCTTGACCTCAGGGAAAATTTTGTCGTGGCTATCAGCTTCTAGTTCATAGCTACATCCCATCTGGCATACTTCACCAGTGTGTACTTCTTTGGTAGTGAGCAAGACCACCATGCAACGTACTGTTTACAATTTATTTTCAAGTGGAAGCATCTAGCAAAAATCATTACCCTAAAATAAATTATCTTTAAAATGTATTGCCTTAAAATGCATTAAAACTTCAAAACCTTGCACTTTGAATCCCATTTTCAATGGTTTGCGCATTCAGGCCACCTCTAGTCATGTAAATGAATGACCAAAACGCACAAAAAGTTTTGTTTTTTAGACAGCCCCTTAATCATAGACCATCTTTTCCCACCTAGTCTTCACTATATTATCTACACAATCATATTTGTGACTTTTAACTAATGCTTATCTATGCACAGTCAACTCTAGTTTGTTACACACAACATGTCGGGGCGGGAATGTGGCCTGTGTTTGAGAACATGGCCAAGATTTTCACCCTCAGCTATAGTGATTTCCAGTTGTTTTTGTTAAGCTTTGGTTCTCCGGGAATCTCTTATATTTTGTCTGTAGCAAAAGAAAAGCTAATGAACTCAAGAAAGGCCCTGGGGTGTTTGGTCTTTGAGGCTCGATGCCATCCGTCGGGATGGAGGGGGTGGCTTCAGTAATGCCATGCAGATGTTTTCCATTTGAGCTGGGAAACAAATCCTCATTGTTTTGGGTCTCACTATAGCCCAACAGGCTCAACGTCACGAGCATTTTTATTACCTGTTTTCATACTCAACTCGCATACAGATGCTACGGTCTGTCTGGAAATTAGCCTCCGCGTGAGTGATATTTCAGGGTGACTGGGCCACAGATTACGTGTCTGAGGAACGTGTCTTGCTGCTGGCCTATTTCTGTATGTTACTCTGAGCTTTGGTATGGGTCAGCATTCTTGGTTTGAAATAGATCTGGTTTCAGTATTCTCTCCAGATGAGAGGGGCGTGGAGTGTCGTGCCAGTCTGTAGGACATGTAACCGGTGACGAACGCACTGCTGGTGTAATTACAGCCCTGCGCTCACATGAGAAATTGCTTGCATAGATTCAGAGTTTATGTTGTGATGCTAATTACAGAATCATCTGCGTTCATAAAGGACACAACCACGATATTCAAAATGCAAACAGTACATAAATAGACTTGTGATATACATTGTGATTTAAAATATAAAAAAGCCTCAAATATGTAATATTTTACTTATATATATATATATATATATATATAGGGCTGTCAAACGATTAATCACAATTACCACGATTTTCAAAATGCAAACAGTACATAAATATACTTGTGATATACATTGTGATTTAAAATATAAAAAAGCCCCAAATATGTCATATTTTGCTAATATATATATATATAGGGCTGTCAAACGATTAATCGCAATTAATCGCATCCAAAATAAAAGTTTGTCTTTAAATAATATAATTGTATAATGTGTATAATATTGTTAATGTGTATGCACTGTGTATAATTATTATATATATATATATATATATATATATATATATATATATATATATATATACACACATGCTTGTATATATTTAATAAATATTTTCATGTATATACTACATATAGATGTAAATATAATTTACATTATATGTAAATATCAATATTTTATATATAAATAATATATTTTTCTTAAATATACAAGCATATGTGTGTATTTATATATATAAAATAAAATATAAAAATATAAAATAATTATACACAGCGCACCCACATATATTATGTAAAGACAAACTTTTATTTTGGATGCGATTAATCGCAATTAATCGTTTGACAGCCCTAATATATATATATATATATATATATATATATATATATATATAATTTTTATGCATTTTAATATATTTAAATTGTTATTTTTCTTAAATATTTTTGGCCATGCGCCCAAAAATAGAATTTTAAAATATCAACAAGAAATTAGCTTGGCATTTTCCAAATGTTTTTAGGTTTATTGTCACTGTTTTGTATCTATTTATAAATTAAATCTATTCATTTACGTTTGTGGTTAGGTTCATGTTTTAGATGCGGTTACAGATATATAAATACCAACCACTACAAATTAAATCACCCATTTGATGGGTTATTTTGTCCTCTAAATTAGAGTAGAAGGTAATCTGGTCTTTCCTCTTATTTTCTCCTTCTCATCATGTCAAAATTAGGGATTATGTTTCAGTTACCATACTCAGCTTTAAAAAAAAAAAGGACATTAAAATCCTTGTAAGTCATTTCCAGAAGCTTTCGTGTAAAATCCAGTGGCATCACTCACTGACGGATATGTAAGGGTCCGTTTTTAGAGGCACATTTGTTCACATCTGGACAACATATCAGTTTTCTCTCCGTGGAGAGCGCATACTTCCTGCAGCAGTGCTCTGAGCTGGAATGTGCTCGTGAAACGGTGTCAAAGCCAGCCAATAGATTTGAACTCGCTCAAGAACCTGAATAACCTACATATGTGGCTCGGCTTTCCTCTACGCTCATGTTAAGTGAATAAGAAGTAGATACCCTGCAGAGAGGAATGTGAAAAACTTGTGGAGCTCAGGTTATGATGTGATAAGTCATATTTTCACTCAGACTTTCAAGTGCTTGCCATGTTAAAAAACCTAAACAATTATTTTGTTCCCTGTGTAACTCACTATTGGAAATAGATGACTTACTGCTTACTGCTGTCATTCACAGTGAAACAACTGCTGAAGTATTTAGCTTTGAATGGCTAAAAGAGGATGTTTGCGTTTGCAAATATCACAAACTAAGCTTAAGCTTCAATGAATTGAAGCTATGCACAAAAATGTCATTACTCTCAGTAGTTTAACACAATATTTCTATTATATTTTCAGGAAAAACGAAAAAGACAAGCCGAGATAGAGGACAAAAGAAGACAACTCGATGAACTTGTTCTACAACTTCAACATTTCAAGGTAAAACAACTCTTTATATCATCTCTGAAAGTTGACCTTGCACACAGTACGACAAATTAATAAATGAAATGCGTCGGATACCTGGTATATCGTGTCCTTTTAGGTCCAATCAGAATATGTGCATCATTAATGTAGATAGTGGCGTTAGCTGTTAGCTAGTTACGATTCGGCTGAAGACGATGCAAAAGACTCAGTACCACCATCCACCTATTTTTATGCATATTATATAGAATTATATACATTATATAGAATGTGGAATTAAAATGGAGTTTGAAAGTAATTTCTTTCTTTCTTTCGTTTTTCTTGATGATAATCTTTTCTCTTTACTGGAGTCTGAGTCTGGCCAACATGTCTGACTCTATTACACTTGAGTGTGTTATCAGATAGCCAGAGGTTTGCCTCATTTACAGAGAATTACTCTGTAGTGTTATCACCCGGATTTTATGGTGGTTAGTTTATACAAAAAAGAAAAAACAAATCATCCTCAGTTTAAAGTCACTCATGAAAGAGATTTTGTCTAGGACTCAGGAGAGAAGGACCTTAGGGGAAAGAAACAAAGATTTGATAATGCTCTAATGTGAGATTTTTTTATAAAGACTGCAGAGAGACTACAAGATAACAGTAATAGCTTATTGGGAATATGTTTCATGAAGAACATGAAGAACACAACAGCTAACAAACCCTGAGAATTAGCTAATCGCATGGGCAAATTATGGGTGATCTTCACAGCTATAGTGTGAATGTGTTTTGTCATGAAAAGGAAGATTGTTTGTTTTTTTCAAAGAGCTGAATTCAAATTGAAGACTTGACTGAGAAAGAGAAGCACATCCAGGAAGAGACATGTTTGTTTAGGAGTGGGTGTAAGCAAGTTCTCATCGGAAAGTACAGCTGAAATGACTGTGATGAATGTCTAGATCTTGTGAGAGCCATCCGAAAAATTCGTTTTCTCATAGAATTTTCTCATAAAATACTTTGTGAAATTCTAAACATAAAGACAAAAAATGTATGCTGTGCAGATAATAAGCTATATATATATATATATATATAGTTTTTGTTTTTTAAATATAGTGCAGTAGTCGGGTTCCTGAAGTAAAAATCCCTTTAATTATAGAGAAATTTATTCAAATCAGGCCTCATATACTGCATAAATAAAATCCTAATTGAATGTCTTTCATTTAATAGGTTTATATTTCTTATATATTTCTTAATTAGTTCACATATTTTCATGGGATTGTAGTTCTTTCCTGTTAAAGACATTGTAACATTTTTATTTATTTTTTATTTTTATTTTTTTTTTAATGCCCTTACTATGCTAAAGTGCATAATAAATAAAGTTATTGTCTCCCAAAAAAAAAAAAGAATTGATTTTGAACTGCCTGAAACTAGTCATCAGAAATCCCAATCTTCCTGCTCTAACCTATATAGATTTGTTGTAAATTTGCATAATGCCAGCCTGTGGTTTCATTGGCTGTTTGCAAACCACCATTACAATACTCATTTTAATACTCATTACAAATTATTTCCATTATATTACTGTCTACACAACAAGATGGGTTTTTCTGATTCTCAGATTTCCTCTAAAATCACAACAGATGTGAGGGAGGATCAATGCATGCAAACCTGTGCCGTAATGAAGAAGCAACTAAGTATATAATTAAAATACACCCTCTGTGTAACATCTTTGGGAATTAAACATCTCCATTTTCCCAGGCGACCTTTAACGTTTTCAATGACTCCTTCCCAATTTTTCCCAATCCCAATCATCACCAAGAAACACTCCTATCCTAAAGGATTTGAAACCTAAGTTCCCCCAACCTAAACCTTCAGGAGGATCTGGTTTCCCACCTGTGCATTTACCTAATGATAATGTTTCACTTTTACTCCAGTTTGATAAAGATAAACTTTTAATAGTTGTAAGTAAATTTAACAAAACCTACTCACTCTGCCTGCTAATCATAACTATAACATCATCGGCATAAACTGACAATATAAGATTATTTTTACAGTTTGGCAAGCATGTACAATGAAGTTTGACCCTTAATTGTTGTAAAAGTGGTTCTATTGCCAAAGAGCACCCCTGCCTAACATCTCTATGAGCTTTAAATGGAGCAAATAAACCACCGTTCACCTTAAGAATACTCTCAACGCCACTATAGAGAACTTTAATATGATTTATAACATTTTGGCAAAACCCAAAGGCCTCTAAAACTCTCCTTAAATTGCAATCCTCAAATGCTTTCGCCTGATCTACTGTATTGAGATTAACCCACAATCTAAATTCAACATCTTGGAGACCTCTAAAACAGCACGAACCAATGAAACATTGTCAAATATTTACCTACCAGGAATACCGTAAGTCTAGTCAAGATGGATGACACAATCCATCACTCCTGCTAGCCTGTTTGCCAGGGTTTTCGAGAGCAGTTTGTAGTCAGTACAAAGAAGTGATACGTGCCGCCAGCACTTGATATCTGTAAGGTGGCCTTTCTTGAACGGGAGGGTCAACACTGCTCTACTGGCTGAACTTCAGCCAAGCTTTTGTTCAACACCTCCAGCAGGTCCTCTCTCATTTCTGACCAGAAAAACGTATAAAAGTCTACTGGTTGGCCGCCAAGGCCCGGCGCCTTTCTAGACTCCATTCCTTGGAGGGCCTTGTACAGTTCGCCCATGCTCAAACCGCCAGAGATCTCAGCACTGGCTTCCTCAGACACTTTGGATAAGTCTTTGAAAAAGTCATTGTCACTCCTGCATTACACCCCAAGTTCATTTTTATAGAAGTTCACATAAAAAAATCTATCTTTCCGATCTTTTAAGTCTTTACGACTGTGATGGGATTTTGGGAAAGCCCCAAAAAAGCAATTCTGTTCACAGTACCCATACGTCACTAGAGAGATAACTCTGAGTATGAACACCTTGGAGACTGACATTTTAAAACTTCAAGACTTTGCTGAGACAACTGGTGCCCAGGGTTAGATTCTCTCTTAAATAAAAAGACACAGTTGGCTGAAGTGGTTTCCAGAGTGTGGACCAGATCTATGCTCCATCCAGGCTCTTTTTCAACTTGGAGAAGAAGAATGGTCCATCCATCCAGCCTAGGGGATTATTAACAGACCCTGCAGACATTCGTAAGAGAGCAGTTAGTTTTCCACCCTACAGCAACAATATATTACACATTCTACCGGCCAAAAACTTGGTTGGTCAGTAAGGATCAAGTTTTGTTTCTTCCAGAAAAGGTTTATAATGACAGGCTGACCATACATTATCACGCTTATTAAACGACTACTTACCAAATAAATTATTATACATACATGCTTATTATACCGTTTAGCTGTCTTTATATATTTTATTGAAGAATGCCACAATTGGCCAATCATCAATTGTCCCAGAGACCCATGTAATAAAACATAATACAGCTTTCCTCAAGCAAACCTCATGTCAAGTTATGAAAATCTTAAATCAAAAAAATTGAGTTTAAGCACAATGATTTAAACCCTATTTTAGAAGCGCTTGAAGACTTGAAATCTAAGAGCGCATACCTTCAACAGCTTGTGAAACAGTCCTGAGTTCCTGTGGTTGACCTTTGTGGAGGTGATGACTAGGCGTAAGAGGTCCTGAGAGACCTCATAGCTCACATAGCTAGAGTCAGTTCAACCACAGCTGGTTACTTCCTTAACAGCTGCTCGTGTTGGACAGGTTTTAAATGTATTCAAGTTTACATAAGAATGTGGCAACACATGACATTTATATTCTAAACTTAAATGTCAAACAATGCACATAAAAAGGGTTTTCTTTGGTAAACCACAGTCCACACAATAATGAGCTGACTAAAGCATGAACTAAAATCCTGTTTTAGATTCAGCTGGTACATTTAGGCTACATTCACCCAGCAGCAATACTGCTTGTAGAGCTAAATATGGTTTACGGTGTGGTACGGATTGACATTCTATAAACGAATTGACCTCAAATTTATGAGTATTGTGTTTTTTTCAAGTGGGGTTTTAGTGGAGATAGTAGCCATGTCCTAAAGGTTTAGCATCTAGTTGCTGTCTTCCATAGAGATCCTTCCACCAGTTTTATACTCTAAATGTTGACTGTCTACTCCAAAGCCTTCAACCCAAAACCCATCCAAACCCATTTGTCAGGCTTTTATCAGCTTTTTGTCAAAGCTGTTTCTTTTCAGCATGGCAGATAAAAAATACTGGTTAATTATGAATTGATGGATGAACTTGCACCTCACTTGGACTCACTTAGATTATGTTAATCTTCTAGGGTTTTGTATGTTGCCATATTTGAAGCACGTTTTAGTGCTGTCAAGACATTTCAAGTCAGCTTCATTTACATAGCACTTTTTACAATACAGATTGCTTCAAAGCAGCTTTACAGTGATAATTAATGGAAATTAATGCAACAAAGATTGTTTTAGTAGTACAGACGCTCTAGAATAATGCAGTTGTCTAGCTTTTGATTGATTTGTTTCTATTGTAGGGCTGTGCAACAATTAATCGTGATTAATCGCATCCAAAATAAAAGTTTGTGTTTAAATAATATATGTGTGTGTGCTGTGTATAATTATTTTGTATATAAAAATTCACGAACATGCATGTATATATTTAAGAAAAATGTGTTAATAATATATAAAATATTAATATATATATATATATATGTATATATATATATATTTAATGTAAATGATGTATAATTATATATACAATATATACATGCAAATATTTCTTAAATATATACATGCATGTGTGTGTATTTATATCAACAAAATAATTATACACACTACACATACATATTTTATGTAAACACAAACTTTTATTTTGGATACGATTAATCGCGATTAATCGTTGGCCAGCCCTAACTTAGAAACACGTAAAAGCTTTTAAAACATCCGTAGTGGGGTATTACTGATGAATTATGTCAAACAAATTAAAATGTGAAAATATATATTGAGCTTGTGTTAACAACAGAGACCAAAAACCAAAAAACCCTCTGACTTTGGCACGATGGAAACGGAAGTACAAAAATGCTTGTTTTCAGGTGTTAGGACTCATTTCTTTTTTACACTCATTTCGCTTTTACTCCATCGGGCCGCACAGTTCTAAGAACGGTACTGAACGGTTCCTGTTATATACAGTATCCACTTGAGTTTGGTTTGGTTCGGCACACCACAATTACAAACCATTCTCAATCCAGAATTATCATCATGGCTGGCTAACCTTGCTGAACCATGCAGTGATGTCACCGTTCAGGATTGGTCACTACCCTGTTGCCTGGCTACCAGTTTCTCTATAGCTGGCCAAGCGCGATCCCAACTGATCTAGATCAATGACCTGACCAGAACCTGTTTTTTTCCTTACAGTCTAAAGCCACAAGGGAGAGATGGCTTTTGCAGGGGTCACCAGCAGTGCCTCAAGAGGAAGAGGAAGGTCGTAGGAAACAGGTTGAGCAAGATGAACGTCACGTCAAAGCACTAGAACATACCATTCACAGGTACAATATGCTTTTCTGATTATTCAGTATTTACCAAACACCTTTCACTAATCAAATCTTATTACATAAGTGATGTTTCTTTGGGTTAAATGTTTACTTCCTGTTACTGCAACCATTAAGCAACCACTGTCCCAAACACTGGAATCATCTCCTCCAGACTTCAGTGGGATGTGTATTTCTGCTCGGCTTTGCTTTTAATTATAAGAGCTTCAAAGCTGCTCTCTTTAAGCTCATCTGGTGGATGCATTTGAAGCTCTGCAGATGCCATTTTAAGGTTCCTCATATGGGACGCATTGCCAAACCAATGTGCATTTGAGTTGATTGCTCTATAGCAGTATTATTTTGACAATAACTCATTGCTGTTGCTTCGAAAACAAGATGTTATGACTTCATGGCGTGCTAGAAAACCACCTAAATTGTGGTTGGACTGTTGCACGTGATACTAGCCTACATGGCTGTGGTGTATAGGTTAATCATAATGACATGCTTGAATCTAATCACCAACAAAACTGGAACACATTTGGAATTTGGTTTACAAACTAATAAGAAGATATGCAAAAACAAGAAACAGATGTACGTATAACCATATACTAATAAAATAGCTTTCCATGACTGTTCATAAAATGCACATTCTTTTCCATTCATTTGGCATGGGAGTTCCTAGGCTCTGGAACAGTAAATAATCCAACAATAAGTGTTAGAACATTGGAATATTCCTACATAACTGCTGTGAAAATTGGTGCTCTTGGAAACTATGTTGGCTTAATTGAGGTTTACTGTATTAGCATATGTTTTTTTATTATTAAAGAAGGCCTGAAGGGTCCTTTGATTTCTCTTATAATATGTTAAAAGGCAGGGCCCGTATTCATAAAGAATCTTAATGTAAAGAGTAGCTCCTAGTGACAAAATTCTAAGAAATTTGGGCGTTTACTCTTAACATTAAAGAAAAAATTCATAGTAAAGAAAAAAGTAATTCAGAAAGCATCTTAACCCTTAAAAGAGGTCTTAAGGTCAAAATTGTTGAATTTTCCTTTAATGATGGCCTTGTGTTCATCCACTAACTGGGCTAACAGTAAACACGGTTCTTCTGTCCAGTCGTGTTTTCTCGTCTTCTTGTTTTTTATTCCATGTTTGCTATATTAAAACCAACATTCAAACCACCACTTAAATAGACATAAATCAGTGTAATTGTAAAGAGTTTTTAATTTTTTATCATTCTAAGCCAATTAAATACCTTAGGAAAGTATCAGCATGGTAAAATAATATGTGTGTGTGAGTAAACCCCATACTTAAAATTGGAAAAAAACAACTTTTTTTCCTTCTTGAACAACCAACCAATCACAGTCTTCAAAATATTGTGTCATACAGTACATAGCAAATACCTCACTAAGATGAAAGTCTTTTCCTTACTAAGAGTTGCTCTTAGATCAGTCCCGAATCACTCTTAAGCTAAGACTCCTACGTAAAAGTTTTTAAGCTAAATTAAGAGTTTTTTGAGAGGATTCTTAGAATCTTTATGAATACGGGCCCTGAAGTTGACTGTGTCAACTAAGGCCTCTGGATGTTTGATGAAACTAGCAGGAGCAAGCCCAAATTATCTCAAGAGTTTGAAATGGTTTTCTGGTTTTCTAGTTTTGATGGAATAAATTGTTATTCAGATATTTCAAGTGAGTAGTGTGGGAGTGTTTGGAAGATGTTTGTATTTTGAAAAACTCATATTACATAAGTCATGTGCCACCTTTTGGTCCTCAGAGGTGATTATGTAATCAGTTAGTTTGTGATTGAAGTGGATGATGCTCTTACGCTCTATTTGGCAGTAATGAACTACATCATCGAGTTCATGTGGATTTGCCCTTCCGTGACGTCATCCATGGAAAGTTAACGTCCAGTCCATTGTTTCGATTTTATTAACTCTCTGGGGTGTGGTTCCCCTTCTGCACAGGATGCCACCTTAGAATGTCTGTTTGGGATGTTGAATTTTCCCCCAATTAAACACAGTGGTGTAATATAGTATCTAAAATTCATTTGCATCAGTTATGACACAGGCAAATTAGAAAGGTGGGAACTATTATACAGTTTATTATATGAGGCGGGGGGGACTCTCTGTCCGTTTCCAAACAAACTCTAATGCGGTTGGACTGAAATATGAACGCAACACGGACCAAAACATCTAAACGAACCAAAAACGGGACATGATGTCTCAAGATGCAACCCTAAAAAGGACAGAATGCTCAAGCACACGTTCTTTTCTCATCATAGTCACGATTACAGCACAGTACAGGTGTCAGAATTGCGTCACCTCAAGTAGATCTTCATTTGTGTGTGTGTGATGGAGGAATTCCTGCTGCTGTGTGTCTCCTTTTCACATTTTATATGCTCTTCACGAGTTCTCAGTTGCTCAAAATACCATTATGTACAAGCACGTACACGCACATTTAGCCCAGAACACAGCATTGTATTGATGTTCAGTACTTTACATATCAGTCAGACTGAGTTGGTGGTTCTAAGAAGCCTTTGGGCCAAAAAAATTTTGCGATAGTGAAAGTTTGACTATGCAAAACTAGTGGACTGCAGATCCATCCCTGAGACATTGAACTAACTGCTAACAGACTTCAACCAATAATTTGAATAATGGACTGGCCAGTTTAACAAAACCGTCAATGTCGGTGGTTTTCAGTCTAGACTTAAACTACTGTAATAGAGTATCTGAGTTCCTAATATTAGCAGGAAGATTTCATAAGAAGCCTTCTGTAGGTTTGTTCTCCTAGTCACTGACATTTTTGGCAGCACAATTTGCATTTTCTCTCACTTACGGTCATTTAAAAAAAGCATAAAACTTTAAACTGAAATTGAAAGGGTAATTTAGTCAAATGGACAGGACGAATGATCCGAAGAGTGTGTGGCTGTACTGGTTGTGGGTGGAAGGTGATATATCCTGGTCTGGTGGGTGTGGGTGACGGGGCAGGGTGCACTCGCACAGAAACCTCTCTGTCAGGACAGCGGCAGGAAAGAAGGAATAGAACCGCCTCTGTGGCGAAAGTATGAGATTGAGGGAGTGGCTGGTGGCTATTTCTGTACCCTGCAGAGGAGATTCTCCAAAATAAATGGGTACTCAAGACTTGTTTTCCCGGTTGATAAAGAAGAATAAACTTGCATTAAGAAGCATGTTAAAGAGCCCCTATTATGCTATTTTAAATGTTCCTTATTTTGTTTCAGAGGTCCCTACAAAAGGTGTACAAGCAGCCAAGATAAAAAATAACGGTAACACTTTACAATAAGGTTCATTAGTTAATTACATTAGTTAACATTAACTAAGAATGAACAATACTTCTACAGCATTTGTTAATCTTTGTTAATGTTAATTTCAACATTTACTAATACTTTATTAAAATCTTGTTAACATTAGTTAATGCACTGTGAACTAACGTGAACAAACAATGAACAGCTGGATTTGTATTAACTAACGTTAACAAAGATTAACAAAAACAGTAACAAATGTATTGCTCATGGTTAGTTTATGTTAGTTAATACATTAACTAATATTTAATAAATGAACCTTATTGTAAAGTGTTACCAAAATAACTAATAAAAAACAACAAATGTTCTAATTTTCTCATAATATACATTGCAGAATCAGCTCTTTTCTCACAGTATCTAAAACAGATTGATAATGATTTGGTTTCTCTGATTGGTCAGATGACTCAGTCTGTTGTGTTTTGTTTACTCTGCGCTGATTGGTCAGATGATCTAGTCTGTTGTGATTGGTCTACTCTGCTCTGATTAGTCAGATGAGCCAGTCTGTTGTGATTGGTCTACTCTGCTCTGATTGGTCAGATGATCTAGTCTGTTGTGATTGGTTTACTCTGCTCTGATTGGTCAGATGATCTAGTCTGTTGTGTTTGGTCTACTCCGCTCTGATTGGTCAAATGATCCAGTCCGTTGTGATTGGTCTACTTTGCTCTGATTGTTCAAATCACCCAGTCTGTTGTGATTGGTCTACTCTGCTCTGATTTGTCAGATGGCCCAGTCTGTTGTAATTGGTTTATTGTTTACAGTGTATGTTGGAAACCAAACACTAATTATCATATCTGAATTTCAGCTCCAGGTCTTTCTCACCACTTGTATACACAGCAGTATTAACAGTAATTATTGCATTGAACTTTAATTATAATGACATTAGTTTAAATGATTTAGAATGTAACAGAAGCAGTTAAATGTTGTTTTGCAGTCCAAAGAAGATGGATTATGAGTGGGACTGTTTTAGACACTTGTAAAAGAATGACTGTCAGTAGATGAAACAGCATTATCAACAGATGTCTGTAATTTTGAAATAGGCAAATATTTATCAGCCAAACTAATACATCACTCTATCACACTAAAATGCAAAGTATGAGGTTATGTCTGCCTGTTTAAAGAAAGAAAGAAAGAAAGAAAGAAAGAAAGAAAGAAAGAAAGAAAGAAAGAAAGAAAGAAAGAAAGAAAGAAAGAAAGAAAGAAAGAAAGAAAGAAAGAAAGAAAGAAAGAAAGAAAGAAAGAAAGAAAGATAATGTCAAAGCATGCAAAGAGAACATTAGTGTAACTGGTTTTGGCTGTAGTTCTGGTGGTTTTACTGTAACTATAGCCTCGGCTGAACAGCAATACATCTCTTGCAAGAGCAGACTTCTCCTAAAGACATATCACTACAGAAAACATCCCAGACACTGAAGTAAAGAGTCTGAAGTGTAGCTCTAACTACCAGGCTTTCCAGGAAAAATGTGGCGTTGACATGATACTAACTCAGTCATAAAGCTCCCTCCCCGACACATCTGCACACAAACTGTTTATACAACTGTGCAAAATGAGCTCCTAATATGGTGAAAAGAAAGTGTAAGGTCTCTCGTCCTGCACTGGAGTAAAGACAGACATAAAACTAAACATTACATCAGGCATTCAGATAAGACTGTCTGTTATTACTACAGTAAGACCTCTTAATGTAGAACCAGGAGCTACTGAATTTCTTCCCCCGGTTTGATGGAGCCAATCAGCATTGAAGTTTTTGTGCCAGCTAAAGAACAGTGTTATTGTACTACTGAGATACTATTATAGCTTGTTTTTGTTTTGTTTTTTTCATTTTAGTTAACTATAATAGCCCTGCTTCAGAAAAATGTATATTAAAAAATTAAAATGTTTTGTTTTTGGTTTTAGATCAGTACTGTTTTAGCCAGTTACCTGGAGCACTTTCATTTTCTTCAATATTTAGCAAAAGGATATTGAGTTAAATTTATGCAGCCTTTTGCTCTACAAAGTCACAGAGCGTTGCCCTATAGAAAGTCTCGGTTACTGGTGTAGCCCTCGTTCCCTGAAGGAGGGAACATGAGACGTGACGTCGACGTGACAACGTAATTGGGATCAATTCAGGCAGCCCTATCAACTTCGAGTGTCTAAGAACGAGCCAATGAACGTTGGCGCGCCCCGCAGCGCGGGTATAAACAGGAAGCGGGCGCACACACTTGTTGTTTTTCGCTGATCGTGACGGCCATAAGGCATGGTCAGCAACTGTGGCGGCCGGACGGGAACACAGTCACGTTCCCTTTCAGTCGCTGACGTTCAACGTGACAACTTAATTGACCCTTCGCTAAGCCACGCCGAAAACCGCCACTGGCCAATCATGTCGTAGCAACCGTAACTATGCGCGGGAGGTCTGGCAAGCTTTCGAACGAGGGAAACATGCTGAAGCATTGTGCATGTGGATTGTGCAAATCTGATACCGGTATACTAAAAGTTTGGACGGGGGAGAGGAATTGTTTTCCTTCCAGAAAATCTAAAAGCCAAGGGGAGAAATGATTGGCGTGATCTAGCGTCTATGTGCGAGACACAACTACTGGTAAATGTCGACATGCTTAACAAAAACACCTATTGCTTGGAAATATTGACGGTTCTTTGGTCATAATGATAACGTAAAATAAGACGATTAAAGAGACAAAACAAAGGCTCACTGACATACTTTAAAATATATTTCAGCATTTTGTTAATCGACATCTTACTAACGTTACCCCTTACTAAGTAACTTAACCCAATCCGATCGCGGCTCTCCCGGTAGTAGTGTTATTCCACAAGAAATTTATTGATAAACTGTTTGATTTATAATTATTAAGATTATTTTCACATACCCTGCTGTGTATGAACATAGCTGTTCCTCAATTTGTGTTTCCCATTTGAACGATCAGCGTATGAGGCGCTGCTGCTTGCGCTGGGACTATAACGTTAGGCTTTAACTTCAATTTTTAAGAAATTATTCTCTAATCGGTTGCATATAATGTCGTGAATATATCCCTCGAATGCATACTGTAGTCCCTTTTGTCTTGCTCTCTCAGATATTTCACTTGTTCGCCGAAAATTACTAATTATCTCATTGAAATGTCTGATTCCGGGTGCATCCACACTATAATAGATGGGCCAGCCGCGAAAGCTTGACAGGCGTAGCAACAGTAACTAGGGAGGGCGGGGCTTAGCGAAGGGTCAATTGGGATCCAATGGAAAATGCCATTGGTTGCTACCACATCCAGCACCCTACGTAAGACTCTTAGACCCCCAACTGGCTGGGAAGGAAGACCTGTGTAAAGGGAGTTGCGGTCTGCTGCTCCATATAACCAAAGTCCTTTTAGGCAAGTCATGCCACTCGGCCACCATCTTGGCAACGCCTCCGGGCAGCTATTTCGGACTAACAAGACCAGGCTCCTATCTAAATGAATAGGCAGAGACTCAGAACTGCATTTTCACTGGTCACCGGGACATAAAAACCGCATGCGCAAGGGTTCTCTCCCTCTCTGTCGTGTCCACGCTACTGCTCGCTCGCGATTCCAAGAGAACTAATTTTTGCGGTCATCAGGGAGCCGCTATCAATCTGCGGAAGACTCCCGGAACTTTCGAGAGACTTGGGATGTCTGTTATTTACACAACTAACACATCAAATCTGCCGCCTTTTCAAACAGTAACATATTTTCTGCTGTCGCAAACCTAAACTGTTCTCATGCTTCAGTGGAACCAGACGATAGGCTTACATGTTTCCCGGCTTGACTGTTAAAAGCAGACCATTGGCTTTCCAGCGGGAGGAGCGGGGCATGTGCATACAACCGCCATCTTTGGTGTTACGGGTTTTCCCTATATAGCTGTATTAAGGATTGAGGAAGTGGCATGTCTCTATATAAATAGTCTCTACACAGTGGAACTCTTGGATAACACTGGGATAGCACGCCTTTCCAGGGGAAGGGGACGCTGCGGAGGCCACATCCTGCCAGAAGGAGGTAACATGTGGAGAATACACATATGGACTGGCCGTTAGGGGCAGTGCAACATATGGAATGTCACCGGGTGGCTCCAGTCTAAGAAGGAGGAGGCTACACCAGACAGTGACGGCAGAGCGAACTCTGCCAAGGGAAAGACACAGGCTCACCGCAGGGAGCTGGTCGTGGAAGAATACTCATGGGAGAATACTCATGGGATCGCCGCAGGGATCACCACATATGGAACCCAGCCTAGCACAAGTTACACAAGGAAACGAGCACTAGGCCTGGCGTCGGACACCCGCAACATCCGACTGCCGAAGGGGTGCGGAGGAACTCACAGGGTTCGCCCAAAGACTGTAAAAAAAGATGGACGACGCCCCTTCGCTATTTTCCATCAGACAGAACTGAAGCCGCAAGAGTCTCAATATGACGCTGACATCTTGGAACTTGAGTCTGCGCACTTGCGTGTTTCAGGACCAGTCATGCGCAGTCGTGAGCAGGAAGTAAAGCCGCGAAATCAAGGCCGCGCCCTCATTCTCACTGAATCAAACGCAAGCACACGCCCCGCACTTTCATTAAGTGTCCTCTGTCTGCTTCGTTCTTCTCCAATGATGTCTGCTGATTGCAGAACCTCGTTAAAATAAGGTAAATACAACTACTAAACACATAATCAACATTATTAAAAAAAGTCCGCTGGTGCTTCAGTGACTACCTCGCACAGAGAACCTGTCAATCATGATGTCAGAGCACCGTTTTTACCATCACATAACTAACTAAAAACAAACTTATTTTAAAAACAAACACTTGAAATTTCATCAACGTGATAGAAACTACAATAAATGACAGAAACTATCTTTGGAAAAAGGATATGTGAAGTGTAATTTAATTGTTTAGTTGGTCTCGCGTCCCATTGAATAACATGGGGAGGCGGGGGTTATGAGCTATACTAGGTCCCGTCACAGGGGGGCGATCAAGACGTTTTGGCTTCACTTTTGAGGGCTCGTGCGGCACGCTTGGGTTCGTCTGAGTGGGAACTCGACTGGAGCAAAAAGTGCACGTATCCGCTCTGTGGAGGGGAGTGGCGCATCAAGCCGACACTAAAGCGCGAACTTGAGTGACACACACACACACGTGCTTCTCACGCACGCCAACGTTCAATGGCTCATTAGACACTCAAAGTTGATAGGGCTCCCTGAAGCGATCCCGATTACGCCGTCACGTCGAACGTGAGCGACTGAAAGGGAACAAGAGTTTTCTGCGTCTGCAAACACCTCAGAGAAGAATCTCCATGTTGTTGTTTCATGATAATGTTAAGGACAAACACACAATGTGAACACTGTGAGCCTTAGAGTCCTTTAGATTTGACATCTGGTAAACTGGACAGGAAGCGCTCAGTCGTGTGTTATCATGGGAACAGGAGCGGGGGGCGGATGAACTCTGTCTGAGTGCAGGGACATCGCTGGACAATGATGAGCTCACGCCAGTTTCACAATGACCTCAACTGAGGTTTCAGTGAAGATGCGAGGCGGAGATTTTGTAATGATTGCAAATGGGTGAATCTCACAAACAACAGGCCTCAATCACATCAACCCAAAATCGGAATTAATTCAAATTGAGAAAAAACATTATTTTGAATTGATGTATTGCAAAATTTGTCATTTGTATTACTAACAATGTCAGTTCAAATCAAGTAATTTTTATTTATACACTATAGCAATTTAAATATATATATATATAATGTTTCAAAGCAGCTTTATACAATGATCAACACTTTTAAAGGTAAAAAAGGGAACTTGTAACTTAAATGCATGGTTGGAAGTCAAAAATGCTGATTTATTGTTTTAATTATACATTTTAAGTTGCAAACATTATTTTGCTTAGTTTTGTAGACATAATAATGCTGATCATGACATTAACTTAATACATGTTAAATAAGTTATTTTAAGCATGTGCTATTGTAACGTGGTGCGGTTGAAGCAGGATCCAAAAGCAGCACACACTTTATTTAACAGACTACAAACTATACAGGCTGGATACAGGACTCGGGACTCAGGAACAGGAGCAACTAACACTGACGTTAACAGTCAAACATTAAACAAGAACTCACAAAGACAAGGCTGAAACACAAAGCTTAAATAATCAGGGACAAACAAGCGAGACAAGATAACAAGGGGGCGTGGGAAATCAGAAACACATGGGATAACTAATAGACAAGACAGGGAACCATAGAACATTACACAAACCCACATCGTGACAGCTATGATACAGTAGCTGTGGATTTGAAGTGAAATAGATAAGATGAATTAGTTCTTGGTCTATAACTCAAGTAGTTGTAGTGACTTAATTTTTTGAGAAAATAACTTAAAAATTTGAGTTTATGCTGCAAATTGTTAAAGGGACTTAACAATTTGCAGCATAAACTCAAATTTTTAAGTTATTAACTCAATGTAGTTTGTTGGTTGAATGTAATTTCATTCGAAGTTGTTTCGAATTTCTTTTTGATCCAACATTTTTTTTTCTTCCAAACAGGAGTCAAATTCGTCTGTAAAAAAAACTATTGTCATTTATTCAGCTGAGGTCAGTTCATTGTTGATTCAGTTCAGTTCAATTGAAAATAATCATTTTAATTTAAAAAAAAAAATTATTTAAGAGTGTTGAACACCCTCTAACGTATGCCTGATGCTTTTTTTTTTTATTTCACTTTGGGTGTGAAAGGCCCTTATTCGCCAAATTTATATAAATTACAGTTTATCTTCCCCAAAATTGGTGAGGATGTACGAAGAAGTCACTTTCTAACCAATCAGCTTTCTGTTGGTCCACATGGTAAATTCACATGACCAACTTGTGGACTGAAATGACTGGCTTTTTGCAACAATTCAACAATACAACATGTGACTGAAGCTTAATGGTTTTATCTATCATCATTTTACTGTGATGCGGTAACGTAATCTAAAATCAAAGTAAAGTAATCTAATAAGAATTGCTATAGAATAGTGGGAATAGCTTCTTCCACTCACAGGAGAGAATGATGCGGCGTAAGGAATCCTGCAGGATTGATGTGGGTGTGAGTATGAGTGTGAGCTCATCAGACAGAAGATGCACTCTTGACCCCTGACTACGCTTTGGAACAAAGAAAAAAGGGAGAAACAAAAATTCCGCTTTTTGAATGAGTCATGTGGTCAACACCCATCGTACTGGAACTGACAGGCAGTGTAACACTAGGACCGTTTTGATCCAGTTCTCTACTGACTGAAAAAATAACATTGAAATATTGAATAACCGATAAATCCACTAGATAATAATGTGGTTCAAGTCAAGGTTTTCATGCTTATTTTAGTTATTTACACAAGGAGGTGCTGCATTAGCAGTTATTAATGAAAACATATAGAAAGTGAAAGGCCTAGTGTACTGTACAATCACACCTCACAGAGACGCTCCATTCATAGTTATGGATGTTGATGCTACTGTGTGACAGATTTCCTGTTCCTCTCGTGTGCGCCGTGTGTGTGTTTTGTGTGTGTATTTTATTTTGTAATAGCTGTTGGCTTAACAAGTGAACACAGTATACTGTAAAAAATATGTTTTTTGTGATTTGTAATCACAACATTTTTTTCTTTTGTCAAATCAACTTAAATAATTTATATAGTTCTGATAACATAATGTTTTGAGTTTCTGATGATTAAATCAATCTCCTTCATTGTATTAACTCAATTTTTCCATTTCTATGAACGCAGCCAGGTTACTTCATTTTTTACTGTAAGTTAAACCAACAATATTTTTTTACAGTAAATACAATAAAACAATATTGACAAACAAGAGTACTTTTAACTAATGGTTGGGGCAAGTTATTAATTAATTATTAATTAATCATTTTTACTATAATTATAATCTAACCATAATTATTTCTATTAATAAAAAAATATATGTATTGTGTTTTGTGTGTCATATATTTTAGGCTACTATTTATAAAAGCTATTACGCAGCCTTTAATTTATTTTCAAAACATATATTTCGTTATAAAGTTTTAATAGCTTAAATAAAAGACTTTAGTGTGCCATAACAGAAATTACATTTAAAAAATAAACTTACCCTATGAAATATTCAGTCAAAAAAAAAAACGAATCAAGTCGTCCTAAATGAGTCACACAAATCGAATGTGATTACTGATAATAATGCTATGTATGTGTTAAGAGTAGAAAGAAGTCAGTCTGAACACACGAGTTAGTTTGGAAAGACGCTTCGGCGTGATCCCACCACTAGATGGCCTTGAAGCGCTGGCTCTTCTCTCTCCATTACTGCTCCACTCCTGCTCTTCCTCAGTCTCTAGGTTTGCAAGAAAGCAAGTTGCATATTTAATCGTTATTATATTTCAGGTTTCTTAATTGACACTATTTACCCAAAAAAATCGTCTATAGACAGTACAGCTAAAATTGTCAACGTACAAATTGTAGCAACTTTTAACATTCCCATAAATTCAAGTAAAACTCTTTAGATTCATTTGATGATTTTTCTATTATGTTTCCCTTTTATTTATTTATTTACCCGGACAGCAACATAATGTTGGCCCAGATCCGGCCTTATGTTGGTGTATGCTCCTTAAAATGAATTACTATTATTTATATACAGTATATGTAGCGACTTAATTTTTTGAGAATTGAACTTAAAAAATTTAGTTTATGCAACAAATTGTTAAGCCCCTTTTAACTCAATGTAGTTTGTTGGTTGAATGCAATTTCATTCAAAGTTGTCAAATTCAAACTCAGTTTAATTTCTTTTTTAACCAACATATTTGTTTTCCAAACAGGAATCAAATTTGGCTGTAAAAAGAGGTCAGTTCAGAGTTGATTCAGTTCAGTTAAAAAAAAAAAATAACTCATTTCAATAAATTTATTTTTATTGAAGAGTGTTGAACACCTTTATTGACACTATTTACAAAAAAATCACCTAGTGCAGCTAAAATTGTCAACATAAAAATTGTAGCAACTTTTCGCATTCCCATAAATTAAAGTAAGACTCTTTAGATTAATTTGATGATTTCCTTTTATTTATTTATTTATTTACCCAGACAGAAACATAATGTTAGCCCAGATCCAGCCTTATGTTGGTGTATGCTCCTTAAAATGAATTACTATTATTTATAAAAAGAGATGTTAGACAGAACAACCCTGGACCCTAAAACACCAGTGTTTGTGGTGTTTTAGGGTCCGGGGTCATTTCGCTCATCTCTTTTTTCGACTTCCACATAGACAGCCAAATGTACACGTGTTGTGTAGAAATCAAACGTAAAGTTCAGACAGTGCCACATGTTGATGCATTCACTGTCATCCATTATGTTTGTACGCATAGATAGCACATGTCTTTATGCAGAAGGGATTTTTGTCAGGAGTCGTGGGAATGCTCCTTCTATTTTGTTATTGCAGACCACGTAACCTCAGTGATCCAAACAATAGCAGGAAATACGCCTGGGCGGAGGCAGCGTGGCTTCCTCATTGGCTGCCAGCATTCACAATCAGTTAGAATGGAGTCCGTTGGGAACAGTGGAATATGCGTGGCTTAATTGACACTAAAGGGATATGTGTCTCATTCATTTCCAGAACGTGTTGCACACCCCTGTGCATTCCAATGCATGATTTCATTCAGCGGGAAACACATGTGCATGCTTTGAGAAAGTTCAAAGTGCTAATACAGTCAATATGTTTCTGATTTTTCTTCAAAAAAAGAAAGAGCACTGATTCGCCTTATGTTGTTTCTTCCATGGGGTGCAAAACTAGTTTTAGTAGAATGTCTGGACCCCCTTTTTCCGTACAACATGGTTCCAAAAAAAACTGTAAAAATATCATAAAAGTAGTCCCGCACCATATTAGAAGTATTCTGAAGCCCTAGTCGTTCAAGATTTTGGTTAAGTGTTTTTTTTTTTTTTTTTAATGCAAAGTTTCTCTGGGGGCGCAATACTCGCCATCTCATTTTTTTTTTTTCCATCACCATGTCCATTTAGGGGTTACTTTAAATTGCAATAATATTTCACAATACTGCTGATTTTTAAAAATTCTTACTAACCCAAAACTGTTAAATGATGTTGTACTTTCAGAGGTTAAAATGCAATATCAATATCTTCTTGTTGCATTATTGATCCACTTGATCTCAATGTGAACCCAGATAGCAACATAGTGTCGGCCCAGTTCCGGCCCACATCTGGTACGCGTTGAATCCACATGTACCAGATGTGACCCGGATATGGTTTCAAGTCTGGGAAACGGTCTCTTCTTTTCTGAAGAATTTATATAGCATGTTATGAATAATTAATTTCAGTAATTTTATGAATTAAAGGGATACTCCACTTTTTTGTAAATAGGCTCATTTTACCACTCCCCCAGAGTTAAACAGTTGGGTTTTACCGTTTTTGAATGTATATGATGTTTAGAAGAATATCAGTAACCAGACAGTAACTGGTCTCATTGACTTCCATACTAGGAAAAAAAATACTATGGAAGTCAATGAGACCAGAAACTGTCTGGTTAGTGATATTCTTCTAAATGTCCGAAAGTCGTCTGAATACATTCGAAAACGGTAAAACTGAACTGTTTAACTCTGGGGGGTGGTAAAATGAGCCCATTTCCAAAAAAAGGGGAGTATCCCTTTAAATTTAAAAAGAAGAGGATAGTGATGGTTTCTTGTGTTTTTGTAGTTTGGAATCAGAAATCTGTCTCCTGGAGAACGAAGAATCTCAGATCTCGGCGAAAGAGCAGGTTCTCAGAGAGCGACTGAGGGAAACGGAGAGATCTATCGAAGATCTACAGAAGGCAAGTGATCCTTGTCACAGAAGAACACTCAAAAACTGACCTCACACACAGAGTAAATGTCTGAATAGCCTTGCATTAGCCAAAATATCAAAGCAATTATCATTTATTTTAATAGAAGACAGGACAGATATCCATTTAAACTGATGGACTACAACTGTGCTTACTCTTGAACTTGAGGGTAACTAATGGTGTGTTCAAGTCCACAGGGAAAGTTCACATTCATGAGTTGGAAAGTCATAATTACAACATCAGATTGGATTCAGATCTCATTGCTGATAAATCTTTTCTTAATTAACTACAAAATACAGCACAAATTAGTATTTTGTAGAACTCTACTTTTACAAAATAATGAACAAAGAACATGCATCAGGTTCTTGCTTTATTACATTTTTAATCAATTTGTGAAACGAAATCGTTCAATGTAGTTCATGCTACTGACATGCAACCGTACAACAATGCAACGAGTCAAAAAATGTATCAGTGCTGTGATTTTTTTTAAACTTTTGCTGAGAAATAGGACTACAGAGGTTCTTGGGGTGATTAAATGTACCAAAAATTATGTTTATTCTCGCGCTCTTTTCTAACTATTCAAACTTGTGTGAGAATCATAAACTTTTGCTGGTAACAGAGCTTATATTCTGCAATAATCCAAAATCCAATAGAAAACTGCTGCTGGGTTTCTTTCGAGGGAACCAGGGTGAATCAGAGTCTTCAGGGTTGGCCTATAAATAAATACGTCAGCTCTATTAATATCCACAAGGATTTGTCACAGACACGGAAACTCAGAAATCCTGAGGTTATCACAAGACTTGAACACATCTTCATCCTAAAAATCACCTTGAGTCCCATAATTACAAAATATAGCTCAGTCCAAGTTAGTTCTCATTTGTTCATGGTATCCACTTCTACAGATGCTGCATCAGTTATCTAACATTATGGCACGCAGACATTTTTTAAAGGTGAAAGAAAAGTATGTCATTTTTTTTACCCCCTTCCCATTTGCAGATAAGGAATAATCCTGGAAACCTGTTTGGAACAGTCATCATTCTTCCAAAAGCTTATTTCGATGGTCCACTTTGGACATTTTACTGACTATAAGTAACTTTGCAACTACATGTCAACTTTTAATCATTAGGGTATCAGTAGACTGTTACGTTATGGTTAGGTTTTAGGGTTAGTAGAGTAAGTTGACATGTAGTTGCAAATTTACTTATACCATGGTCTGGGTGAATACTCGATTCTGATTGGCTGCAGGGTGTCCGTTAAAAAGTGATAGAGGACACCTAGTAAAGTAGTTCTGGTGAAACTGCCTGTTTACCATTCGAAATGACTAAATAAATGCGCTGCCCACAACAGCTGTGAGTAACCATAGCAACAGGCAGTCAAAGTATCCGTTAACAATTTGCTCTATCAAAACAAACATCTAACGTTAGTTAGATATTCCATAGCCAACTAATACAACAATGAGCGACTTCGTTATTTCTTTTAACATTTATGGAGAATATGACAACTTTGACGACTGGGATGCTGCTGAAGAAAGAAAAAATGTAAATAAAACGGAGAAACGTCGCAAAGAAAATTACACCGCTGCTGCTCTGAATGAGACCCTGCGGGGGTTTTACGCGGTAGTCCAGACAACCAAGGCAGGATGAGAGTAGGCTACAGCGTTTCAAGCCTAAGGCCCCGTCCACACTACTGCGTTTTCGTTTAAAAACGGAGACCTTTTGCTACGTTTGCACCTCCCGTCCACACTAAAACGGGAAAAACGAAGACCTAAAACTGAGAAGTTTAGAAACGCTGCAGCTGCGTTTTGAAACTCCGGAGGGCGTTTAGTGTGGACGAGACAAAACGGAGGAGTTTACAAACGATGACGCAGAGGCTCACGCTCGGCTCTATGATTGGGTGTCATCAGTCATGACGTGTCCTTCCCTGATTCGCCAACCACTGTTTACACCGGTGCGCGCATGCCCAGTGTTGGTGAATGGTCACATGATCTGCGTTTTCAGTCGTTTTAATGTGGACGGAGATCAATTCTAATACGCCGACAAAACGCTGGTGTGGACGGAGATCGTATTCGTTTTAATTATCCGTTTTTAAACGAAAACGCAGTAGTGTGGACGGGGCCTTAGAAGCCTGTTTGATTAATTGTTTTATGTGTAATTAAAAAAATAAATAACTATGCCTACCTTTGTGTTTCATGAAGAAAAAAATGCATTTTTGAACTTGGAGGGTTCTACAAGCTTAGCGGACTATAAATATTAGTTATTTGTTATTTGTAAAAACTTGATTTAGCCTAATTAAAATATAAACTAGCAGCTAATGTTTTAAATATGTTTTATTTGGCAAGTGACCATGGTATAAGCGGGTTAATGCCCTTCGAGGTGTCCATTGTCAGGTTTTAATGGACTTCGGCGGAGGCAACCGCTGCGCGTCGGCCGGTTCACGCCTCGGCGTCGTCCATTAAAACCTGACAATGGACACCTCGTCGGGCATTAACCCTTACTTATAGCCAGTATTATGTCTAACGTGGGCCATCAAAATAAAGCGTTACCATATGCTTTGGTTGCTAATAGTCGTGCAGAAACTACACATTTTGTCTTTAAAAGTCTACACTAAGTCTATTAGTGTAACTAATGCTGTAATTTAGAGGAATGCAGCTGTATGTTAAACATCATCTTTTCTTCTTTTTTTCTACAGAGTCTTCAGTATCAAGATGGAGGTATGAAAGTCATTTTCATCTGTATTGTACTAGATGTGGGGCGGGGGGGGGGGGGCTGTCCTGTAGCACCAAAATCAGTCTGAATGCAACCTAGACATTTCAGGCCACGCTCATGGGCATCTTTGCAAACCATGGATGTTACTTCCAAGGTACCAGTTCAATGGTAGACAGTCACTCAAAACATGCTCTTCTCTTACATCCTTTTGTGGGACGGAGGGGTCCAACATTGGCCTCTTGGACCATTTCCCTCTTGCCTCAGCTAGACTATTGAACTCCACACATATGGCAATGACTCTGCACTTTGTTTACCTTGATCCACCTATTCACAGGGAATCCCTGTATCCCAGAGCCACCATTGTTTTGCTGTAATTCACTTGCGCTGCTTTTGCTGTCTAAGCAATGAGGGGGAAAAGGGTGATAGAGAGAGAGGGGGTGGGGGGGCTCAGTTTAGTGTGCGGTATTGGAAGGGGAGGGAGCAAACTCTGTGGGCTTTTGAACACAGGAATCAAGTTTTGGTGTCTCTTCTGTTCTCCACCGGACAGATGCGGTGAATTACAACTGCTCCCAGATCCCAGAACTGAACTCCCAAACTCCCGTCTCGGCTTCAGGGGATCAACAACCGCCAAGAAAACCTGGTAGGTGCTTGTTGGGCTTGTGGGAGGGGCTGGGGTTGGTCACGGGTTTGGGCCAAGGCCAAAATTGGGTATAGTAATGTAGATTACAGATGGTGCCGTTACTCACCATGCCGGGATGGAATATTCCATAATCTATATTCAGTAGGGTAACTGGTCGCCAGTTTCAAACACATATCAAAGGCTTAAACTGCTTTTGTTGGGCATGTGCTACTGACCAGTTCAGAGAAGCTCAGTTTACAATAGGCCTGTGATGGAGAGGAGTGGAAAAGTCCATAACCATTTTATTGCATGTCTAGGTCATGTCTTACTCCATCAGTTGCAGAGAAATGTTATGCATGTATGGGGGTGGGAGAGGGGGGTGGATCTGTTCCGGGTCATCAGCTGAAATTCTTCAGGTATACTTTTTCATCCATTCAAGCACTTCATTTATATACATATAGGAATTAGATCAGTGTTTCTTAAATAGTTGTAGGCTTTACATTGGACACCAATTTGTGGGAAGTCCCACAATTAGTCATCATTAAAAATGTCAAACAAAATATGAAGAACTTCATCAATATTGCTGTGCTGCATACTGTATATGTCCATCACTATGCAAATGTTATTATTATTATGACATCTGCTGAATAGGACAAAATACATTTTTTAAATGCATTAACCCTGATTTACCAACAAACAATGGACTAAATTAGTACTTGCCAGAAAGTATGACCAATTGGCAGATGAATGTGCGGGAAGTTACACTGCAAGTGCACTACAGTACAGTTATGCTCACTTGAATATTTTTAGCTGCCTTAGCTATGCACGATTACATGGCTAATGCATTTTATTATTTGCATTTAGCATTGTTTAGCATTACAAGTCTACTAACTCTCATTGTAGTGTTAGTTGAGTATTAGTAGACTGGTAGGTTTAGAATAAGTGGTAACACTTTATTTAAAGGGGTGTGCATAAGACTGACATGACACTGTCATAAACATGACATAACACCTGTCATGAACATGAAGGAGTCTTTATGAATGTTTATGACTGTTGTCATTAAGTGTCATTCTGTAAATTATGACACTTCAAAGTTGACATTGTTTAAAATGTCTTTGTTATGACAACTTGACATTAACAAAGACAAAAAATGTCTTGATTATGACAACGTGACATTAACAAAGACAAAAAAAGTCTTCGTTATGACAACTTGACATTAACCAAGAAATCATAACCTGTCAACCTGACATCTTTATAACTAGTCTGACGTGTTCCACTTTACTTGAGGTAAAGGGAAATATGACACTGTTGTTAAAGCATTTAACAGTGTAATAACCCTTAATGACATCTTTATAATTAGTCCAAAGTGTTCCACTTTACTTGAGGACAAGTAAAATATTCATGACACAATTATAATGGTGTCATGATGGCCAAAGTCAAAACCAACCACATGTGACAGGGTAATGTAATGTTAACGCAAAGCTAAATAACTTCTTTAAGTTTGATAATTAGACCTGTTATGACATATATGTGACAGGTTATGATTTCTTGGTTAATGTCAAGTTGTCATAACAAAGACATTTCTGTCTTGGTTATGTCAAGTTGTCATAATCAAGACATTTTTGTCTTGGTTAATGTCAAGTTGTTATAACAAAGACATTTTAAACAATGACAACTTTGCATTAAAAGTCATTTATGACAGTGTCATGTCAGTCTTATGCACACCCCTTCAAATAAAGTGTTACCGAATAAGTTGACATAGTTGAACAGTTACTATAGTTAGTAGAGTGCCTGTTGGGGAGCATCACAATAAAGTGTTAGCAAATATTAACCTGACAGTCTACTAATACTCTAATGAGAGTAACTTATAGTCAACAACGTTTTCAAAAGGGACCATTAAAATAAAGTGTTACCAATAACTCCAAAGATTGTAATTAATAAAGTAGTGAACCATTTCCATAAAAATGCCAGAGTGTGTCGTCAACTAGCATACAGCGGTTCCTGGCAACAGCCAAAGGTTAGGTTGCATTTGTTTTCTGCCTCTGGTTTTTATGCCAATTTATGAGACTGTACGAATATTGCATGGGCAAAATGACATCACTGAAAAACTCCTAAACAATAAGCATGCCACATTTCAGTAATGCATGATAGACCACCCTGAGTAGACATTAACCCACAACCGTCTGCACTCTTCCCCAAGCATTATACGCCATGGAGATCAATGTCGAAAAGGACCGGAAGACGGGTGCCACCAAGATCCTCTCGGCCTCCGCGGTCAGTCCACAGGACGCTCACCAGAGGGGCGTCAAAGTCTACGACGACGGCCGCAAGGTGATCTATGAGGTGCGTTCTGGGGGATCTACCACACTGGAGAACGGCACGCACCCCTGGAGTCCCGGACAGGTGGATCAACTGATGCGGCAAGTCGGCCAAAACCAACAACGAGAGGACGGCGGCCGAGTCACTGTCACGCCGGCTGAGCCACAACCGAAGGGAGGACAGTTGAGCAAGCAAGACGCCAAACAAACCCCTAGCAAAGGCTACGAAGGCGAGGTCACGGAGACGCCAAAGGCCTCAGCCGACAAACCGGTGACCATGATCTTCATGGGCTACCACAGCATTGAGGACGAGGAGGAATCCAAGAAGCTGCTCGGCTTCGACGGCACGATCAAGGCCGAGATCGTCCTCATCGACGAGGACGACGAGAAATCTCTCCGAGAGAAGACCGTCACCGATATGTCCACCATCGACGGGAACGCCGCGGACCTCGTGTCGGGTCGGCCTCTGTCCGACACCTCTGAACTGTCCTCAGAAGGAAAAGACGAAAGCTCGACCAAGGAACTGCCACCCACAGGTATTGAAAAGAAAAAACGCTGCCAGTGCTGTGCTGTCATGTGACCTTTCTCCCGCAACTTCTCTTTTCCTGGAGCACATTTACCAAGGCTCTGCCTTCCTTTAAAAAACAAAATCTCACCCTGTTACTAACAGCACCTCCACCTCTGTGACGCCAGAGAAGTACGCTTCTCACTCTTTCTTTTCCACAGATCGTCTGGTTCTTTTGGTGTTGCACAACATTTTGAAGACGAGGCCGATAGCATATCATACACTCTTAAAAAAAAAGGTCTTTATTGGCGTTGATGTGCTTCCATGAAGAACCTTTAACATCCATGGAATCTTTCCAGTTCTTTAAAGTGGAAAAAGGTTCTTTGGAAACTGTTAATCAAAAGGTTCTTTGTGGGAACATAAATTCTTCTACGGCATCACTGCGGGAAGAAAAAATCCCGTTGTGTAACCTTCATTTTAGGAGTGTACGTGAAGCTTTTGCCCCATTAAAAAAAAAAAAAACGTTATATTATTCTTTATTGTAATTATCTTTTGAGATATAGCTGAAAAAAGCCAAAAAATAGTGTGTAAATGTAGAAGACTTCAACCTATAAGTCCAATATAAGGTTGGATAATTTCATAGAACTTCATACAATGGTGTAGCATTGATTTTACAAAAATATTGTCCATAAATGTCTATCCAATTTGATCATTCACATTATAGGTAGATCCATACATAAGCATGTTTGACTATTATTATGTTGTCCAGTAGCCTTACAAAACTTAAACTACTTAACAATTACCAGAAGCATTGTTTATCAAAGATATTTTTGTTTACAGATCCAGATTTATTTTTCCCAACAAAAAGAGAGACAATGTACATATGCTCGCATTCAACTGATCTCATTGAAAGACGTTTGCCTTTCTGTGCCTCTGTGTCCTCGCATCTGATGGGATTTTAATGTTTTTTAGCTGCAAAAAAGCCACTGAATATTAAACAGACTTACTATAAAAAAAGGTTTCAAATTCGACTGCCATCAGATCATCGTTCAAACAGCTGCTCACAGAACAAAATCAAGCTCAGTCCTGCCAATGTGTGCAAATGAACCTCTCAGAGAAGAAAACACTAGATTACATGCACTATGGGTGTATTTTGGTCCATTTGCAATTTGGCTGAAAGGGCAATCCACAATTCGATGTGATTTGTACAAACATGTTAACCGAGGCATTTGTACAAACATGCGTCAACCGAGGCAATCATTCTCTTTGATGTAAAGTGACGGTCTAAACTATTGTACATGAACAGTTTAGAATAATTATTCATAAACCATGGAGATTACGGCTGCATATATCTAATATGCCTGTAGATAAAGATTGTACATACTGTATATCACACTCAAAATGAGTGTTTAATCCACTCTTATTTATATTGAAACCTGAAAGTTTAGTTAATATATGCACATTGTTTGCATATTCACACTTACTGTAAATCCCAAGACTTCTCAGTATGGTCGTAAAGGACATATTTTACTTATCTGTAGTAAATTCTTCTTCTTTCACTAATACCAGCTGCCTTGCTGTTTTCTGTATTCATTTTTCTAAGTCTTGCCACATTGTAGTGCCATAAAACATCATGTTTTTGTACAAATGATACTCAGATGGGGAAATGAAAAGCCAGCATCGTATCACTGCTCATTTTCACAGACAAACAACAAACATATGAAATATGGTCAAGATATTGGTAAAACGCTGCCCCTTTTGCCCGTCTTCCAGGCATAACTCACAGTACCTGAAATATGTTTCACTTAAAGGAAGATAAATCTACATTAGTGTGGGTAAAATTATGCATGTACAGAACAAAGCTAGTTTTTCAGTACTGAATTAGCCTTTTTTTTTGTCTTCAAGATCTCATGTTGATCTTTGATTCATTGATTTCCCAGAAACAATGTATATAAATCAATAATTGCCAAAATAAGTTAAATATGCAGAATCAATTCATGTATAATGGTCGATGAAATTTTTTATGCAGTGACATGCTATAGATAACTTATTCAAAGCGCCGTGTATCAAGGCCGCAGCTGAAATGATTCTGTTATTAGTGCCAAAACAAAATCACAGTTCACCATTTTAGGCTTAAAGACCCCATTAAAAAGTTTGCTTTCATGAGTTGACATTTCCTGTTGAAACAGGATATTGGGCCAGAAGTTAGCTAACAGCTAATCGCTAACTTGTGAGGCGTAAACAGATTTGCTATTCATCACCAATTTGTCAAAACCTAAAATATTTATGAACTGCCATGAGAGTGTGTTAAATTTTAGCTGTAGAGTATTTTTTTTTTTTTAGGAAACTGACCTCCCAGGTGACATGTGTCAACCGACTAACTAGCATTGAGGTGAATGCTAGCATTTAGCTCTCTCCAAGAATGTTAAATTCATTTTATTTTAATGTTGTCCACGCTTTTGTGAACAAGACAAGTTATCAATATTCTTGTTCAGCGCATTTCAAATGCTTGTATCTGTTCAATGTTAATGTTTTCAAACCTAATGAGCACACATAGACGGTCTCGAAGCCAACAAACTTGGACTTTTTTGAATTCGTGGGGTCTTTAAGACTGGCTGAGCATTTCAACTTTGAGTCTGTTTACACAATGTAGTTATGAACAAGCTACTTACAACATTCATGCTCCCAGAATAAGGCTAGTGTCCATGTTGTCGATCAGCCTCAAACTGCCGAACAGGCGATTCAGTTTTGGACTCGGATCTGCCATGAAATTAATGCTGTGCTTCTTAACTGAGATTCTGCTGTATTTTTGCAATCTTGAAGTGTAATTTTTAATTGTTCCACTTTGCGTATCTTTTTTAATGATTATAACATCTTTCTGTATCATATCATCCTTTTCCTCTTTCTCTCACACACACACACTATCTCCAGTACGGACTGCCAGCACTGATGCTGTAACGTTGGCTTTAATTAATTTATTTTTTCCTTTGTATGGTATACTTAGTCCAATAAACAGCATTTTTTCCAATGTGCCTACCCTTCTGTGTCTGTGCTATGGTTCTTTCTCTCACTAATTCCCCATCATCGGGACATTACTAGCACTCTCCTCTCTCCGTAATCTCACCATCCCTCTTCACACAGCACTAACTTCAGTCTTGAACTACTCTCTCCAGATGTGAATGCGATGCTGATGTGTCTGTCCCGCTTCAAAGATTGCATGAACAGCAGGTTTAACCCTCACCAGATCTGTTCCCTCGCTCACACTTAAAGGGATAATTCACTTTGAAATTAATTGTTGATATGTTTTAGCTTACCTCAAGGGCATCCAAGATGTAGGTGTCTTTGTTTCCACAGTATTTTGAATTTTTATATTTTTAGGTCAAACCGTTCTTGTCTGTCAGTCATATAATGGAGTTCTATGGGGTCCACCTCAAAGAGCATGAACAGAGAAGTCAAAATTAAACATGATTTAATGACTCGTAAATGTAAGTACACATTGATGGCCTAAGACACGAAACGAGCGGTTTGTGTGAGAAAACAAAGAGTATTTATATCGATTTTACCTCTTGTAATCACAGCCACGTCCAAGTGATCTAAAGGCCTGCAAAAGCGCCGGAAGTGATCTCTTGCGTGGTCTTCTTCCATTGCAATTTCCTGTATATCTAAATATGTTTAGATCTTCACAGTGAAGGGTAACACTTCTGAAATCTCTGTGTAAACAATGAGTGACGTACACGCGCGAGAGATCACTTCCGGGGCTTTCCGGCGCTTGTGCAGACATAAGCGCTCTCGCCCTCAGTGTACTTGAACGTGACTGTGATTACAAGAGGCAAAATCGATATAAATACTGTTCGTTTTCTCACACAAACCGCTCGTTTCGTGTCTTAGGCCATCAATGTGTACTTACATTTACGAGTCATTAAATCATGTTTAATTTGGACTTCTCTGTTCATGCTCTTTGAGGTGGACCCCATATACCTCCATTATATGACTGACAGTCAAGAACGGTTTGACCTAAAAATATCAACATTGAAAATACTGTGGAAACAAAGACATCTGCATCTTGGATGCCCTTGAGGTAAGCTAAAACATATCAACAATTAATTTCAATGTGAACTATCTCTTTTTAAAGCGGAGGAGTTGTGGATTCACTGTGGGTTTGTAGAGCCATCGTATCAGTAGGATTAGAAAACCCTGAACTCTGACAACAGAAGGGGTGTCATATTTCAAATATGTAAATATTATGTATATTAAGTTTGTTTTTCAATTAAAATATTCAAACAATCCTTATAATAGGATAATTGTACCTGCTAAAAAGGCGATTTATGATATTATGGACATGTAGATGAACTATATGTAAAAGTAACACAGTCTCATCCCAAGACGTCATATAACTGACGTCTTGGGATGTCTTTTGACCATACGTCAACATCCGCCTTTTTAGGGTACCCTTAAACGTCGGTTAAATGACGATCCGGGGGCGTCATACAACTGACGCTTTACCTTTAATGTCAGTTAGGTGACGGGTTAGGTTTAGGTCTGGGGTAGGGTTAGGATTCGATAACGTCATCTAACCGACGTTTAAGGGTACCCTAAAAAGGCGGATGTTGACGTATGGTCAAAAGACGTCCCAAGACGTCAGTTATATGATGTCTTGGGATGAGACTGCGCTGGTAGAAGAACTATGTTGAAAATGTTGGGGGTCGGTACAATCTTTTTCTCAAAAAGGCTGCATTTATTTGATCAAAAATGTGAAATATTATTATAATTCAAAATAGCTGTTTCCTATGTGAATATACAGTATAGTAAAGTGTAATTTATTCCTGTGATCAAAGCTGAGTTTCCAGCATCATTACTCCAGTCTTCAGTGTCACATGATCCTTCAGAAATCACTCTAATATGATGATTTGATGCTCAAGAAACATTTATGGTTATTATCATTATGGTGTTGAAAACTGAAATTACAGAAATTACTGACCCAAAACGTTTGCATCCCAGTGTATATAATCTAATCTAAAAAGAAGCTGATACAGCCTTGCTTAACCGGTAAATCTTACTTGTTTCCAGGATGTTTTTAGTGAAATCTGACTTGATTTTGACATTCTCGTTTAGCTAATCTAATGACTGTAATAAGCACCAAAAGGCCATTGCACACACTCCTTTAATTATGTACATAGTATGTGTTTATAATCAGCATTTAATTTCATTATAGCCTGATTCTCCATCTTCAGTTTCAATTATTCGCTCAGCATGTTGCATTGTAGAGAGAAGGGTGGTCAATGTAATGTCAATACATAATACAATTGAATCTGAAAATAAGCATTTTACACAATATTTACTGGAACTAGATTTTGGAGCTGACACAACTGGTACAAAACACTGGGATAAAACTATACATGGTCAATTGGACAGTGCTAATAATCCTTAAAAACGACTGAAAATTATGATCAACATGGTTTGCCTGAACGGATGATTGATACTTTGAAGAACTGTATTACATAACATACAAAGTACTGACAGCCTCCCCTTATAACCGCTAAACACCAGCATTCACAAAGACATTAGGTTACACTTTATTTAGATGGTCCACTTTAGACATTATTTTGAGTATAAGTAACTTTGCAACTACATGTCAACTAACTCTCATTAGAGTATTAGTAGACTGCTGCATATTATATTTTATTTTTTGTGTTTTTTATTATATATATATATATAATAATATATAACTGAAACATTAATTTATGCCAACAAAAAAAATTATATGCATTAGATAGAAATTTTAGATAGAATATTATCCATATTATGTTGATTAGTGCAAATCTTCCTTTGTTTATCAGGTAGAGAATATAAATATATATTGCATAAAAATATCAAATCGCCAAACACATCCCTTTTCATTCAAAATCACTTTGTTGTATTTACAATTTGAGAGCGTCATTAAAGACATTCATATGATTATTAGTCAGAGTGCCTTGAATAACAACAGCACCTGTAATCCTTTCCTCTTTTACATCCACCGTTCAGACAAACGGCTCATTCACAGGATTTCTCTTTTTCTTCTTTTTTTAAAGGACTAGCAGCAGTTGAAACACTTATGGAAAGAACAATAAAGATATCACAAAAATGATACATTTAGAGGTAAAACTGCTTGCCACTGACTGAGAGAGATGTAGGGGAGAGCAGGGCTCAACCTAACGCTTTTTGACTCTCTCAGTTTGTGTAAATAGGGTTTAGAGTATACATTTTTTCCCACATTAATTTCCCACATGTCTACTACAATTATATGGTTTTGTTTTATTAATACAGTGTAAACTTTTTTCTTGATTTACCCTGAAAGAATGGAAGTGAAATGTGACAACATGCCCCATAGGTGGGGTACATTGTAACATGTGAGGAGCACATTGTAACATCACCATATGACAGCTTAAAATGCTGTCCGATCTAATAAAAAAATGTACAAGTCAAACCAAAATCTTTTCTTAATAAAATACAATTATTCACTTTTTCATTTAAAATAATGGCATTTTTTAATAATTAAAAATAAACTCATTTTTGAGTTTGACAACAAACACAGGAAAACCCAGCTATTCGGCATAGTTCAAAACAAAATAATAATTAATAATTTCTGAACATTGACTATCATTCTTTATCTACATGTTATCTCAATAGAATCCACTGTAAAAAAAAATATTTTCATGATTAGTAATTACAATTGTTTCTCTTTTGTCAAATCAACTTAGATAATTTATGTAGTTCAGATAACATAATATTTGGAGTTTCTGGTGATTAAATTGATCTCCTTCATTGTATTAACTCACTTTTTCCATTTTAATGAACTTAAAATTTTAAGGCAACTAGGTTACTTAAAAAAATAAGTTAAACCAACATTTTTTTTTATTTTTTTTACAGTGCATAAAAGAATAGAAAATAATAGCATATTTCTAATAGGGGTACATTGTAACGCAGTGTTACAACATGCCCCAACTGCACAACTGGGGTTTAAACCCTGCTAGTGTCTTCTGCTAGTTATATCAACTGTTAAACAACAGATTGGAGATTAAAATAATATCAAATGTATCTAATTTTAAATAAACACAAAAAAATGGAGATGAAAAATTAACTTAAGTAAGAAATGTACAGTACTTTAGCTATGGTTAAATAAATGTTCAGTGATATCTCACAAAGATTTCTGAGTTTTGGCGCAATTTTTTCTCTATATAGTGTTGAAGTGGCAACTAGTAAATACACCAAATTTCATCGTGCTAGCATGTGTGGAAGTATTTTAAATAAGTGTGTTACAACTAGCCCCGCGCTCCCTAGTTATACCCCAAAAAGTTAATGGTAGTATATTATTAAACAAAGTTGTCCTTTTGATAAAGGTATATTTTTGCATATTTTATCTGACAAGTGTATAAAATATGATATATAACCTTTGAAAATGCAGGCCAGTTGAGTTCACATACCCCTTTGCGAAATCTGTAATATGTTTAGCATTTCCAAATATAATCAAGAGTCCCTCATCTGTCCTGAGTGGCAAAGCTGGATCTTGAAATCGAGAACTGAAATAATCCCATGTGGAGCGGAAGCCTAAGTCGAAGAGTTTGCAGGACTTGGAGCACCACCAGTTTGCAGGACTCCACCACATTATCGCGACCTTTGACCCTGAGCCTGTGTGAGTGGGCCGCTATAATAAACACATGCGCTGTGACCTTACATCCTCCTCTCTAAATACTTAATCTAATCTAAATGGTTACTTCGGTTGCACTTAGTGCTGTTGTTACAGTGTAATTATACAGATGAGTTCTGAGTAATAGTAATTAACATGTACTTACCATATAATTAGTGTTAGAGTTTGGTTTAGGGTTAGTTGCATGTTATCACTATAGTAATTACATGTAATACAAAGTGTTACATGTCATCAATTTACTTCTATTGCACACAAATAATCAGTGTTGGGGGAAACACAAGTCAGTAATCAGCAATCTTTTTCCCAAGTAACTAGTAAAATACTGCATTGCTTTTAAATTTAAAGCAAAATATCTGAGTTACTTTTTTAGATAAGTAACATGAGTTGCTTTGTTTTCCCATGTCCTCTCCTGTCCTCATGTTACTAACTCAGAACATTACAGAAACCTGAAATAATCTTAAAGAAAAATGTTAAATTACGCAAATATACTTTATGCATTTAATCTCACTTCATTAACCAATATTTTTGCTGCTGACCTTCAATGATCCAATAATAGGACCTACATGTAACATTTGTAACAATGAAACACTGTAAAATAATAAATAAAAATGGTATAATGCTTTATTATCAAGCATTGCTTTTAAAAATAACATTCCCCAACACCGATATTAACAAAAAAAAAAAAGTTCGTTGTAACTTAATAACTTTTTTGATATCTCTGCATGATTCCAGGTAGTAGGAGTAGCCTACAGTAAATTGATTAAGTTGTTTTAATTCAGAATCCCCGCAAACCTGCAGAGGGCAGGTAAAAGATGGACGGATGGTTGTTTTGAGTTATGATGATGTGCTTCATAAATGACTGATTGTGTGATGTTTTGTTGCAGGCGGTGAGAAGGCTCGATCAGTGTTGCTGACGGCAGAGAATGGACTGTATCCCGCAGCGACGGCGAGATCTTCAGACCCTCTGGTGAGTCTATGCTGATCACATTCACAGGGCCACCTGTATAATATACATATAATCAGAGTGACATTTTGATGCATCTTTCAAATGCATAACACCTTACGTAGAAGGATGCGAGTGGGTTTGTTTGCACCTGGACAGTATTCCTCCTGACCCCGGTTTACTACCCTATTATTCTGCCGTAATTAGAACTTCAGCGTACTGTTAAAGTGATCCGTGAGAAGTTATGTGGGTATACTGGTAAACTGGACAATCTGTTTCCTCCTGGAATACCAGCATTGTGCACCTCTACAGGAAATGAGAGCACTTCCTTATAGGCCTATATATATATTAGGGCTGTCAAACGATTAATCGCAATTAATCGCATCCAAAATAAAAGTTGCATGCATGTATATTTAAGAAAAAAAATATTATTTATATATAAAATATTTATAGTTATATCTAATATACATTATATATAAATCTATATACAGTATATACATGAAAATATTTCTTACAAGCATGTGTGTGTATTTATATATAAAATAATTATACACAGTGCACCCACATATTATGTAAACACAAACTTATATTTTGGATGCGATTAATCGTGATTAATTGTTTTACAGTCCTAATATATATATATATATATATATATATATATATATAATACTTTTAGATTCACATATTTAAGTATAGTTCAAATATGATTGTATGATCATTTGTATTTGAAGTTATATTACTGATACTGTGTGTATCATGGTTGGATCTCAAGACAACATGCCTCGTTAAAGTCATATTTCCCCACATATCAAACAAGAAAATAATAAATGATGGGCTATTTTGCATGAAATCAAGCATATGTTTATCAACCATTATTTTTATGACGATTACCTTACTTTTTTATTCTAAATGTTTATTATCATTATTTCCTCAATGCTGTAATACATTTATTTGTATTTATAAAGTGTTTGTTTATTTTACTTTAATTTGTATTATTATTTTTGACTTCAAATATGACCTGGACATATTGTTGTGAGATTCACCCTCTCGTCATTTGCAAATAACGCATTAATTAAAGTCATTAAACCACACGTCTTTGACAAATCGCTGAGGAGGAATGTGCTGATGACACCTGACATGCGTGATGAAGACATTCTTCAGATTCTTTGAAGGCTTGTAACTTTTCCTCTAACGAGACCGCAGCGGGATATAGTTACACAACTTAATTGTTCTAGAGAATGTGCACCCAAAAAAAATGCCCTGGGCTTAATATTTCACTGTTGACCCGCTGCGTTTTTTGTTTGCTGGATGGAAACAAAGGCAGGATGGGGGCCAGACTGAATAGGAGAGCTGTAACCCGAGCAAAGCTCTCGACTCATTGTGATCAGTTCCTGATTGGACTAGAACGAGAGAGAAACGTCCACGCGGCTCCAGTGCTGCTCTAATCATTCATTATTCAGCGGGCGCGTGCTGAGCGCGCGCGAGAGAGAGAGAGAGAGAGAGACCTTCGCGAGAGAGTGTGTGTGTGTGTGTGTGTGTGTGTGTGTGTGTGTGTGTGTGTGTGCGCGCGCGCGCCCGAGAGAGAGAGACAGAGAGAGAGAGAGAGAGAGAGAGAGAGAGAGAGAGAGAGAGAGAGAGAGAGAGAGAGAGAGAGAGAGATGTCATAACGTTCCACGCGAGCTGGACGCCAGTGCGTTAAAGCGCTCAATGTCAAAGTTGCTGCAGCAGCGCGTGCATCTGAGAGTGATGATGCACTGACGCACTAACTCCTCCGTATCACAATATTCGCTCAGTGACGGTTTCATCTTTTCATACAACCTACAGCTGAGGAACTGATACACACTTGGTGCTGTCCACTGATAAGAGGTAACCTTGCTTTCTATATCATTACAAACATGTGCATACCAACATATGATACTGGCATAAGGGACCTGGCATCAATTGCTACACGTTAAAAACCTGGTTGTCCATGTTCTGTATGTGTCTTTTGTCTATAAATATTAATAAGAGTGTAGCTTAAATCAAAATCTCAAAAAGAGGCAGCTGCAGTGGTCCTGATGTCCCTTGTCCTAGTACACAGGTGTACTCTTCTTTTATTGCACGCAAGATTGCACCTGTTATAGAGGTGGATATCGGTCACTGTGTCTTCTGCAAATAAAGTGCATGTGAAACAGACACATTTGCATATTATTCGCAAGATAATTAATTATGCGTATCTGTTGAAAGAACACACAGATTTGTGCCTGCATGTGAAATATGATGCATGCGCTGTAATTCTATAGCAACTGGCAAAATTCATATGGACTGTTTACTTCAGCAGTTCGGTTAGCATCAGATATAGTCTGACGGACGCATGCGTTTGAGATGCTGATGCACTCTGATGGGAGTTTATTGATTATAGTGGCACTGAAATGTCATTTGAAGGATTCTCAAAAAGGCATGTCTGTTATCTAATCAGTAATATTTTGTTTGTTTGTTTTTTCTGGATAAATAGCTGGGTTTTAATATAACATATTAATCTGCTCAGTTTGTGCATGGAATATAAAGGAGAAGCAGCTCGTATGTAAATTCTCATATGGTTAGCATTCCTGAGGTACAGTGCACCACAGTCTAGCACAGATGTGATCCAGACTCACTGTGTGAAGAAAACTGATCAACGGATGACAGACGCTACCAAGCAGGGATTTGTTTCCCGAAAGCATCGTACTATCCCAACTATGGTCAAAAATTCTGTTGTTATCAACAGAGTTCAATGTCTTGGCATTTCCCGAAACCATAGTTCCGATGAACATTTGCAAACAGCATCGAAAACTTACATGGTTGGAGTGACAGCTCTCGAGCTGTGCTTAGAAACCTCATTTCTTGTTAACCCTTTCCCCGTTGGTATTTCATGGCCCCCAGAATATTTTGTTGTGTGAATATCTGAACATGCATAATGTCAAAAGAAAGAACAGACTACAGTGCATTAACACCCCCAAAGCATTGACACCAGTCCTACAGCTCGTCCTGGTTCGACATTTCATTCAGTTATGTTAGGTTATGTGTTGTTGATCACATAATTTTACACAAGCATCTGCTTACATGATATTTCAACGCATTCTCATCCAAAGGCGTCAAATACTGACGCGTTTGCCAATGCGTATACCTCCAATGCACATGGCACCCTTTAGCATCAATATAACACGCTTCGGTTATGGGTAGGTTTAGGTCTGGGGTAGGGTTAGGGTTAGACCACTAGGAGGCGCCTTTTGGTCCATGTATATCTGCGTCTCATATTGACGCTAAAGGGTGCCATGTGCATTGGATGTTTACGCATTGACTAAAGCGTCAGTATATGGAGCCTTGGGATGAGAACGGGCTAGATATTTCTGCTTCTTCTTCGCCTGTGTTTTGATCAGGAGATTCATCCCTCTATCAGAAGATGTGTAATAGCGCCCCCTACCGTATAACAGTGAAAACACAGAAATCCGTAAAATTCCGTCAATGACTGACGAGAATTAAATGAAAGAGTTAAATGACGTGTGGATTTCAATTGTTCATGTTTTTGGGCGCAATAAGCAAACTAACATTCAGTACATTCCATATCTTTTAATATATATAAATATTCATTTTAAGATTGTAAGTACTACTCTAATAATGAGAGTTAGTCAAAACAAAGTGTTACCCAAACATCAAGGATCAGCAGAAGTTATTATTCAACTAAATGCGCATGAAGCCATTAATGACCTACATTGTTGGACCAGTGTGGTTCAATGTGAACCATGTTACTGTAGTTTTGGGAAACAGACAGTTGTGACTAGATGGTTAGTTTCTTCAGCTATGCATCATGGTAGTTAATCAGAGAGTTAAATAATATGAAACGCACCCTTTCTCACTCAACAATCATTTCCTGGCTAAGAACTTTGTAATACATATGGTATTCAGATAATGATGCAGCTGGTCCATCTACAACAGGCTGTGCAGAATACACAGATTAAAATAGCAGACCTTCATCATCATAATTTCAGAAGTCCATCCACCAAATCCATGGCATTTTTCCACGCAATTTGCTTTGGATGGTTTGTAAACTGTAGACTGTGGTTGATCTGTAGGTGTGGCATTTGAGGCTGTGAACGGGTTGTACAGATGGCACACATTTAATAGAAAACATTTAAAGCCCTGAGTCCAAAGGTATTCAAGAACATACTGTTTGTAGCAATGCTGACGGATATTTAAGACGCAGATTCATTTAGAGAACAAAAGTTAAAGGTACAATATGCAAGATTATTTCACCACCAGGGGTCGCTAACCTCTTACAATAACAAAGGCGCATATTAATGACGTATATTCCGCATTAAGCGGAATTATGGATCTTGTCGTCAAGCAGATGGATCTTTTATGGATGAGTGAATACATTGATGTTTTTAACATGACTGTAGTATGAAGCAGGGCGCGATTGCTAGACGTATACCAGCGCCACACACAACGCGAGTCCCGCGGATATAAAGGAATAAGGACATTTAATTCTACCGAACAACACGCTGAATTACTCCCAAAGATCAGTTTATCAGAGGAATTAAACTTGAGGTAACGCAGCGCTGCTCTAACGGTTTCACTATCACACTAAACGGCATTTGTGTGTGTTGAATATTGTTAGGTTGTTTGTTGGCTGTATGAGACTAAGCTAGATTAACATTAGAGAATAACATACAGATCATATTCTAACTTTTCATCATGTTGAACATTGACATTGATTAGTTTTACATACATTAATTTGCTCACCTCTTTGCTCAAGTAACATGCAAAACTTGCGTCTCTGTCAAGTCGAAGTTAGTCGCGGACGTGGAGCTCTCGGCATCTCGAAAAATGTTGATCTTCGTTTTAGTCCTCTTTTTGTATCAAAGTCTGCTTGCCATGGTCCATAATGTTTGAACAAAACCCTGCTAGGGATAACGGGCATAACCGACACAGTTGTCCACGTCCGTCGCCATGGTTACTATTGCAGTACGAGGTCAAACCTGGCGGGAACCGGGGGTAACGCGGAAATGACGTCATTGACTGGCGACTCCTCACCCCTGCTCACACACCCCGTTTCCTTGGTTAAAAATCACAATTTTCTCACGATTTACAAATAATTGGAAACATTTGGGATATTGTAAGTAATCAACTTAACAAAATATATAACATTGGCCTTGTGGTTTTTGGATATTTTACTGCAAAAATCCTGCATATTGTACCTTTAAGGGTGTAGGCCAGAATCCAAATGTAGAAGCACCCTGGAAACAACCAACACAGCATAATCACAAACTGCCAGGCCAACACTAGTAAAACACTAGCAAAGCAAGTATAGGACTAAAGGCCTTTAGATACTGGAGAAGTCAAAAACCAAGGTGATAATGATGTCTGCTGGTTTTGAGGTGGTGCCACACCTCAAATATTACAGTATTTCATAGAAATAACTCTAAAACAAGCAGAACATAAACAATCAAATGTTATAACAGCAATTAGATTTTGCTGCTAAACTTTAATATTTATCTAAGATTTAATGACACAAAATTTATTAGCATTAATTCTTCCTTTAAAACTGCACATCCAAAATCATAACTGTTTTATGTTTTGGCAAACTGGTGACAAATTCATATGCTTTCGTATGACATTTGATAACCCACTAAGGGTTACAGCTAGTACTTTATTACTTTTTGAATTACAAATGAACTTTTCTATTAATCACATCATACAAAATTACAACATTGTAAAATATGTTTTCCCATGAAATCAAGATGTTGCACCTTAACTTCTGGAAAATTGTGTAACTGTAATATAGTTATACCAAGTCTTACAATTTTTGTGTGTAATTTTCAATAGACAGAATTATGAACGACTCTGCCACGTAACTAACATCATGACACTGGGGATGAAATGTTTATGAGTAGTGTGAAAAGAGTATATTCTCTCTACCAAACAACTACTCTCTCTTCATGACAGTTATTTTCCTCTCAATCCAGAATCGTTTTGAAAGTGAAAGTGGCCTTTAGTTTCAACACTTACAACAGGTCAGCTCACTTGCTGATTACTGAATGGCAATGGAGGAAAGAACGCTCCCTTTTCCCCCCAGTCCCTTAACCTCTTCTTCAAAATTAGGTTAGACAAATATGACCTCTAAAAAAAAACATATCCTGAAATGTTAACGTGGATCCAAATGTTAAAAGGGAAGCCATCACTGGACACTGACCCAATGCTTGTGAAATTCCATCTAAACATTATGAAAATATGAAAGTTGTGGGTGGCCTGAATTGCATCCAGAAAAACGAGCAAAGAATCCAAGAAAAACGAGTTCTCTGAAATTGTGAAATTCTGTTAGCACCAGTTACAGGATCTATCCTTGGATCTCTTCAAACTGCGATTCCAGGAAATCATATTGCGTTTGTGAACATATAAAGAGTATCTATCATACACCTGTCCTAGACTAAGTTTTCAAAAGATAACTATTTAATTCCTGAGACACTGCGTCATCTCCCTCATGGTTTTGGCCTTAGATTACATTAACTACCATTCACAACTGTGTTTACTCTAAATTATCCATTTATATCCTGTTGCTTGTAAATGAAACAAGAATTCAGCTATCTGCACATAATCATCAACAGGTGAAGTGGTGTTGTGTTCTGGCATTATATCTTAATGGGAAGTAGAAAGCATGTTAGCGGCTTGGCGATTTCCCTGCTGTGTAATGGAAGCATTGTCGGATAGATGTGAGCCGAGGGGTATCATTTACGCTGTGGTTAGAAACCAGGACAGTTGAACCCATGGGGTATATTCCACTTTGTTGTCCTGTTGTCCACTGAAGTCTATGGAACTGAATTACATTGTTTACGTAGCTTTTACCCAGAGCTCTATAGACCATTTCACAAGATGTAAACAACACTGGTCCAGAAGCACTTCCTGTTTCAGTTTTTTAACACTACATAAAAGCTGGGATAAAATACAACCAACAGAACATTTAAAACTGAATCAAAAAGTTAAACAAACATCTTTAAGATGTTTTCTTTACATGTGAAATAAAGAAAACAGTTTCAAACTGAAACAGGAAGTGCTTCTGGACCAGTGTTGTTTTCATCTTGTGAAATGGTCTATAGGTAGACTTGAGCCAGCTGATGGTCAGCTGTGTTTGCTGCTTTATTTTCCTCTCACCTGCAACTCAATTTCCAGGAAAAAAGGTTGCACAACACTAATATTTCTTGTCTTCTTGTTGCTCATTTTCTTTGGCAGTTAAGCAATAACACAATATCTGTCCTGGAAAAGCATCCACCCTCTTATTTTCAGAGTAAACACTCTATCGGTGATAAGATTGTAATATTAATCTCTGCGATTGTTTCCCCAAACAAAGTAAATTCCACTTGTTTTCTAATCACAGCACACTTTCAGCCCGTTATTCAATCATTCCAGGATAATTTTATTTTTAAAGTGCCATTGTGATGCTTTTTCAGATATTATCTTTAATGTAGTGTGTAATATGGTCTGCAAAGGTTTAAAGATCAAAGTGCATGCCTAAAACGAATCGTCAGTAATACCAGTCTTACTGGAAAGTCTTACTGACCAAATTCAGACTAAAATTCAGATATGATAATGGGCATTTGGTTTCTGATACGCGCTGTAAACGGTAGACCAATCACATCAGACCGGGTCATCTGACCAATCAGAAAAGAGTAGACCAATCACAACAGACTGGGCCATTTGACCAATCAGAGCAGAGTAGACCACTCACAACAGACTGGGCCATCTGACCAATCATAGCAGAGTAGACCAATCACAACAGACTGGGTCATCTGACCAATCAGAGCAGAGTAGACCAATCACATCAGACCGGGTCATCTGACCAATCAGAGCAGAGTAGACCAATCACAACAGACTGGGTCATCTGGCCAATCAGAGCAGAGTAGACCACTCACAACATACTGGACCATCTGACCAATCAGAGCAGAGTAGACCAATCACAACATACTGGACCATCTGACCAATCAGAGCAGAGTAGACCAATCACAACAGACTGGCTCATCTGACCAATCAGATCAGAGTAGACCAATCACAACAGACTGGGTCATCTGACCAATCAAGAGCAGAGTTGACCAATCAAAACATGGGTTTTAGGAACCTTTAAACAGCATAAATGGGGTACTTTAACATGTTTTTATTGTTTAAAACAATTTGTTAGATAGCAAAATTGCCTAATGTATGGCGCTATGTTGTGTTATTGCGCATTTTAGAAAGAATTTTTAAGAAGAAGACTTTATTCTTCTGAGAAGCGAGAACACACTCAAGGGGACATACAAAATAATCAACAATACCAAAGGCCTTCGTCATCATTTGTGACATTCAGCCACAGAAAGGGTGGGAAATCATTGATCTTTCTAGCCATGCCTCATGGGACTGAATCTGTGAAAGAATGTTCAATACAAGTTAAACTCTATCAATGGCATTTGTGACATAATGTCAAAAGGAAAGAGTAATTACAATGGAAGTCTTTGGACTTTGTAATGGAAGTCCACTCTGTATAACTACATAATATGTGCTAACATGAGACTTGATTATTAACCTTGCCTGTGTAAAGTTATATCCAATCTTCTAACACCTTTCAAAGATGGGAAACCTAATAACGTTTGTATATGTGTAAGGGCCATGATGAAACTATCCACACAAGTACTGTACATGGAAAAACATAACCAAGAATTCATGAAGTTTACCTGTTTTGCTCCCGGAACATTCCCTGCAGCGCTGTTGATTGATCCGTGGAATTGTTATCGCTTATTGAGGAATTTAGCATTGTCTATCAAACTCTACCATGTGATGAAATTCCAAGAAGATGAGAAACTAAATACTTGATTGTTGTAGGTGTGGTCGGAGAGCTTAAAGTAGAACCAAACTGTGATGCAGAGTGCCTGAAAATAGCTTTTGACTTCACTTTCTGTGCTGAAACTTCCCCTCCCAACTATCCAGCTGTAATACCCAGCAATATGAAGTCTCATACAAAGTAGTCAATGCAATCTATACACCATATTCCAAATGCCGGTTACTAAAATAAACTTTCTGTTACAGCCAGGGTTTTCATACGGGGTTGATGAACACACTGAAATAAAAATCATTCACTCACTCAAGTATTGCACTCAACTGCAGCTCCCGAATCAAATATATAATCTTAGTCATTGACAGTGACGTCAAACTTTATTGGTTGTCATGTGTCTCGTGAGCAAATGTCCTTCTAGCGCCATATCGAATATGCTGAATATCGATTCCAAATGGAGAGAGTGAGGAAATGGATTGGCATTGAAGGCAATGAAGGCCCAGGGCTTATTCACGCCATCTAAATAAAGCAGGGTAATCAGGAGCTGGAAATAGGATTGTGGGATGTGGTGATTATCTGTCTGTCGCATGTTACGCTCTCACGAGAACCAGTGGCACTATTTATTTCCACAGTTTTGCAGTCTACGCATCTGCAGGGTGTTGCTGAAGGCAGCTCTGGCGACAGGCAGACAGACGCTAATCGAGTTTGGATGCCGTCATTGGCCGCTGAAGCCGATGAAAGCCGGGTCACGGCTTGGAGTTCCGCTCAGGAGTCAATAGGCAAGAGTGACGATCACGCAAATGGGATTAATCTATATGTGCGACTGTTTTGACCAGGTCATGTCTAAGGTCGTCTCACTGGGATTTCAGTGGCACTGCAGGTAATGGTCACGTTCATTTAGGATTATTTGCTGATGATTCCATTAGGAAGTCCATATTTCATGGATGCAAATCAGTCTCTTATTTGCTGGCTTGTCCCATAATCTAACTTATATAGAATTACTTGAGCTGAAAATTGAAGATGTCCAACTTCCAGTGGTTCTTTACATCAAGAGCTGCTTTCTAATTCTACGTTGCAAACTTGTAATCCATCGACAGCATGACAGCTCATGGGTTCTGGAAAAGAGCGAGTGTCACACCAGATTGTGGATTGCATGTGTTGACATGAGCTAACAGACTCTGCATGAGTGAAAGAACCTCTGATTAAAATCGTGGAGGGCATTCACAGCGTCTCTCGTCGGGGAGCTTTCATTCACACCTGCCGTCCAGATCTGAGTGAAACTCATAATCAGCTGTTATCAGGGCTCAGATCAAAACCATGGCGACAGATGTGTACCGTGTCATGAGGAAGAGGTGCAGTGCACTGTGGGAAACCAGGCTTATCTCCATTAGTTAGCATCAAAGTTAAGCCTTCTGCTCTCAGTGGCAATGACAAGCATCATGAGAACAAATGCGGTATGCATTGAAATATCCGTTCTTTTTCAACGCATTCTCACCCCAAGGCGTCACCTTTGACCATGCTTCAATATTTGACGTTTTAGGTGCCCTTTAGCGTCACTTACATGACGCGATCCTACGCGTCATCTAATTGACGCTAAAGGAAAGCGTCAGTCAGAGGATGCGGTTAGGTTTAGGTTTGGGGTGGGGGTAGGGTATACGCGATCCTAGGGCGTCATCTAACTGACGCTAAAGGGCGCCTAAAGCGTCAGATATTGAAGCATGGTCAAATGCTTCCCAGTCAGTTAAGTGACGCCTTGGGGGTGAGAATGGGCTGTCTTTTTAGTGAAGCGTTTGGTTGGACTTTAAAGGGGTGGTTTACTGCTTTTTTTCTTTGCATGATTGTGTTTATGGGGTGCAATATAACATGTATTCGTGGTATTTCTTTTTTTAAAAGTCTTATTTTTCATTAATTTCACCTTTCTTGTAAGCCGCTTTCTCCTCTGTCATTTGAACGACTGGTTGACTTTCTGAGTCCATGCTCAGGGGTGCGTTTCCCGAAAGCATCGTTAGCCAACTATGGTCGCAGGTTCCCTCGTTATCAGCATAGTTCAACGAGTCGGTGTTTCCCGAAACCATCGTTCCAACGGACATTCGCAAACAGCATCGCAAAGTTGTGTGGTTTGAACGACAGCTCTCGACCTGTGGGTAGAGGCATCGTTTCTATATTTCATGACATTTGGAGGTAATAAATCCTTATCTTGAGCAAACGAAGCAAGCTGACATTCAGTACAACCGGTGCCTTTTATTCAGCATACATACAAATGAAATTTACGTCTTTTAGTTTGTCAAAAGATTTGAAGTAACGTGCTTGAAGAGTGCGCATGTGCGAACGTGCTCTACTATGTAAGAACGAGCCAAATATTGAGTCTGGTAATAAAGCAAAACAACTGAGAACAATTAGAAATAGTCCTCAGATGACATGTCTGTAATTTATATAAAACAAATCTAGCGTTAATTGGATCTCAAACAGTTTCATTAAAAGTAGTTATTACTCCACCACGTGCGAAACCAACGTGGCTGAACGATACTTTACGACAGCGGGTTTAGGGAAACAGCCGTGACTAGCTAGTTGATTTTTCCAACGATGCTTCGTACTATGGTAGTGAAGCAGCGAACTACGTCATTGTACGGGAAACGCACCCCAGATTGTTTAGTTTGGGCCGGTGTGTTGTGATTGGCTCACAGAGCATTTCACCTTGATTCTAAGGGTGTGTGTTTTGCTGACCACAGCATATGAGACTGGCCTAAAACCCTGAATGTGCACTAACAAGAAACCTTCTTCCTCATGTGCTCATTTTGCTCTGTTCTCTCAGTGGAGTGGTTTTCAGTGTCCTTGTGTCCTTTGTATTGTTGGAAATTGTTGTATTTGTGGAAAGATTTGTTTTATATGGACTTCACTTGCAGGATCCTGATTCATTGCATTGTGAGTGATGTCCATGAGCGGATGCAAATGATTCTGAGCCAGATTGCGTCTAGAATCTCATGCACAGAGTCTTTCTTTTCATGTCTCCCCAGCATTCAGCCTTTTGTTGAGCTGCCTGTTTATAAAGAGAGAGAGAGAGAGAGAGAGACCCATGTTGCCATGACTGTTGCCAGCGTAGAGTCCATCTTAGTGTGTTTCCCAGTTAAATCAACAGATCAACAAGAAATTCTGCCGGCATGGTTTCATTTTGGATGATATTTTCTGCATTTTTGGTAGGTGATTTTTTTTCATTTTTCTACAATTCACGTCTCACGTCACGTTTTTTATTCACATCTACAATTAGACTTTGGTTCTTTTAAGATGCTTGTTTTTATGCTCTTGATTTTAATGCATTAGTTTTCGATTTTTTCATTTATTCAGAAAGTCTAATATTTAAGGAAATGTATGTTTTACTATGTTCTTGGTGAGTTTAGTGTTGCCCTCATCCTGAGCACATGACCTGTGGTCGCACAATGCCCACATCAATGGACACTCCCACTTTGGTAATAACTACATATGACATATTTGAATCTGTAAATGGCAAACGTCCCCCTCTTCCATCCAGTTAGTGCTTTTAAATCTTTATTTTATTGTGGCAAATGTTTTAAAAGTATATGAGTTTTGGTTCCACTTTATTTCTATAGTCCACTTTAGACATTCCACCATAAGTAACTTTGCAACTTTACACGTCAACTGACTCTCATTAGAGTATTAGACTGTCAATAGACTGTTAGGTTATGGCTCATAGTTGCCAAGTTATCAGTAGAATGTCTGTTGGGGGTCCGTCAAAATAAAGTTTTAGCAGATATAAAGCAGTGACTAATACTAATACTTTAGTTACTTATAGTTAGTAGAATATCTAAAGTGGACTATATCGAAATAAAGTGTTTTTGCTGTGAGCTTGTGTTGGGACATTGTGCTTTTTAAGCAACATAAGCATTAAGAGAAATATCAATAAAGGAAAGCAAAAATGACCTGGAAAAGCTTAGCAGCAAACATCTGGGTAGAGAAAAACATTATCCAAATCCTCTTTTTTTAAAAGAAGCCAAAGAGCTTTCATTAACTCCAAGGCTATGTCTAAGCCAAAGCATTTGGAAGTGTAAATGTAATGGCGGGAATATGCCGCTTTTTCCTTTGGCCTTTGATTTAGTTGTTCGGGGTTTGTCCTTGGAATGGTTTGGGGGTTTTCCTGTCTAGCTTGACCTCTCACATTGTGCTGAAGGCACAAACAAATCAGCTGCTTCCTCCCGTTGAAGTTTGCCATCCGTTTAAAGCAATTAAAAGACAGCTGGTTTCAGTATTGCTTGAGGTATAACTGTACACTGCACAACATTGCTTTACCTTCCAAGAGTGTGAATGGCAGGGAATTTGTTCTGATTGAAACACACTGTCACACGGTCTTCCATTCTGTGTTTACTTTATATAAAATTTAGATTGTTGATGTGAAATCATCCCTGTTGATAGTCAGCTATAGCTTAAAGAGAGATGCCCAAAATTAGATGAAATTAAACGGATTCTTTGGGTTTAGATTCCTGGAAAAAGACAGAAACTGTGTCAGCTTCACAAAGTGAATCTGGGTCGCATTTGGCAAGGACGTGCAGACTGGTGCACTACATACAGAACCAGCCGAGTACGCCAGAGGAATAAGTGTCCTGATCTCACACTTACATGGATGTGTTAATGAGCTCTTTTGTTATATTAGGAAACCACATCTTTTTACCATTCTTTGTTCCCATAAAGATTTTTTTTAAATCATTAAAGCCAAGTATTTGAAAATCAGACAATGGGACAAGACTGTGTACTTAACGGCTTCGATATGGGAAAGAACTATAAACCTTTAAAGCATTGTAAATGACATCATAAACTTAAAAACAACAGAGAAATATAAAACTATTGATTTAAAGATGGTTATTATTTAAAGTCCCCCTGTAGTCAATAAATGCATCCCTTAAAACTAATTAGTGATCACCAAAATTACATATTTAAGTTTTGTCGATGAAAATACATTTCTTCATGCCTTAAATTAGCTTAAATGTAACTCTACACCCTTGCCTCATTTAGTATACATGGTTCTATGAATATGCAAATGAGCCCCACCTCCACTCACTCAGCTCAGAGATCCACTGGTTGACGAACACACGTTGATCTGATTGGCTTCAAGGTAGTTTGTGACGTCAGAAACACCAACGATTTCAAAGCGTGTCTTTGGTTCACTGCAGTTTTAAAGAGAAAATACTCAACAATGGCGTTGACATGAACTTGCACATGGTTTGTCTTAAAGCATTGTAAAACCATCACATAGACATATAAACAACATTAAAAGCTGATTTTCACCACAGGGGGACTTTAAGTAGTTTGAGACTGTAAGGAAACGGCATTATTTACGTCATTGGCTTCGTGGAAGTGGGCGGAGCTTACGCGTTTTGACTTGTCATGCTTCTCTGATTGGTCGAAATGACTGGGATTTTTACTTCCAGAACGTCGAATGTCCGAATGTCGCATTCTGATGATTCCATTGTTAAAAGTGGACATTACATATAGATACATTGTTATAGCCTATGTGATTATGATGATTAACTTTTTTAGATGGAATAATAAGCACTGATTAATTTTATAAAGTATGGCCAGGAACATGCATCATAAAGTAAATGTGATAAATACAGATTTACTGTTGACTTAATTTAACCTTGTTTTATGTTCAGGTAGGCAGAGCTATAGCAGAGCTATAGGGTTCAACTGCATCAAGAATGTGGTTAATGATTCTGGTGGGTTTTTTTTGCAGTTCTGATCAAACATGGCTGAACTTTGACTCGCATACTGTTCTTTTATTCCGTGTCATCACAATTTCTTGAGAGAGTTATCGAGTGCACTTACACAACAGCTTCATGAGCAAATGAACAGAAGAAACTGACTGCTCTCACCTATCAGGCAGGAGAGCCATATAATTGGTTCTGATGCTAAGCTCATTTTCAGATCAAAAGCCCTCCGGGATGAGATGACTGTGCCGGGATGCGCTGCTGAAGACGGCAGTAATGAGGAATGTTACTCCCTGTGCGGTGGCTTCCGTTTTTATTTTTTTATTTTCCCAAATGAACTGAGGAGGTCTCGGGCCATTATTAAGGGGGAGGAAGCATCTAATGAAGGAATGTTGGAGCAGTGGATACTGTTTTATTGTGTAGTTTAGTGAATCGAGATATCGTTGACCATGCTGAAATACACGGCACCTTGGCAGGTTCTCTGCCTCACTTTGGAAAAGAGCCAAAAGGTAAGACATTATTATTTTAGAGCTTAACATGGATTTTGAGCCGTCCTTCCACGATTTTTGTGCTCTTTGAAGATGATTTTGAGGTGCGAGAATCAGCCGAGGGTTGTTGTTGAGAGGATTGCAGCTGCGTAGTGTTGAGAAAACTTTCAAACGATTTTACATCAAATATGTAAGATGTAAATTGCAGTTTCTCAGGAGCAAGAAACACAATTTATAATTTTACAGCAGAAGATTTGAAAAAATAAAAATAAACAGTCATTTCTGTCTAGTATCTTTTTGTCAACTCTACAGCAATGCCAATAACAGTTTTTGGTAACACTAGCCTGACCTTAAAGGGATACTCCACTTTTTTTTAGAAATAGGCTCATTTTACAACCCCCTCAGAGTTAAACTGTTGGGTTTTACCGTTTTCGAATGTATTCAGAAGAATATCACTAACCAGACAGTTTCTGGTCTCATTGACATCAATAGTATATTTTTTTCCTACTATGGAAGTCAATGAGACCAGAAACTGTCTGGTTACTGATATATTCTTCTAAATATCAGAAAATCGGCTGAATGGATTCAAAAACGGTAAAACTCAACTGTCAACTCTGAGGGTTGTAAAATGAGCCTATTTCCAAAGAAAGTGGAGTATCCCTTTAACCCATGTCAACTAACTCTCATTAAAGCATTAGTAGACTGCCTGCTAATAGTTATTTCAACTTAACTTAATATCTGCTAACACTTTATTTTAATGCTCCCCCAATAGACAAACTCCTGACTTTAAGTAACTTTGAAAGTGTGAGTTGTAGTTGCAAGTTAATTACAGTTTGTTGTTGTTAGTTAGTAGAATGTCTTAAGTGGACCATTGAAATAATGTGTTACCACAATTTTTTGATGTATTCTTGCTGGTTGACTCGTGACATGATGTTCATTGAGTGTCACTCTAGTTTATTTTAGTTGGCATCATAAAAACATTTAGACATATAATCAAGTTGAAAGTGTAGCCTAGCTGTTTCTTTTTCTGGACAACCTCTCCATAACACAAAGCAGGGTTTGCCACAGTACTGACAGCGCTGCCTGCAACCTGGATGCTAAATTTAGAGTAGAAGATGTGCTCTATTTCTCTTCTCCCGCTGGACTTGGAAAGCAGGTTAACCAAGAGTTTGATGGTCACGCTGGAAAAGCCATGTTTGGTTCTCTCTATAATATTTGGTGGTCACTATTGGGCTGGCTGTAAGTCAATTATGCTCCTTTGACCTTTGTACCATGATGTCTCGAGGTGTGTAAGTGTCAGTGTACTCACAGCCCCTCAGTAATGCACATAAGCCTTTAAGCCACTGTAATTCAGTTTTCACTAACTAGGGTTGGTGTCATTTTCAATGGCTCTTAAGCCAGGTTAAGTTGAAACAAATTGTGCTCCAATCAGCTCCAGTAGTTGTACTGTAAGTAAGGCTAATTGAAATAGTTCTTCAATGACTTACACTTATAATAGACTACACCTTCACGAAACAATATTTTGATTGGGCTTTTGGGACGAGGCCATCCTTTTTTTCGTGTGTTTGGGGTGTTGATGTTTCCCATTTTACCCCGGCTGACAGCATCCAGATGAGCCTCTTCTGCATGTCTTCCCGTAGATTAGAGGTCATATTTTAGGCAGGGCGGTGACAGGGTGTTAAGCACAATGTCCTGCGTTTATTCCCCTCTACACTTCCTTGTCTTTAAATGTGTTGTCTTTGTTTTGCTTTTGAAACCTCTTCTAAAAGCTGACTTAATTTCTTCCTTTCTCAAAGAGGTTTTTGTTGTATTAGCATGTTCTTCCACAAACACGACTTTAATTCCTTTAGAAGTGAAGACAGTCGGCAGTATTTGCTGAAGCCTAAAGTGTTTATAAACCTCAGCTGCTTCCTATCTATCTCTCTCTCTCTCTCACTCTCACTCTCTCTCTCTGTGAGTTCTGGAAGTGTGTCTCTCACAAAAGGAGAAATTCTGAAAACTGTGCTTGTCTGCAGTGAATGGGGACTCAGGACCCTATTTTAAGGATCTAAGCACATGGTCTAAAGCGCAAGTGCAGTTAGGTCGTGTCCGAATCCACTTTTGAGAGTTTAACGACGGGAAAAATTAGTAATGGGTGTGTTTTGGGTGTAACGTAAACCAATCAGAGTCTCATCTCTTTATTATAACATCAGACATTTCCAATTGTATGTCATAATTATGTTTTATATCATAATTTCAATTTAGTATTTCACAATTTCAACTTAAAAATAAAATTTAGAATAAAAATACTGTGACTTGGTATATAATAATTTCAAATTTTGTGATAATTATCTGTTTTATCTAATAATTTAGCATCTCAATTTTAAGTTTGCATCTAATAAGTGACTTAGTATATCATATTTCAACTTTTTATGTTATAATATCTGTTTTATCTCATGATGTAGTATCTCATTATTTCAACGTTTGTCTATTTCGACTTTGTATACTTAGTAAATGATAGTTCCAAGGTTTTATGTCATAATTTCAACTTTTCATTTAATAAATATGATATAGTATATATAACGATTTTGACTTCTGACTATTTTATATATCATAATTTCAAGAATTTAGTCAGAACTTTTTCATTTAAATTTCATCATCCATTTCATAAATTTGACAGTATATCCTAATTTTAACTGTCATAATTATCTGTTTAATCTCATAATTTATTATCGCATAATTTAGACTTTTTCATGTCATAATTTCACCTTTTTTTTATGTGACAAATATGCATCCATATTTCAAGTTAAAAATATGACGACATCATTATGACTACATTTCATAATTTCAACCTTTCATGACATAATTTCATCTTTGTACTAATTATGACTTTTTATGGGATTCCACATGTAAAGCGCTTTTTCGAAAAGGGTAGCTCGACTACAGCTAAAATGCGCCAAGAAACATTATCAGATCTGATAACACATTATCAGAAGCCTGTAAGACAATAAAGTACTGTCTGACAGTATCCTCCCCAGAACTGCAGTATTATTATTATTCTTGATGCACAGTGACACACAGATTGTGGGCGGAAGGATCTCTCTAGCAGAGGATGGCACACCCCATCCCACTGCTGTCAACATCCTCCATTAAAACACTCTGCCTTCAAACTCCAGAGAAGGAGAAGTTTGCAACAACCCACAACTTTAGCATTTTTAAACCTTTTTCAAAATGAAGGATATTGAGGACACGCTATTGAAACACTTTTACTTCGCAGTCTCAGTCAGTCTATCATGTGAAGTGTTGGTTGACATGAAGGTTATGCTGCGGTCTTTGTGTATCTCGGTAAAGACGCGAGCGTGTGCTGTTATTATTAGCACAAAGGCTCTTTAACAGCCTTGGATGACTGAGTGGCTTTCAGTTCTCACGGTGATCTTGCCTGGATCTCTTCTGCTCTTATCTGTAATTCTATTGTTGTCCCATTTAAAACAGACACTTGTTGTCACAAGGACATTATAGTCCTACCACAGCGAAATCTCATCAGGGATATACTGTACCCACTTCTATTTTGAGGTTTCAATGAGAACAATTCTCATCTACCCAATTTCACAATGTGTACTTCATGACCTGATAAGACGGTACTCAAATATGGAATGCAAGACAAATATTACACCATAGCTTTTGTGAGAAAACTCCTGAAAAGAGTAGGACACGCCTGATTAGATTAACACAAATCACATTGTTGTAATTCATACTGTTTATGGGACGGGTTGGTTACTGAGAATGGGTTAGCAGATAGTATCAGTTTTATCATAATTGGTAGTATTGGGCAATTCCGTACCCACTATTTATAAAGCAGATAGTTCCAGTCCTTTTTTCTGATTGGTGTTTTATTAACGACACAATCGGTTCTATGTATCATTACACAACTCACACCACTCTAAGCAACGTAAACATATGTTCTCATTGATGTTGGTCACTGAAGCTCATCGAGTAGAGGATATTTCGAGAAAGTGTACCTGCATTTACATTAGATAAAGCATTTTCCTTCAAATCAGTCCTATATTCCTAATAAAAATATCCATTTGAATGTCCGCTACGATATCTTGGCCTTTTAATGTGTTTTCCCGTGCGCTGACATGCTATTTAGAAGTCTTCTCTACTGACTGACTCAACTAACTCATCTAATGGGGAAATAATATACCTTGTTGCTGTTCCTGATCAGGGACTATTTTTTCAGCGGAAGAAAGGCTTTTAGTGATTTTATTTATTTTACATATTTTTGTTTGCTTTAATATTAGGATTCTGTGGTAACCGTTTTATAAAAGCAATAATAACTGTATCTAATCGTAACATAATAATATTATAATATTAAGCCCTTCAGCCGTGACTTATTCACAAAACAGCACAGCCTCTCGTACCTTATTGCTTACATAACCATTCAGGAGGGCATGTCCACAGTTCTTTGTTACTCGCCTATATAATTATTATAAAGTGTTTCCCATAGTTTTACTGTGCTGAGGTGAAAATTCAATTGTATCAACTTCTGAAACTTGTGAATGTGTAAACGTATCCAGTGTGAGTAAGAGAATCCAGACCGCGTGTTTTGAGTCAGCGTTGAAGGCGCTTTTCCTTGTAAGGTGTCTCTAGGAGTTTGGAGACTCCCTCGGCCCGGGTCAGCTCCGACAGAGCGCTGCTTTGTGTTTAGGACAGGAGGAGACCACACCCCTCACTTTTAAACCAGACCCCTTCTGCCCGTGACATCACAAGAGTCCCGACTCTGCGAGACGGACAGAAGAGAGAGAGGCATTGTAGGAGAGCGGACGGAAACGAGTGTTGTGTGGTGAGTGCAGCACACATGAGGAAGAGGGGCGGGGGTGGGAAGAAGTCGCCCTGGGACGGGTTTCACTATAAGCCTTATAGTGTGAGGTGGACTCTTTCTCACATTACAGATTTGACAACAGGACACTCAGGACTTGTACTTTTTTTTCATATAAAGGTGCTCTAATTTCATGGCAGAAGTCTGTTAAGAAAATTGGGGAAGTATGAAAAAGGTAGGAAGAAAACTCACTCTTTGGAATTCGGTTTTGGACTAAATATAGGAGGCCTATATTTTCGTATTTTCATTTTGAGTCTGAGAGAAGTAATGATTAAGACGTTACACGTTCATAGCTCAGGAGATTTATTTGACGTCTTAGTTTCGTTTCATCGATATATCAGCTTCGTGTGAGATGTTTGTCTTAAAATACATTAGGGAAAAATGAAAATGATGATTGTTGAGTAATTTGACTTGGGGACTTGGTCAGACTTCATATTATAGTCGATCTTCACAGTTTAATTAACATTATTAACTTACATTGTTACTTACTTACACTATTAACTGACCTCTAACAGTATCCCCAAAACCCCTTTACTCCTAAACCTCAAACTCATTAGCAATAAATGCATTATCCAGAACAGCATGCAGTAAATATATGGTCTTGTGGGTATTTATTGTTAAGGCTACCTCATATAAAGTGTGAACTGGCATTTTTTTTCTTGTCTCTGATATTTGACTGCAGACTTTGATATCGATATCTTAAATATTGTTGAACTCCAAGAAGCACTTGGCTTAAGCTTTCCACTGGATCCAGTTGAGGAATGATTGGGCGTCCTGTGTTCTGTGTCTGCGCTAGTAGAGTTGATAATCCTATTTCAGGAGTCTTTCATCAGCGGTGGGGTTTGATGGGTCTGTCCTTCGAAGAATGTGTCTGTTCTTTGACTTTAAACATATATTTTGAACACTTAAACCACAATGGAAATTTATTTTCATTACACTTTGGGTTTCGTTCTGGGTTGTTTCAACCAATGTTTGGGTCAAATATGGACAAACCCAACCGTTTTTAATAAAAATAAATTTGAGTTGAAACAACCCGGCATTTTTTTTTCTTGAGTGCATCAAAATATCAAATCAAGTGGCTCTTTTATTTAAAAGAAGGTTTTGAATGATTAAATTACTATATATGATTGTCAAACATTGGTAGAACATATTTGATATAATGAACTACACCTGTCTGTACCTCCATTAAACATCGACTGGGGAACACTTACAAAAAGCCAATGCAAAAATGTCTCAGAAACATTCATACATTCCTAAGCATGACTTAAGTGCCCGAATACTTTTGGGGGCCACTCTATTGAAAGAGAAAGTATGGCCCAAATGGTGTCTGTCTGACTAAACACTTCCAGATGCTGGGAGGGCAACAACATGCAGAGCGCAACGTAAACAGAGGCACCAATAAACCCGTTTCAGAGTTAGAAGACAAATGTGAGGCACTGTGCCCATGAACACATTAACTTACAAGTTGTATAAATATACATGGAGTTTATCTCCATCCATCTTGGCCTTTTGTAGGTTTATATACACATTCAAGACCATGCAGATAGTACACACACTCACACACACACAGTTTAATGACGTGAAGCAGGGCTGTGTATCCTTCATCACTTCTATTAGACTGCCGGAGCCTGGAAGACAGCTGAACTATGCCGGGAATGTCAGAGGGGGTTTAGAGGAACATCCGTGGAGAGCGTCTGTTCCTCAGAGGACACACTGATGTCCCTTCACTCCTGACTTCTCAGGGCCACAGACTCCAGGGAATACAGTTTTAATGCACATGCAGCCATTGCAAAGACAGCTGAGAGTGGCTTATGGTTATTGAAAAGAAAAAAATGAGGATTGCTAGAGGTTGCTCTTTCACTGGTCAAGAGACTTCATGGATTTCTTAGTTATGTTTCTTTAACGAATCAGCTTGGCCTTGCTAAAAAAAAAAATCTCACGGCATGTTTACACAACAACGACATGTTTACACAAGTTTCCGCATACTGGCGGACAACTTAGTCAAACCGATCACCATATACATGGATCCGCGAGATGACAAAAAAATCCGCTGTATTATTCATGCCAGGCCAGTAGTTGGCGATGTTACTTTGTAAAGAAACACTATAGACAGAATAGGTAATAGAGTGCAAAAGTGATGACTTCACTTTGTAGGACAACTCGGAAGCTAGCGGCGCATGGGTTCCCTCGATTGAAAAGCTCTGAATTTTCCCCATAGACTTTTGGAAAATCGCAAAAAATAAGATCTGTGTTTAACAAAGGGTTGTGACCCTTACATGTTTTGTCTTATAAAGTTAATTAAAAAAACACAAGCAGTCACAATAAAGTTTAAAAAACCACAAACAGGTTATATCTGTGTGTTCTTTGTCATAGATCAAAACGTGAAAATATTTAGAGGCTTTGTTTACCACGGACCTTATTTCAGGCGATTTAGCAAAAACCCATTCAAAAATCCCATAGACTTTAGAGCGAGGGAACCAGGAGTGCTAAAATGCTAACTCACTTCCGCGTTTTGGCCAACAGAGTGACGTTGTAACTTTGGCACTCTATAGACATTGTAACTTTGGCACTCTATAAGTCACCGTTTTGACATTCACATTTTTGTTGTTTACATGTCTTTAGTAAATCCTGTCCCAGTCAGTCAATCTGGCCCTAAGTCTTTGTCTTTTTCTACAACTTTCGAATACTTTTGAGAATCAAAGCTTGTGATTACGTCAAACTCTTTGCTGAACATACGTGCATGGTCACTGTTGTTTTTTACTTGATTTTGGATTCATTTGATGAGAAATTAGCTATTAAGTTCATATTAAAATTAAATTAAAATCTTGAGAAATCTGAGCACAATTTGAGATACTGCTGAGATCTCTTTTGAGAAGACTTAAGTCAATCAGGAGAGTTTAAACTCTTATTAGAACTCATTTCTGAGGACTAATTGAGATATTAAAGAGATTGCATTTGTGATTTCTCCTTGTGTGTGAGAGTTGTTTGGGAGAAAAAGGGGGAAACGCCATGTGTTGTGCTCTTAATGCTCTTAACGCTTGATTGGATGTTGGCCCGCTGTGGGAAGTGCTAGACAGGACACATGAGACTGTGGTAAAAACACGTGGCGCTTCTCATGAAAACTTTCAACAACACGTCCTGGTCAGATTTGACAATTCTCACACTGTGATTTCAAACAATTTCCAACCAGTAGATCATCACTGGTTTTCGAATGAGGAAAGGAGTGGCCTCATGCAGACTAGATTCGTATTTTATCATGGCTTTGTTTCAGAACTGATGAGTTGATTAAGTGTTTTGTAGTGCTCAAATCAACACCCTTAGGCTGTTGGCTTAAGGGAAATTCACATGACTTCCTATTTGTCATTATTTGGTGAGAGTTTGGGCTGGACGCTAGTGAACACACCCTGAAGGGAAGGGGGTTGTCTGTGTGACTGAAGAAAGGGGTCTTATTGAGCTCATGCCACATTAAAGACACATGTGACACTGTCTGCTACTCAGACCCAGAACGGCTTGAGATAAGAAAGGAAGTTATTAACGCTGTTTGATCTGAAATAAATCTGCAGATTCACTTAAACAGTTCATGTTCTGCTTTTTTAGATAAAGCCCTCTTACATACTTTTTGGAAAAAATCTGGTAATATTAGTTATCATATTTTTAGATTCAATCATATTGTTGTTATGATTAAAAATATGAATGTTCAATAAATGTAATAATGATACACTTTTAAAATGAAGGTTCTTTATTGGAAGCAATGGTTCCATGAAGAACCTTTAACATCCATGGAATGTTTCCATTGAACAAAAGGTTCTTTAGAAAAAAAGTTTATTAGCCGTTTTTCACACTAAGAAAAAAAAATGGTTTATACATTGAAAGCTTCTTTGGGGAGCCATTTTTTTTTTTTTTTTTTTTAATATTATTCCCATTAAAGTATTTGTTTAGGAATATTTATTTGCTCATAAAGAAATTTTGCTTAAAAGTGTATTAGAATCCCAGTTCTAATGATGTAATATATTTTGTTCCACCCAGTGATAAAAAAACAATAGGTTTACTTTATGTGGCCATGAACACACCGTCCATCACCTGAAATATCACATGACTTTGAGCTGAAAATACAGTTATTTCAAAACAAATTCCTCTTTTCTAGGCTATCCAGTAAAAATAACATCTCTATGCTGCACTCCTGCTAGTTTATTATGCTTTTCCATTTATGGCAGGTTATATTACCGTTATTTTCTTTACAGGTTTCTGACTAGCCTTTTCAGGAACACCAACTTTCAAACAACAGCAAACAACTGAAATTGCTCAGGCATGCACACTCGCCTCTAAAACATAAATGCTGAGCAAAGAAACAGAATTCCTGCAATGGCCTCTGTTTACCAGAGAATACGGCACTATAACGGTTTCAGTAAAACTACACTCTAGACAGGACTTACTAGCAATAACACTTTCACGTTTTAGTATCTTGTATGGATTCAGTGGTTTTGTTGTTAAAGGTTTGCTGGGGTACGGTTTACTTGCTTTGGTTTGTGGCATCCTATGGTTTCCAAACTTGGAACAAATATCAGCAGAAGAATTTCGGTTGGAACAGCATACCAAATTTGTAGCCAATGTTCAACAAGAAAGCATTAAATAGAAACTTGCATACACTAATAATATTAAAGAAACATGTAGAACATTTTTAGCAAGCTTGTCATTCCTCAAAAAAATCTTTGAAAATGCCCTAAGACAAAAAATAAATAAGATCTGTCAGATTTTTCATTTAAAAAGGACTGTCCATCTGGTGAATGAGTAGCAATGAAAGCAAAGCTCAGTGTAATAAGTGGTATTTTCCCCTGAGGAGACTTTACTGTTCTGCAAATGCATCTCAACAAAGTCCCACAGGGTTACTAGACCACTTCAGTACCAGAACCATGCAATAGAAACCCCCCTGCAATTATTCCTCTGAAAATAAAGAGTGTCTACATAGTCTAGACATCAGTGTTTTCTTTTGGTAAATAACTAGGATCTATTACCCACTCACACCCATTAGACATAGAAATGGAGGGGCATAAAGAAAACTAGGGCATGCAAAACCTTTCCTTTGCAAAACCTAAACGTTTGGTTTGTTTCTCATGAGTTGAGCTGAGCATAAATCATCACAACCTTGCTTACCTTGTGATGTTCTTGTACCTTATGAAAGGTCTGGGTTTGATACGCAGGAAAACATATGTAAGTTGCTTTGGATGAATGCTCTGCCAAATGCATAAACTAGAATCCTTCAATCATACAGAAGAAATTGAAACAGAAAACATATGTACTTTATGTTCCATTGCAGGTCAATGGTATTCTCCAAAAAGATATGTATGAATTCCTATCATCTGATGTGGGTGTGTTAATGGGGATACTAAGGTGAAAGTCCCATGTTTTCCTCTCACTTGAGACTTGTGCAACTCCATTATACCATTGAGTAGACCAAGAGAAGGGATCTTCAATTATTAAAACTCAGGATCAGATAGCAGAGGTCAGAGTTCAACAAACCCATTATCTTCTACATCTTACCACAGTCCACCTATATTATGCATGATGGTCACATGCAATATTTTCTTTAGGATGTTGCTTTGGTCTCTGATGTTCAGACAGTTGGTGGTGTAGCAACCAATATAAATGAGGTTCTCTTCGTTTTGGAAATTTCTGATAATCTGCACACAAAACAACTGAACAGTTTTCTGCAGATAAATAAACTACTTTTAGTTTGGGGAAGGGGTCCATCTATGCACATATCTTACTGTATGTTATTTTCAGCGTTGCATTTTTGCATGCAAAGACAAAAATTCTACATCATCAAGAGCTGTTCACTTCTGCGATTTATCTTATATCAGCAGCAAGAGTTCACAGAAACTGCACCACGGAACACCTTCAGTAGACTCAAGTGTGATTTACATGTGTGCACCCAAATTCAGAAATAGTGTTGAGGTCATCAAACAAACCCAGTTGTGCACCAAATGTATTACTGTGTAGTTGCTGAATTTCAAAGGTGCGAAATGCTTGAAAGTTGGAAAAAAATTAATGTCGTGCAATTATGTATTTTCATGAGTGACTATAATGCATGTTCGAACTAATGTGATCTCTATCTTTATTTCCCTAGAAGTCCCCTGAACTCTCAGAGGATGACAGTGAGCTGAAAAGAGAGAGAAGCCTGAAGACTGTAAGTTTTTTCGATTCAGCGAGTGTGATATCTGCTGGTGAGAGCAGTATGGAGCTTGAAGTTCAGACTGAGACCCAGCAAAGTTATGTGGGCGGTGGGCAGAACAGTGTGAGACACGGGGGAGACGGACTGGACAGCGAAGTAGCCAAGGAAATCCTGTACCTGGATCAGGTCCTTGAGGACAACTGCTGTGACCCCAGGGCCGAAATGACTTCAAATGGGACAAGTTCCCTAGAGATTATCTCAATTCGAGGTCATGGAACTGGACCTTCTGTGCATACCTGCGACACATCAGCCTTACACAACCATGAAGTTGTTTTAGAAGGCAAAAAACAGACCACTTTTGTTGATGATAACTTTAATACTAAACCCAATGGCCATGCAGCGATGATAGGAAACGACTCTACAAGGTCACCAGAGTCCCCTAGGACAGCAATCAAGAAAGAGGCACGTTTTGAGCTCCGACCATTTCATGAAGAAAAGAAACCATCAAAACTATTTGACAACCCAACTGAGAAAGAGGTCCGGGTGAAGAAAGTCCGACCCACGGAGGAAATTGCAGAGCTAGAGAGGGAAAGGCTGGAACTCATTCGGGGTCAGGCAGTCAAGAAAAATCCTGGAATTGCAGCGAAATGGTGGAATCCACCTCAGGAAAAGGCACTGGAAGAGGAGCTGGAGCCAGAGCAGCTGGAGTCTCTTCGAAGATATGAGGAGAGGAAGCAGAGGAGGCCAGAAACAAACCGTATGCCACAAGCTGCTCCCAGACAGACAATCTCCGTCATCCAACCTGAAATAGGAAACAAGGAGGATGTTGTCATGGAAGAGATTGACTTTTCTGCAGCACGCAAGCAATTTCTGCAGATGGATCATAGCAAGCAGCCCACAGCCCCTAAGAGGAACGTGGCACCGCAGCTTTACTCTGCCAAACCTTTCTTCAGGACTCCCGAGGTCACGCACGTAGAGAGGCCATGCGGTTCTGTCACAGTTGCCAATCAAGAAGGGGTCACATTCTATGATGGAAGTGAAGTTACTACAGTCAAAGCTGAAAAGATTTACTGCTGCTCTGGAGAATCTGTCACACCACCCAAAAATGGTTTGGCTCAGAACGAGTTTAAAGATGATGATTTTACTTGTGCCCGGGCTGTGATGACCATTGTGAAGGAAGAGGATTCTGATTTGTGTCAACATTCTTTGAACAGCTCCTACCATATGGAAGAAATTGACTCCGGGTTAGATGACCTATCCCTGCGGTCTCAGGACACCACTGTACTCGAGACGCTCTCCAATGACTTCAGTATGGACAACATAAGTGACAGTGGTGCATCAAATGAGACCACAAGTGTCTATTTGGAAAACTCTCTTGGGGAATACTCTTTTCCCTCAACTCCAATGGCCACTACACCAATCAATGGGAAACATGAAATTGGTATCAGATCTCCAGGTGAACAGAGTGGGTCTTATCACGGAGAAGGCTTGACTGAAGAAGAGCTGGAATACCATGCTGGTATTCTAGTTCAAAATGCTATCCAGCAAGCCATTGCTCTGCAGAATGACAAATGGGAGCCTCTTCAGGCCACACAACATTCGTCCCCTATCCCCGAAAGACATTTGGAAAGCATTCAACCCCAACCCCTAGTCGAGAGATCTACCATCACAACACCTCCCAAAGTGCCATCCCCTCAGGAAGAGACGAGAACAATTGCTCCTCAAATAACTGTAGTTCAAGCCGCCCCAGTTATTCCAGTGAACACTTACAAACCCCCTAGTCCTTCTCCACCACCAGTGGAGAAACCAGAATTCAGCTATTTCAGTAAGTACTCTGAAGCAGCAGAGCTCAGGAGCACAGCGGCTGTCACTCGTGCTCAGGACACAGAAGTCACCTCAGGGCCGTTCAAGCTGCGCTCCCGCAAACAAAGAACCCTGTCCATGATCGAAGAGGAGATCCGGGCAGCCCAGGAGCGCGAGGAAGAGCTGAAGAGACAACGGCAGGCGAGACAAACATTGCAACCGCCCCGGACGCAGAAGCTGAAGGCCAGCAACCAGCCAAACAAGCTGGTCCTTACTGGGAAGACAGCACCAGGTATGAGTATATCCAGCCAATGTGTGCAATCATGGCAGCAATAATTGAACACTTACTGTAGGTCAATTGGTGTAGAACTTTATTTGAGGACTTTTATTTGAAGGCTAACTTGTCCTATAATTAAAGGGATAGTTCACCCAAAAATGAAAATTCTGTCAGTATTTACTCACCCTCATGTTGTTCCAACACTGTAAGACCTTCGTTCATCTTCGGAACACAAATTAAGATATTTTTGATGAAATCTGAGAGCAGGATCACTCCATTGTAGTCCATAGGCTTCTTAAGGGATTGAAACTTGCTGGCTTCAAAAAGTTATTAAAGACATCGTTAAAATAGTCCAAGTGACTACAGTGGCTCAATCTTAACTTTATCAAGCAACGAGAACACTTTTTGTGCACAAAAAACAACAAAAATAAATACTTTGTTTCAACTATTCACTTCCTTCTCTCTGGGCCTCGATCTGTTGTACGTCACACGCATCACACACATGACCAGCGTCAGCCAATAGTGAGCCTACGTGTGACATAGCTCTACGCTATCACACTACGTTAACTGACTAGAGGCCCATAGAGAAGGAAGTGAATAGTTGAAATAAAGTCGTTATTTATGTTTGTTTTTGCGCACAAAAAGTATTTCCGTCACTTGATAAAGTTAAGATTGAGCCACTGAAGTCACTTTTTTAACGATGAAGGACTATTTTAACGATGCAGCTCTCAGATTTCAAGTTTCAATTCCTCAAGAAGCCTATGGACTAGTATGCAGGAGTGATCCAGCTCTCAGATTTAATCAAAAATATCTTAATTTGTGTTCCGAAGATGAACAGAGGTCCTACGGGGTTGGAACAACATGAGGGTGAGTAAATACTGACAGAATTTTCATTTTTGGGTGAACTAAACATTTAATAGCCCTTTAGTATAAACCATACAAGATGCAAATTAGTACTCATAATCATATTTAAGGTGCTCTTTGTGAAGTTTTTCATGGATAACACCAGAACGTAATTAATTATTTCCGGACTTCAATTACTCAGTCTGCTGGTAGGCTAAATGTGTTGACGCCTATTTCACAAGTTCACTAGTACACATAAGTCAGATAGAAAAAATTGCTGTGGTGGGAACAAGCCAAGAGTTAGAAGTCGGGGTGGTGGTGGGATGCTGAAAACTGTAGAGGAAACGTAGGTGAGTCTGTGTGTATAGTCTTCTTCCTCACAAATTGATAGGATTAGACGTGATAATTGCTGATGACACGTTGACTGGATAGATCATTTGAACGTGCTCCTCCCGAACTTTGTTAATAAAACATCATTTCAAGAAATGTTTGACTACTATTGCAAACCATCAGCTAAGACTGAAGGCTGACAAATATGTCTCTGTAACTCAAAATTTGATGTTAATTACCTGGTGATTCTCAGTCATTTCACTGGGATCCTGGAGCTTCTCTTCATAGAGCTACTTTAGTTTACATTCCTTGCACGCTGTGTCCTCTGGGTCTGCACCCGCTGTTCAGCCTCAGTCACTTTTGCAAGCTGTGCTTTTTGAAGAGGGCTTGAAGAAAACTGCAGCACAGTGCCTGATTTGTTTTTCACTGTATGAGCTTGATGACTGATGACTTCTCTGAACAATTGACTAGATAATGCTATATGGGTAACATATATATGTGTAAAAGCTTTCAGTTCTAGTGACCACCAACAGTTTCAAATTATGTTGGTTTGATGTTAAAAATCATTATAACAGACTAGCAACATGTACTTTAAATGTTCTGTTTATGTGTGTTTGGTTTTGGTGATGTAACACTCATCTGCACAGTATTTAATGGCAGTGTGTGGTTTTCCTTTTGACAACAGTGTCTTATTCATGATGATGTCCTGTACTTGAGAAGTTTATGTCTGCCCTCTAGTGGTGTCATAGGGAATGCATGAGTCCTTTCTTTTAGCTTGCTTTTAGCTATAATGCTAAATCCCATAGTATTGGAATTGATCTTGTGTGATCCGTATCGTTTATTGACCTCTCATTGATGACAGTAGTTCTGCAGAGGACAAATATAGACTTCATGTGAAGAGGCACAGATTTTTCTACTGCAAATTTTTACTTAAAGCTTTTCAAAAAGAGTGTACACTAGGTGGGATTCAAAACTTCAAAATCTGATATGTGCTTTCTTTACAAAATCTCTAACTTGCAAAAGTCGGGAAAATGTGCAGAAACAAGAGCATAGTATTGTTTTAGCTGTTCAAAAGAGCTAAATGCACCTTCCCTAAAGATCCTGAATAGTTAATATACGATATGTTTCCATTGGGGGAGAAGAGCTTACCATGTAACCCCATGGTAAAAATATATATATATATATATATGAAATTTTAAAATATACCTTATTTTGTATACACACTTTAATTCAATTAGAAAAAACTATGTTTCCATTGATATTTTTGACATCAATTTTTATGGGACTAGTAAGCAGAGCCGTTAATGAAGTCTATCACAAGAAGCTTCCATTGCTAACCATTTTGGCTTGTCACCTAACTCCACTAAAGCGATATTTAATCCCCCACGCTAAAGTACCTAAATTAGCTGCATTAGCTGCCCAATAATAATAATAATACGATTTTAATTAATACCGACTGACATGCTTTTCTCTCAGATTCCCTGGAACTGCATTGTATGTTTCTACACTGAGTCCTCTGTGCCTCTAGTATCCATACTTGGGTCATAATCAAGAATGTGTCTCTGAGCCCTTTCATGTCCGCTAAACTGCTGAGAGATGAAACATTCCAAACAAACTAAAATTCCAAATTAATGATGAACTATTTGGAAAAATTACTTTATCCATTTCTTCTAAGATATTTGTCATTAGTTACGTTGGCATTTGAAGTCTGTGCACATCGGTAAAAATACCGGTAAGTCTATTTTTACATTACTTAATACATATTGTTTCAAAGCAGCTTCACAGGGATAAACAGGAAAATAACGATCAATGGTGCAAACAGAGTTCAATAAAAAGACAGTAGTGTCGTTGTTCAGCTGAAGTCAGTTCAATTCAATAACTGTGAAGTTAATCAATTATGAAATGAGTTAATCTATAAATCTATAAATTTAAACTATAAAGCAGCTCTGCAGAACGCATGATGTCTTCGTACAGCTCTGTTCAGTTTTCATTTACAGACTGATCTCATGAAGTAGCGTGTGTATGACACGCCAATTCGTATTTCCATTTTTGGCATGCTATCAAGACGCATAATCGCCTTTCAGCGTGTTTATGAACGCCGTTGACTTAACGTTAATATATGACTTACCTCAACCCCGTCCCTAAACCTAAATATAACACCCAGGTCTTTTACTGTGGTGGAGCAATTATTTCTTACAGTGTGTATAAGTGTGTTATGTATTGGTCTGTGCGCAGGTAAGATTGAGAAGGTTCGTCCGGTTCCTCCGGTGTCGCCGTGCCCTTCAGAAGGAGCTCTGCCCTCGCCTCTGTCTGATCTGGGCAGCGACGACTCTGGAGGAGGACAGCGGACCAAGAACTTCATGCAGACTCTGATGGAGGACTTCGAGACACACAAGGTCAAGCGCAGAGAGAAAGCTGAGGACAGCAGTGTAAGTCTCTTATGGTCAGCTCTTTTGAATTGTCTGCGGATGCATGGATTTTATGGCCTAATAAATGGTGTGCGGATGGATGGATGGATGGGATCTGAGATCGATCTCTCAGAGATCCATCCATCCGCACACCATTTACAATCAAAACGTAGAATTTCACTTTAATGGAATAAGTGATTCCTAACTGCTAAAATACCATAGCAATGACTTGCATCAGAAACATAGTTCGTCTTTTTCATCTCATGCCAAGAAAGTGAGGAAAGGGACTTTCCAGCTCATTTAGAAACTGAAATCTGTCATCATTGACATGACACAATGTCTATTGAGGACTTGCTTGTTTCATATCAACCACAGTCTTTCTCCTTTTGCTTTCTCAGATATCAACAACACATTTCCTCTAAACGCTATTATTTGGAGAACAAACGACTAAAGTGTGGGTCTTTTGCAACTTGGCTGCACTGACAGTATCACATTCTATTATTTTAATGCAGACTAAGTGAAAAACAATGGCTTTAGCACCACAGTAGTGGCAACAATATTGGTCTCTGACCATTGTGATATAAACCCATGACAATGGTGCATTTGTAAGTTTGCCAAGTAAAATAGCTAAATATTTATAAATTGGATATTTCCTCAAGTCCTTACAAATTACCAATAACACAATACAAATTCATGCTTGTTTTAGCTTAGGGAAGGGTGTAACTAAATATTTGAGGAAGGGGTGGATCAAATAAGCTTCAGAATATGCCATTGACAAAAAAAAGCAATTAAAATATTAAAATTGGTTAACCACATCTAAATATAGGAATACATGTGTCAATTGTAGTAATGGCCCTAAACTCAGGAAACAAACACCTGTAATGGTCAATTAACATATTCTTGACAAATGTGGGAAAAATAGTTTTGATTAATTTTTAAAAAATACACACAATTTTTTTTTTTGACTCAATTCTACAATGTTAAGTGGGTGAAAAAAAAAACTCCTTAATTTTGTATTTGGGTCAAAAACGGGCAGCCATATAAATGAATGGGAAAAAACTGTAAAGAGCATTCTAAAATAAGCCAAAACAAAACACCAGGTGACAGTTTTCATCTTTAGGTTTTAGCTCTAAGAACTTACTGGAATGATATTTTAATGTAGTTAAAAAAAAAAATTAAATAAAACAAAAAAATAAGCATAAATTACATAGAAAATATTGTACTTTTTGAAGTAAATAAAATCAAAAATACCCCCAAAATAAAAAAAAAACACCATAAATGGAAAGATAAAACTTTATCGAAGACAGTGGTATAACATTTATAATAAATAAAAATTAGTAACAGTCCTCTGTGCCCACATTTGTCCACAACTACAGGATTAAGGGCTATAAAGTGAAAACGGTTTGAGGGCTACATACAGTATGTATATAGTTCAAGCTCTTTGAAAAATAACCGTTATTAGCTCTGTAATTAGCACACAGTATTGAGCCAATATGATCTGTATAAAAAGTCATATTAATGACCATGACCAGTAAGTTGATCTACTTTCACAAGCTGTTCTCTACACAATAGCAAGTGTTTGCACATTAACTAATTCTTCCTCTTTCCCTCTTGTCAGTATGTCCGCTCAGTTACAACTGAGGTACTTGTATGCTTGCTTCAAAGTTCATTGTGCCTTCATTTGTGTTGATGCATGTTTTAATGTGGGGGAGTTGTAGCAGTGCCGAATACTTTGACGCATATAACTTGTTTCCAAGAAATAATTGTCTTTTGTGTCGAATCATTGCGTCATTCATTACATATATGGATCCACAGTTTGAACTAGTCAAAGTATTTGCACCTACACGATCAGTGCAGTGCCACTATCAATTCACATGAATTTCGTGTCAAAGAACTACGAACTTACAATGTCCAGTCCAGTTCATTTGAGCATTTCACCACCATATTTCAGCTCTTTGTATTGTATGTATTTTACATAATATTTAAGTTATTTGAGAAGTTCGGATTGGACATTTAGGTTCGTTGGAATAAGACACAATGTGTGTAACACTTGGCACCAGTTTTTACTTTTGAAACAGCATGACTGTTCTCTTTTCTGCTTTATTGTTTCTGCTTTCATGCTGTGTTTGCACTTGTATTGTGTGTTGTGGTGTTTATATCTAAAGCTGTTTTGGACTGTCAGACCCAAACCTAGCATGAAACTGAACAGGTGGGGTCTATCTGATGTGTATGTTTGCACATGCGTATTGATATTTTTTTGTTAAAGCTCTTAACTAAATCATTGATATTGGCTTACTCCTTTTTTTGTTCTCAGTCAGTGTAAATAACGTAGACTGCTTATCTAACACGGTATGGTATGGTAAAGTAAAACTCACATCTCCCAGCCATTCTACAAGATACTTTAAACTTTAGAGCTCAGATCACATATTTTCTAAGAAAAATCATTATTCAAGTTATAAGATAACACTATTAGGTGTCATTAACTACAATGTACTTTCTTTGGGGGGAAAAAATCTCTGTTTTTGGTGTAATGTACTTGTGTTGATGTATTGAAAAACACTTTTGCTGCTATTGAGTTGGGGTACGTGTAAGATTAAAGATAGGTTTGGTGGTGTGGGTTAAGGTGTAAGGGAAGGTCAACGGGGTAATTATATAAGTGCATGAAGGTATGTTTAACCATACCTAATAATACAGTGTAAAATCATAGTATACAAGAGCATTGTATCAAATGATTCATTTAAATGTAGGTACATATTAGTTAAAGACACTCAATATAAAGTGGGACTGATAAAGAACAGTTTATGTTGATGTTATGTTCCCTTGTTTTGCAAGGGAAATCGGTTACACTTTATTTAGATGGTCCATGTTAGACATTCTACTGACTATAAGTAACTTTGCAACTAAATGTCAACTGACTCTCAGAGTAGACTGTTTGGTTAGGGTTAGTAGAATAAGTTGACATGGTTGCACAGTTACTTATAGACCATTTCACAAGATGTAAACAACACTGGTCCAGAAGCACTTCCTGTTTCAGTTTGTAACTGTTTTCTTTATTTCACATGTAAAGAAACCATCTTAAAGATGTTTGTTTAACTTTTTAATTCAGTTTTAAATGTTCTGTTGGTTGTATTTTATCGCAGCTTTTATGTAGTGTTAAAAAACTGAAACAGGAAGTGCTTCTGGACCAGTGTTGTTTACATCTTGTGAAATGGTCTATAGTCAGTAGAATATCTGTTGGAGGAGCATCACAATAAAGAGTTATCAGATATTAAGCAGACAGTCTACTAATGCTCTAATGAGAGTCAGGCCCTCTTTACAGCCGGTATTGAGATGCGTTTTGGTCGATCGGATCCCTTGTCAAGTGGGCACACTAATACAGGTCTAAAGAGGGTCCACTTTTGACCACTCCCAGAGGTAGTCGAAACCACATTTTACCGGATTTCTTTCATAGTGTAGACACTCATGTGATCGAATGTGTTCAAACAGCCACTGTCCTCTCTCCAGCTACTGGCCTAATGCCTAAACATTATGGGAATTCAGTTCAATTCAAATGTATTTGTATAGCGATTTTCACAATACATATTGTTTCAAAGCAGCTTTACAGAAAGTGCATTTCAGAAATGTACATGGAAAAATACATTTAGTTAATCATGTAATAATTCAGGGCATAACATATCGCCGGTATTGAGTCGTCTCTTCACAGGCATCGAGTCTTCTCTTCACAGGTGTTGAGTCGTCTCAGCAGGAAAGCAAATGGGAAATAATTAGCATAGCCGCTGTTCATAATGATTTACATTACACGAGAGTAGATGTTAAAAACTTGAAGACAGTGACTCTGGCGTCCCAGAGTCACCCCCTTCCATCCCCCACTCCACTCAGCCCAGCTTACTGACCTCTACATCCCTCCTGCTGCTGAGACCTAACCACAATCTCACAATCTCTCCACAGCCCAACCATACACACCAACCCATTTGACTAAGGCTGTCGAGCCCCACTGGTGCAACGGTTCCGTATGGCCAACATGACATCATGACTTTTGCGCAAACATACACGCCACTTTCGAGTCAAGTGGCGTGTTATCTCTACGCATTTTGAGCTATCTGCGTGTATGTCTACGCCATTAACGTCCGAGTGATTCCGCTTGTCTGCACACGCCGTCAAATGTCCACGCAAAACGAAGCAAAATGTAGATCTACATCTGGGGAGCGATCTTTTTTTTCCTAGGATGGTAGGGGAACACTCATAAATGCCAATAACCCCAGTGACGGGTAGGTTTAGGGACGGGGTTAAGGTAGGTCATATATTTATATATACAGTGATAACGTTAAGTCAACGGTGTTCATAAACACGCTGAAAAGCGATTACGCATGTTGATAGCACGCCAAAAATGGAAATACGAATTAGCGTGTCATACACACGCTACTTCATCAGATCATTCTAGTATGGCATACCACCTACCGCAAAACACAATATCTGCCCAACCACCCGTCATTCACGCAATACACACAGGAACGTAATGACTCTAAATACTATGCAACCTATATAAATAACCTACAGACTCTTCAAGTGTTATAAAATTTTAAATGCATTCGATCTGATTCAACAGAGGAATAAAAGTTAAGCATTATGTGAATGCATGGCTAAAGAGATGCGTCTTTAGTCAGAGCCTCGAACAATATCAGGAAGGCTATTCCAGAGTTTAGGAGCTAAATGTGAGAACGCCCTCCCTCCTTTAGTGCACTTAGATATCCTGGGAATAACCAGAAGCCTCGAATTTAGTGGTCTTAAAGAACGCGATGGATTGTAGGGTGATAGAAAGTCCATTAAAAACACAGGAGCTAAACCATTTAGGGCTTTATAGGTCAGTAGTAGTACTTAGTAATTGATACGGAACTTAGATAACCAGTGTAGAGATGATAAAATTGGTATTATATGATCATATTCTGGCTAGGAAGAGCACTAGCCAGATGAGACTTTGTCGGCTGAAGACCAAAGTTTGGTTTGAAGATGAAGACGTACCAAGCACAATGTTCTCTCATCATTCCTGATTTCTAACACACACTCACAGCATTCGGCGTAATGTTACGGCTGTCAGAGCAGAACTAAAGCTGATGCTCTCCGTGTGTTTCTCACTCGTCTTCGGTTGCTCTCATATGTAAATTTCCGCAATCTTATTTTGTCCATTAGATCGAAAGATCTGGAAAAGCCCATACATTTACCCATCCATAGACCCTACCCATCGAAGAAATCAGTGGTGTGTTTCCCAAAAGCATCACTAGCCAACTATGGTCGCAAGTTCCGTCGTTATCAGCATAGTTCAACGAGTCGGTGTTTCCCGAAACCATCGTTCCAATGAACATTCGCAAACAGCATCGCAAAGTTGTGTGGTTTGAACGACAGCTCTCGACCTGTGGTTAGAGGCATCGTTTCTATATTTCATGACATTTGGACGTAATAAATCCTTATCTTGAGCAAAATAAGCAAGCTGACATTCATACAACCGGCGTTTATGTAGAATACATACAAATGTAATTTACGTATTTTAGTTTGTCAAAAGATTTGAAGTAACGTGCTTGAAGAGTGCGCATGTGCGAACGTGCTCTACTATGTAAGAACGAGCCAAATATTGAGTCTGCTAATAAAGCAAATTAACTGAGAACAATTAGAAATAGTCTTCAGATGACATGTCTGTAATTTATATATAAAAAATCTAGCATTAATTGGATCTCAAACAGTTTCGTTAAAAATAGTTATTACTCCACCACGTGCGAAACCAACGTGGTTGAACGATACTTTGCGACAGTGGGTTTCGGGAAACAGTCGTGAGTAGCTGGTTGATTTCTCCTACGATGCATCGTACTATGGTAGTGAAGCAGCGAACTACATAGTTGTACGGGAAACACACCCCAGGACAGAAGTGGTTGAAAGTGGACCAAAACGCATCTTAACACCAGTTGTAAACAGGGTCTAGTTGACAAGTAGTTGCAAAGCCACTTAGAAGAATGTGTCTAAAGTGGAGCATGTTACCAGGAAACTTCACTGTGGTGAATATATCATTATAACATTTGAAAGAACTTTGAATAACAGCCATTTTTATGTTTATCTTCAGGTTCTGGAGGCAACGCGTGTCACTCGCAGAAAAAGTAACATGGCCCTCCGGTGGGAAGCAGGAATCTACGCCAACCAAGATGAGGCTGAGGAAGATGAGGAGGAGGAGGAGGAGGAGGAAGAGTAAACTAAACCTTCTTTCTGAAAGAGAGAAAACAGAGGGAAAATGTGCAACGGGACAAACACAAGTATTTATTGGGAATTCACCCCTCTCTGAAGATTTGTTCTTTCTGTTTCTGGAGAACAAACGGGACATAACTTTCTGTTGACAGTGAAGACCAGAGATACTACAACACTTTATATTTCCACTACCAAGATAGAGCTTTTTCTTTTGTGCTGATCCGTTTTAAGAAAGTGGAATGGTTCAAGTATCACATTTTTTTTGAGACTTTGGGGGTTTTGGCATTAATGATTAGTGTGAAGACCACGTTGCATTTATACTTCCCGACCCAAGATGTTACTAAGGACATGGGAAAAGAATGAAAAAAATCGGATAATATTTTGTTATTGGTTGAAGGAGAGATTGGATGAATCTGATTTCTTGTTTGATTATTGACATTTCAACTCTACACAATGTGTCTTGCAGTGTCTGAAAGGGCAAAATACTGCTATTTGGTTTTCTTGTTGATTACATTTTCAAATGATCTCGATTGCAGAGATAGGAACTCAAATCAGTCTCCTAATATTGCCATATTGTTTAGAGAGAAACTTTAATGAGGTGGACAAATGAAAGTAGGGCTCAGACATGTAACCTTGAAAGACTTGAGGTCTGTAAGAGCAAACTCTTCACCCAGACCAACATAACAATACAGCGAAGTGGTAATAACTTGCAGAGGAAGTCAATGAATTCTCCATTGACAAAAGACAGGAGATGTTTGTGAAATGAAGCTTTAGGACGTTATTGCTGTTTGCAGTTGAAGCCACCTGTGTTTGGCTTCAAGTTATAGCATCAGACATGGTGTGGTACAGAATATTTAATGGATGATGTAGATTTTTTTGGGGGAATGTTTATGTTGTGTTGTGTTATGTGTAGGACAGAACAGCAAAAGCAGTGCCTTTAAAGTGCCCCTGTTGTGTTCCTTTTAAGGTCTCCTACAACAAGTGTACATGCATCAAAGGTCAAAAACACTTTATTCTTTCATTTTCTCATTATATACATTTCAGTACCAGCTCTTTTCTCACAATGCCTCAAATGGTTCGATAAATGATTCAGTTTCTTTAAACCCTCCTTTCTAAGAGTCTACTCTGCTCTGATTGGTCAGATGACCCAGTGTCTTCTGATTGGTCTACTCTGCTCTGATTGGTCAGATGGCCCAGTCTGTTGTGATTGGTCAACTCTCATTATCATATTTGAACTACAGTGTTTAAGGGTCAAGGTAGATATTGTTCAGGTTCTGCCAATGAAGAGCATAGCCTGGCATTATTGAAATATGGGTAACACTTTACTTGAAGGGGTGTGCATAAGACTAACATGACACCTTCATAATCATGGCATGAGATATGTTATGAATATGAAGGAAGTTTTATGCATATTTGTTGTGACAACTGTCAGTTATGACATTTTGAATGCAAATATGACATTGTTTGAGATGTCTTTGTTATGACACCTTGACATAAACCAATGCATTATAATCTGTCAGTGTCTTTGTCATGAACTTTGACACAACCTGTCATAAACATGACATAGCAGATTAATTATCAAACTTAAGAAAGCACCTAGCTTTATTGGTTAACATTACATTAAACTGTCAGGTGGTTGGTTTTGACATTGGCTGTCATGAAACCATTATAACTTTTTAAAGACAAATTAGTTGAGGAAATAGTTGTGTAGTTGTGTCACGTAAAATATTCATGACACAGTTATGACAGTTTACCTTAATTTTATGTCAAATTGTCATGACAAAGACACTGACAGGTTACATGATGTTATGTTTTTTGTCAAGATGTCATAACAAAGACATCTCAAACAATGTCATATTTGCATTCAAAATGTCATTATTGAGCGAAAGACACTTAATGACAGTTGTCATAAACATGCATAAACCCTACTTCATATTCAAGACATATCTATGCACACCCCTTCAAGTAAAGTGTTACCGAAATATGTTACAAACTTGCATAGGTTCAAGCAGGAAGTCTAGAATTAATGACGACTCGTTTCAGGCCGTTCAGAATCACTTATTTCTCTTTATTTCACAAGCAGCTATACTACACACTGCATTAAAGATAATATCTGAAAAAGCATAAAAAAGCATAATAGGGGCACTGTAATGCAAAAATGAAGAAAAGAACAATGAATGATAAAGATATCTTAAAAATGCAAGACTTCACTGTGCTTAATTGCTTAGTTGATTCTGAAATGAATCATAATTTCTCTTATTGGCATTTTTAAAGCCAATATCAGCAGAAATTGTAAAGACAATACCATTATTTAACACAGTTAAAAACAAATATTGATACAAATGTACAAATTAATGTCTGAAATGTCTTTTTTTCCCATTGTTTTTAAAACATTTGGCAATATAAAGGATGTTAGGTGCCAGAACAAGCATCTATAGGCCTACAGGTCACTGACATCAGAGATGGACATGCAGCGTGAAGGAAACAACGAGGACTCAAACATGGACAATTGCTCTTCTAGAAATAATCGTTGACTTCTAATTTTTGATGCATTTATCAAGCCATAAATGAAGACAATCCCTCAAGCATCATTCGACAACGTGGCTTTGATGTTTTGTATACTCCACATATAATATATTGTATCACAAAGAAAAAAGTATTTAATGTACTGCTGTTCTTAAATGATGACAGGAAGTATTTGTAGTCTCTGGTTAAGAGTGGTATATATTACATAGTTTCTCAAATTGCAGGCAAAATAAGACAAACTAGAAACTCTATAACAGTTATGCATTGTGGGTGTCATATAAAGTTACACCTATTCAGAATTATAAATGTTTCTGCGGAAGGTGCATTGACTTTATTTAATGGATGAAAACACATGTCTGTTGATCTCTGGATACTGACTTTCTAAGGTGTCCATTTGTTTCGATGCTTAATGTGAGACTGTGTGACGGCCATCGGTTTTACACAGAGCCGGATGTTGGATTTTTACTTGGATTCTTTGATATGAGATGATTATTGTTGGTGAACAAATAATTTGAATTTTATAAGGGGGAAATATTTTTATTTGAGCAGTGAGATATATGCAGTGTTCCTATAAATGGAAAATAGTTTTGGAAAAAAAAATATGACCTGATGTTTAGTACTATTACTGCACATTTATTCATATATACCGTGTTGTGTGTATTTGAGGGCCAAGTATGCCATATGATATTATACGCATTTTCATAGGTTTCTTTAGGTGCTTTAGGGGACATTTCTATCACAGAGTAGTTCAAGTATTGACCGTGATGCTGGCAGGTTTTGCGTCACGAAATGTGCAGCATTCAAATGAAATGTAAAGCCAGCTTTAGTTCATTAAAGATGACATGCTTTTGTATAATGTTTGAGAAATGGACACAAATGGTTGTTTTACCTCATGAAGTTAAGTTATAAGAAACAAGCCAATGTTCAAATCTGTAATATAACAGGATTCCTACGGCATAGGATGGTGGCCAAAATTGCTTTCAATGTACAATACCAGAGGAAAAAGAAACCATTAGAAATTGAGCAATGTTGCAGTTGTTGATGTGTACAGCGTCAGCCTTTGGGGAAAGCATTGCGATCATACTAGCGACATTTTGACAGAAATTGTCGATTGTTTATGGTCAATGGTGTAGTGATATATAAAGCACAGCTCACACAGAAGTCACCTTCAAACTAAGCACATTTCTGTTGGGAAATGCGGTGAATTCGCGACCAGTTTTAACCCGTCACAAATTCTTATTGAAATTTATTCCACACCTTTTCAGCGAAATTTCCAACCCGCTCTTACGGGAAAACGTGACTATTTTACGGGGTGGATTTGTATGTTTTGGATCGTACAAAAAAATGAAGGATTTTTAAAGGAAACTCATTATGAAGAACCTTAACCCCGCCCCTAAACTTAACCGTCATTGGGGTTTAAATATCGTACGAATTAGCTACCAATCACGGAAAATAGTTATGAATTTGTGAAATTGTGTCATGCGCTGTAAAAATAATAATATTTTCATGATTTGTGATCAAATCAACTTAAAAATTTATGTACTTCAGATAACATAATATTTTGAGTTTCTGATGGTTAAATCAATCTCCTTCGTTGTATTAACTCAATTTTTCCATTTCAATGAACTTAAAATTTTAAGGTAACCAAGTTACTTCATTTTTTTAAGTTAAACCAACAATATTTTTTTTACAGTGTGTCTGATATATAGCCTACAGTGATTTGAATAGGAATAGATCATATGGAAGATTGTTACAGTTACCGAATAATAAAGTCGTGACTTTTTATTCACAGAATTGTGAGAATGACTCGCTATTGCCTGAAAAAATTGTCAGAATTGTGAGGGTTTTTTTTTTTTTTAGAATTGCGAATTTATATCTCGCAGTTCAAACTTTATAACTTGTAATTGTGAGTTTATATTACGATTCTGAGGAAAAACATCATTGCAAGATAAAAATTTGCAAGTGTAAGGAAAAAACACCAGAATTGCGAGTTATAAAATCCAGATAGAAATACTAGATCGCCTATAAACTCGAAATTCTGAGAAAAGAAAAAAATCTGATTTGTGAAGTAAAAAAAAAATGGAATTGTGAGATAAAATGTTATTACCGCAATTAGGCTACTTTGTTTTTTTTTATTGTTTGGCAAAAAAAAGACAAAAAATTTCCACATTCAGATTTATTCGCTTTTGAGTTATGCAAATTCGGCGTATTGAGCAATAGTAACTTCTGTGTGAGCGGGTGCTATGTGCATTACCTTTTAGCTCATAAAATTTCTTTCTTTTTTTTTTTTTCTTTTTTTTGTATCGCTAATGTGACCACAAATGTGTTCAACTACAAATATATGCCTTCTTTAGATTTCTAGTCAAGCCTTTGCCAGTGTTCCTTTGTGTGCATGACAATTACTGCGTCTGTTGCAACAGATTTTTAATTTCATTGTCTCAGTTTCACAAAATACAGTCTGTTCTTTAAAAAAAAAACTTGCCTTCAATGAAATCACAAGTATTGCTTTTTCCACAGTTTGAACCAAGTAAACAGTGTTTTTATTTTATTTTTTACTTTTGAAGTAACACCAAAAATATGTTTGCTCTTGTTGTTTAAATAGTTAGTTGTTATTACAAATACATTTGTAATTGCTTTCTTAAAAGGTTTAATGAGTGTTCTAGTTCCCTTCGGGAGAATATTGATACGGTGTGATAATGCAATCATGCTTTCACCCCTCTTTTGACATGTTAACCACTTATTGTATGTTAATATTCTGCTTATATTGTTTTATAGTAATTGTAAGTCTCACTCTGACACACATATATAATTATTTTCTCATTAAAAAGAAAATGTGTAAAACGTCTCTATTCTTTTTCTTGACTCCATCTAAATATCAAAATATGTGAATAGCATAAGAAGAAGCTGTAACCATTTAAATTATATTATGAGATTCATAAAGAGTATGTCCATACACAATCAAAATCTGTGAGAAGTTGAGCATATGGTATAAAAACCAATATTCTCCAGGTTTTAAAAGTAAAAAAAAATCATTTCAATTTGTTCCTCACACAAAACTAGTGTATGACTTCAGAATGAACTTCATGGACAATTATGGAGATTTTATGTTGCATTTTGTCCAACAGTATTCTTCAGAATAATAGCCATAATCGTCTCTTCATGTTGTCCTAGATTATGACTGACTATTATTATTTGTCATTACTAGGAGGGCTATTTCTTTAAGAAAAAAGTTCCTCATGACATGAAATGAGCTCAAATGACTAATCCTACTTGAGATCTTGTTTGACTGGTTCACACAAACCGAACAGGTATTTCATAATTCATTTGGTGATTTATCTTTCCACAAATGTTCTCGTTCTTCTCCTTTTTTGACTTTTAAAGAAGCAAACATAAGCAGGCTAACGTTTTTATAAAAACAAACATTTAAATCCTCAATAATTGGTCAGTAAGTGTCTTGTGTGGTTGAAACATGACTAACCACTGAAAGTATTTTAGTTAGCAACTTCCCCATTGCAAAATGACGCGATGAGCTTCACCCAGAGAGTTTGAGCTCTTGTAGTGATCAACACGTTATTGATCGTTTTTGTTATTTTCATCAACTTTAGGATGTCCTTTCGTAAATACATCGTGCCTCTAGTATTCTGTGCCCAAGTGGCCAGCTCGTTTTTTGACACCGCTCTCCAAATGGTCGTTAAAGAGCGATGCGCAAACGCCACGGATCGTGACAGCGAGCAGAAAGCGATTACCAACTTCAACATGACCTTTAATATGCTGCTCAAATTCATGCCGATCGTGCCAGCGATCATTCTGGCAAAGATTGGAGACAAAGGTTACAGGAAAGTGCCAATAGCTGTTCCTCTGGTGGGTTACCTCGTGTCCAGGGCTTTGCTCCTGCTGGACGTCGCGCTGGGATGGCCTCTCCAGGTGTTGTACGCGGTGCCGGTGATCTACGGGCTGTGCGGCGGGTTCGCGTCCTACTGGGCCGGAGTGATGGCGCTGGTGTCGGTGAGCTCGGGGGAGGAGGACCGGTCCGTGCGCATCATGAGGACCGAGCTGGTGTACGGGATAGCCGGGTTCATTGGCAGTCTGGCTTCTGGTCACCTATTTAACCTCTATAGTGTAGATCTCAAACAAGGAGTTATCCTATCTGGTTTGAGTGTGCTGCTGTATTTAATCTGCATGCTTTATGCGATATTCGTCCTGCGGGTCGAGCATGCCTCAGAGAGGCTGGAGCGACGGGAAAGTTTTGGGATCTTAAACCAGGAAGCCCGTGATAAAATAAACATCGCCTTGCTGTTCGCCAGTGGGATCTTGTATGATATCGCAGTGGCCGGGGGGATGGAGATGCTGGCCGCGTATGTGCTGAAGGAGCCGCTGAACTGGGGCGCGACTGAGGTGGGCTATGGGAACGCGGCAGGGTCCCTGCTCTTCATCACCAGCTTTGTGGGTGTGAAGATGTTCACAAGATGTTCTGTTAAAGATGAAAGCATGATCATGGTCGGGATGGTGTCTTTCGCAGTTGGGATTTATTTCATGGCATTTGTGACCACAACTCCAATGTACTTTTTGGGTAAGTTGTACAGCCTCATTCATTCATCTAACGTTCATCTTAAAGGAGTAGTTCACTTTTAAAAAAAACTTTTGCTGATAATTTACTCACCCCCATGTCATCCAAGATATCCATGTCTTTCTTTCGAAAAGAAAGTTTTTTGATGAAAACAGTCCAGGATTTTCTCCATATAATGGAATTCATTGGGAACCAAACGGTTCAAGGTCCAAATGAGCGTTTCAGTGCTGCTTTAAAGGGATTTAAAGGACACCAGACGATGAATAAGGGTCTTATCTAGCGAAACGATCGGCCATTTCAAAAATAAATAACAAAGTTTAAGTTTTAAAGACACAAATGCTCGCCTTGCTCTGTTCTGTGATGAGCGTTTGTGACTCTCCTGTTCAAACTCGTTCATCAAAATGAACAAATCTTTTTTCGAGTCATGAATCGAAGGGTCCTAGATAAGATCCTTATTCATCATCTGGTGTCGTTTAAAGCACTTTGAAGCTGCACTGAAACTCTCATTTGGACCTTGAACTGTTTGGGAAACCATTATATGGAGAAAATCCTGGAATGTTTTAATCAAAAACCTTAATTTCTTTTCGACTGAAGAAAGAAAGACGTGGACACCTTGGATGACATGGGGGTGAGTAAATTATCAGCAAAAGTTTTTTTTAAAAGTGAACTACTCCTTTAATGCTATAGGTCTGAGCTTCGGTACACTGTAAAAATGTTCAGTTCACTTAATTAATGCTTAAAAAAGTATAAACTTAATGCTTAATTGAATAAAATAATTATGTGAACTTGCAATTCCACATTACTTTTTTTTTTTCGATAAAGCAAGTTTATTTACTTACAATTGAGGAAACCTGTTGCCTTAAAATTATTACGTTAAGTCAACTGACCACTTTTTAAGGTGTAATATACTTAATCAAATACCATTAAATGTAAAACTGTTTGGTCACACTTTAGATTAGGGGTCACATTCTCACTATAAATTCATTATTAGCTATGACTTTTGCCCCAATAGACTTTTAATTGCTTATTATTAATACTTATTATGGTAGTTATGTAGGCTATTATAAGGATGTAGAATATGGTCATGCAGAATAAGGCATTAGCCTAATATGTGCTTTATAAGAATGAATAAATAGCCAAAATCCTTGTAATATGCATGCTAATGAGCAACTTGTTAATAATGAGAATTAAACCCTTAACTAAAGTGTTACCACTGTTTTATAAGAGTCTAAATATCAAACATTTTGGTTACTTCAATAAAAGCAAAAACAATCATTAAGAAGTGTATTACATTTTTTATATAAAAAGCCATCAAAGCACGTAATTTTCCTGTAAACAAAGTATTAAGGTTGTATATAAAATAGAAGGAAAAATTTGCTACCTTAAATATGATTACATGAATCAAAGTTTCATGACATCTCTAACTATATTGACTAAAGTCTTTTGAGCATGAATTAATACTATTGTTAATAATAATATTATAAATGTTGCTGTCCCACTTTATATGAGGTTGGGATATATGTGTATGGTTAGATTAAAGGGTCTGTATGCGGTAATAAATACATTTACATAATTTACATAATGAATGTAAATACAAATATAACAACAGTTACCAAACAATACCTTAGTAACAAAGTATAGTCTATCAATTTTAGTTTGAGACATCTAATATAAATTGGGTCCAATGTTAGGTTGATGAACCCTATACTAATTGTTGAGTCTCTTAATACAGAGTAAATTTAAGTTTACTTACAACACAGCTAGACTATTATTAAAGCACATTAACATAGTCAGAATACACATTATCACATTCAAACTAGAATCCAATAATAATTCCTTAAAGGAAGAATTTACATGATGGCTGCCATTAGTGTAAAATTGCTCATAGGAAGTCTCTTTAAATTGTTTTATTACAGTGACTGTCTGAGGTTTTGTTCTTGTCTTCTTCAGCTCGCTCTGTAACTCTGTTCGCTCTGATCCCAATGCCCACCATTCGCTCACTGCTTTCCAAACAGGTCAAGGGAAGCTCATACGGTAGGTCTCCATTCTTCATTCTCTCAGTAAGAGTTGTGTTTCTGCATAAGGTGCTGCCAAAGACACACTGTAAATGTAAACTCAAACCTCAATGTACCCTCGTCACATTTCAAATGTTTGTTCATGTTGCTGTGCCATGAAGCCTTTCTGATCTAATGTGTTCTGAAAATTAAGTAAAAAAAAAAAAAAACAGAAGTGAAACTGTGTCACAGGTGGAGGCCACGCGAATATTTGTAATTCTTTCTTGTGGTAACAATAAGTAACTTTACAGGCAAGTCTAAAATGTTTATATCAGGACTCCTTGAGATGTTGTCAGTGCTCTGACTGACCCAGCTGGTGTTAGTATCATCATTGATTACAGTTGCACACACAATTGATAGTTTGAGGTAAATTAATAGGCTGGCTGAGGTGACAAGGAGTCCTGTCTTTGGCAGGTTGAGCTAGAGTTTGATAGATCAGTACAGTAGGGGGCCAAGCACCGAACCCTGAGGCACTCCAGTGGTAAGCTAATGGGATAATGATGATTTACTCAAAGCACTTGAAACACCACAGGCTACTGGTTAAAGGCATGGAGTAAATGTAATGAAAACTCAGCCCAAACATGTATGACACCTTTTACTAAACAAAGGCAAAATGTTATGTAACCAATGTTCAAAACTCGTTTATAAAATATTGAGTCGAAATCATTTAATCTTACGATAATTTCTCAAATGTGCATACATGTGATTCAGAGAATAAATGTACGAACAAAAAATGTGCGCACGCCTCATCTCAGCTTTATAAACGCAGGCATACCGTATAAAAAGAGAACCAGTCAACATCCAAACCAAACTTGAGAATCCCAAGTGGCAAGAATTTCTTCAGTTTTCAAATAACTGCAGTACTCCGACTCTTTGCCCAGAAAAAAGTGATCACTCCTCAGACCCTGACGTGACACTAAGCACTTTTCCACATCAAAGACCGTTTTTATAAAAATGAACGTTGGCATGATTTTAGCGTACATGAATGTGACGTAAAATAGCCTTGTTTGCTGAAATCATGTTACTTGACGAGTTTTGATAGTCAAACCACTGATTGGAATGAAAAAAACATTGTAAATGTTTATCTCAATGTCTAACTAGTTAGTTACTATAGATTAACTGTTCAATTGTTCTCATCATACCATTCAAATCCCATCAGCTAACCACTGTATATTGGAGTGCCTCAGGGCTCAGTGCTTGGCCCCCTGCTCTTCTGATATCGGACACCCATAGACCTCACCAGCCCTGTTGGCAGCGAACCTGTGTAACTGATATGTAGAAGAGATTAAAATAAAGCCATAGTTATGGTGGGGATGGAATGCTAAGCTGAACAAAATCCACAGCTTAGTGAAATTGGTAAATGGTAATTTTCACCAATAGTTGCGTTTCGTCCCACAGGCATAACCTTTGTCATGCTCCAGTTGTCCTTCAAACTAGCAAGCTTGGTCACCACACCCATCTACACTAAGATCTATCAGGCCACACTTGACACCTTCCCAGGGTTTGTCTTCATTCTGTCCAGCATCTTCACTGTTCTTTCTATGATACCTATTAGGTAAGCTGACTTTTTTTGTCACCCTTTAATATAACATAGTTCACTTTTAAAAAAAACTTTTGCTGATAATTTACTCACCCCCATGTCATCCAAGATGTCCATGTCTTTCTTTCTTCAGTCGGAAAGAAATTAAGGTTTTTGATGAAAACATTCCAGGATTTTTCTCCATATAATGGACTTCAATGGGAACCAAACGGTTCAAGGTCCAAAAGACAGTTTCAGTGCAAACTGTTCAAAGGGATTTAAACGATTTCAGACGATGAATAAGGGTCTTATCAAGCAAAACAATAAATAACAAAGTTTAAGTTTTATAAGCTCAAATGGTCGCCTAGCTCTGTTCTGTGTGACTCTCCTGATCGAACTCATTTATCAAAATTAACAAATTTTTTTTGATTCATTCAACAAACGAAATGAATGAATTGACTCGGGAAAAGATTCGTTCATTTTGATGAGGAGAGTCACGGACGCGCATCACAGAACAGAGCAAGGCGACAATTTGAGCTTCTAAAAGTTAAACTTTGTTATTTTTTTTTTTAAATGAACGATCGTTTCGCTTGATTCATCGTCTCAAATCATTTAAAGCTCTTTGAACAGTTTGCAGTTTGCACTGAAAGGGTCTTTTGGACCTTGAACCATTTGGTTCCCATTGAGGTCCATTATATGGAGAAAAATCCTGGAATGTTTTCATCCAAAAACTTAATTTCTTTTCGACTGAAGAAAGAATGACATGGATATCTTGGATGACATGGGATGAGTAAATTATCAGCAAAAGTTTTTTTTTTTTTTTTAAAGTGAACTACTCCTTTAATTCATCATTAAATTCAGATTATAGTTCGGAGATTAGTAAACATTTCTATTGTCTTTTTATGCCAAGTGTCGTAGGATGTCGCTCTGCAACACATGGATATGAGATCATTCAAGGGAACTGACGGCATTCAGCCCCGTCAAAGGACAAGTTATCAAGATATGTATATTTGCACAGTAAAAAATTTGTAGGTTTACATTTATGTTGCAATAGAAAATATCTGCTTTGTTATTCATTTGACTATAGAGGTCAGTTTGAAAAAATCATTTAATAGACAATATTATCTGCTGGAATAGATAATGTTACTTCCTGTTGCACTGTGGTTATAATTTTTTATTTGTGGTAATGCAATCTGTGTAGTTATGTAGAACACATGACTAATAATGCTGACAATACTTGGTTTCATTAGTTACCTCCATTAGTTAACATGAACATGTTTACATGAAAAATTCTAAAGTTTATTCACCCTAATTTAATGTTAATTTCAACATTTACTACATTATTAAAATCAAGAGTTCTATCTGTAAACATTTAATGGACCTGATCTAACATGAACTAACAATGAACAGCTGTATTACAAAGATTAATAAATACTGTAACATATGCACATACTCAATGTTAGTTAATGAACTACTAATGGGACCTTATTATAAATGCTTACCAATATTTCTGTATTGTATCGTCTATTTAAAAGGGATGACATTTTATCAGATTTGTATTGAACAGTTTTTGCAGTAAATCATTTTATGTGTTTCTGTGTATGATGTATGGATCCTATTAAATATATGCACTGTTTTACACAAAGTATCTGATGAGTATATTATGAATCATCATTCTTTAATGGCAGTTCACATAGTTCTGCTTGTGCAAAGGCACAAAAACACATTAAAAGAAAATATATATCTTATTAGTATATCCGTTTAATTCTTTTTATCACAAATGTCCAATATTAAAAATCTTTTGAGGTAAAGGGTAACAGGACTGATCCGTAAGTAAACATAAGACACTTCATGCTACACGTGAATTATATTTGACCAAAAAAAAAGACCATCAAGCATGTAACATGACAGATTAATGGACCACAATTATTGCAGATTCAGCAGACACGTCATATAATCGCTCTACGTTTAACCTGTTCTTGTGTAAACTGCATTTAATCATTTCCAGTATTAACAGTATTTTACATCAAAAATGTACAACATGCATTAAAGCAACAAAAAGTCATATAGCTGCCTTTTTAACAAAATGTATGAAATTTAAAATCAATTCAACTCAACTTAAAACTGAATAGAGCCAAAAGTATAAGGCTGACTGGATGATGGGTGAAGCTTCAGGCTGTGTCTGAACTAACATTATATAGACCACAAAAAAAAAAAAAAAAAAAAACAGACATGTAGAACCAGACCGAGCGTCTGTATTCTATCTGGAGGCTTTTCTTCTTGAAAGCATGACGGTGAAAAACAAGGCAATGAGAAAGACCTGCATCTACCAGCAGGTTTCCAAACTGTGCTGAACCTGCAGACGCACACCAGAGACGGCTCAATGCTACATTACTGACTTCAACATTCATGGAGAACTTGCTTCAAATGTAACTATTGCAACTCTATTACACATTTCCCCAAAAAATTACAAACTGCGAGAAGTGACAAAGTTCAGAGCGGCCCTGACTCAGTTCACCCAAAATGTATTCATCATTTACTCAGCCATGTCGTTCCAAAGCCCTATTTTAAATGAAACCTGAGAGATTTCGGTCCCTCCATTGACAGTCTACGCAACTATGAACTTTTTCAAGCGTCAAAGTGGTAAAGAGATTCGATCAATTTGAACAGATTTAATTTAGGCTTTTATTTTCATTTTTGGGTGAATAAACCCTTTAAATTAATCTACCTCACAAACAGGACACAACCACAGGACAGGAGAACTTTTTATATACAGTAAGAGTAAACTGATTTGGTTTATAATTTCTTTTAAAATTATATAGAATTTTTAGGGCTGTCAAACGATCAATCGCGATTAATCGCATACAAAATAAAAGTTTGTGTTTACATAATATATGTGGGTACACAATTATTTTATATATATATATATATATATATATAAATACACACACATGCTTGTATTTATTTAAGAAATATTTTCATGTATATACTGTATATAGATTTATTTATAATTTATATTATATATAAATATAAATATTTTATATATAAATAATATTTTTTAACTAAATATACATAAGTGTGTGTATTTATTTTTATATATATATATATATATATATATATATATATATATATATATACAAAATAATTATACACAGTGCACCCACATATATTAAGTTAACACAAACTTTTATTTTGGATGCGATTAATCGACAGCCCTAATAATTTTATAATTTTTGTGATTAATTCTGATAGAGGTGAATCCCACAAATGTCCTGGTCATTGAAGACAAAGGAAGAAAATGCAAAAAGAAAATTAAGCTTCTATAAAGCAATTAATTTCCTCTGTGACTTTTACTAAAATAAATTCTCTGTGTGTGACATATATACTGTGTGTATATATATATATATATATATATATATATATATGTATATATGTGTGTGTGTGTGTGTGTGTGTGTGTGTATATATATATATATATATACACACATACACACACACACACATAAGTAATATATATATATATATATATATATATATAGATAGATACACACACAAGTAATATATATATATATATATATATATATATATATAGATAGATACACACACAAGTAAAAATTCCAGTACTTCACAATATTACTGCTTTCAATAAGTTTGATCAAATGCAGCTTTTCAGACTTAAAAAAATTTTTTACTTCCCACAAACTTGAGCAATAGTGAAATACTATACTAATCTGCACTTCATAACCATATAAAAAAAAAAGTCAATCGATGTTTTGCATTTGAAGTAACCGCAGCAAAAAACATACGCCATAATGCATTTACTAAAAGCGCTGTATTTCCGAGTGCGTGTATATTATTGAAGATCAACCACTCTCCATTATTATCCCATAGATTCAGAAGAAATGTCCTACATTACATAAGAAACGTCTCACATCAGACTAACCCAACCGCCTACACTGTCCCATTAAGACAAGCACAAATCATTATGACACACACGTTATCATAAATATTTAATGAGGTCAAGTATGGCTGGGAAAACATCCTTCATTTCAACGCAACGGCTGGATTTATTATATAGTGTAACGAGGGAATTGGCGATTCAGGCGAGTGTTTTGTGGTCCAAATATTCTTCTGAAAGAAAGATGAAGATTCAAAAGAGATATCAAACTACAGATCCACATCTTTGGCAAGAGGAATGTTGGCAAACCTTCCGCGGACTCTTCCTGAACGAAACAACAAAAACACTGACGTCTCGGTCCCCTTGAACGGACGGCATCAAAAGACAAAGCGTTTACAAAATCATCACAGGCAAACATTTCACTAAAAACTACAAATCTGTTGGTGTCACCAAAAGCGTCCTTCCTGTTGTGTAACGTTTCCCAGAGCCGTGCGTCTGCAGTCATAGCCTGAGCTCGTCAAGAGAAACGACAAATTCTCCTTCCACGCACAAAGAGAGGGCGAGCGCCAGAGAAGAGAGGGGGGGGGGGGGGGGATGATAGAGGGAGAGAGAGAGAGAGAGAGAGAGAGATGGGTGGACTTTCACAAACAGAGACACTTTACAAAAAAATGTGATTCTGGTAGCTGGTCCAGTCCAGTAGTGTCCTGTGAAACCCTTTGAGCGGGTCGTAACCTCTGACCCTCACCAGGGCCCGAAATACATGCTCAGTTCGTTTCGCCTTTCGCCTCCTGCTTGTCCTGTAACGAGGGAATAAGGGACTCCCATGCTGCAAGGCACTGTGGGGCAGATACAACAGCAGGACGTCAAGGCCAAAAAGTTTCTTCTCAAACGTCACACTTTTGACTAGACACACATTTTTATCTTAATTTAGCACACTCTTCTGCTGTAATCTTGAAATACATATAAATCTTTCATCCAAATATATTACTGCTGGTTCCCTTGAGATTTTCCTATGGGGTTTTATAATGTTTAATTTTATTTAGGAACAGTTTCTTCTGGTTCTCGAATCTGATTGGCTGAGAGCCTTTTTTAGCCATAAGATATTCTACCAGTATCAGCACTGGAACCATTTCAGCGTTTGCAGCATTTCTCTCACAATCATGGCGGAGGAGCCGTGAACACCATAACGTAGATGTATGTAGATCATTACATGTCATGTAGTTTTAGGAGTTTTTTAGGTGAGATTGTTGCCACTTAGACGTCAAATATGCGACTTACATATAAACATTTAGTATTTTATTTTTAATTTGAGTCATTTTATTACTTCAACTGGTAACATTTCAAATTAAATTTAAAATGAAAACTTGAAATTTTATTTAAATATACATTTAAATGATATTTTAGCTTTATTTTACTCAACAAAAATGCTTTTCCAATAGTTGTTGTTTTAGTAAACAATTGTAACACTGATTGTCAATGCAAATTAAAAAGTCTAGTCTTTAACCCTCTGGGGTCGAATGTGTTTTGGGGTCCTTGATATGTTTTGACATGCCCTGACAAAGTTGCTTATAAACATATTGATGGCACAGGTGAAATTACACTCTATTTAGCACAAACAAGGCTACCATAATATATGAGCAACATGTATGTACAGAGAATATTGTTTATGCATGGTTATTGGAAAAACAAAAAATGAAAGTTTCTGAAATAAGGCCACAAAACACAATGTGTCCACAACATTTTTGACTAATGGATGTTGTCGCCTAGAGATTTTGCTTCAAAATGTTATGAAAATCATCCTGCCTAATCATTAACATAAAAAATAGATTGTTTTAAATTGTAAAAAACATTTAATTTGGCCCAACCTTTGCCATGAATAATTAGGTGGTTCTCATCTGAGAAGCAGCACATTTTTAGACATATCTGGAAACAAATCCTGGTCAAATAGGTTATATGGGTCATTCTATAGAATTGGTTCAAAGTTAGAGTTGGAAACATCTTGAAAAGAAAATGGTCTATTACCATAAATCTCTTATAAGTATTTTTTTTAAAGTAGGCCAATACATTTTATCATACATATTTTTAAAATTAACGATTCATTATTTTAATATAGCTTGGAACAAACACTATAACAGTTGATTAGTTTATTTTTGACAAAACTGACTATATATTTAACATATGAGCAGAAACTGTCAAACAAAAGCTTATTGATGTCTATTTTATAGCAAAAACTTTATAATCTATCCAAACTAGTCAACGAAATGTTGTCATTACAGACACTATTCTATATCGAGGTTAGAACAAATCTCAGTAGGCTATAGCAATATAGTTTGGGTGTGTTCATGTAAAAACAACATTTATCGCACAGATGCAATGTACATCTGTAGTCTTGATTGATTGATTGATTCATCCATTCATTCATCCATACTGATAAGGAAAAAAGTGAGCTTGTCACAGCGGCGCAATAGCCAACCCCAGAGGGTTAAATAGGTTTAAATTTCTTAACGCAAAAAAAATTCTCTTTTCTTAAGATTTTTTAAGCCTTGACGGTTTATAAAACATGATCAATACTGAAAAACTCCAAGATATATCAACATGTAGATATAATAAACATTCTGGGCCGAAACCGAAGTTTCAGGATAAATTTGCCCAGAAAAAGAAAATGCTTTTAAAAAATGTATTTATAGCTTATTTTAAATTCGCTTTTTTTTTGTATAAATGTACTAATACTGGATTTTATCATGAAAATTCAATAAGATACTGAATTTGAAAAATAAAAGCCAAAAAATATATATAATTTATTGAAGGTAACACTAAAATCGGACAGAAAATCTAAAAATATTAAATATCAATATTTTATTCTTTATTTAGTTCTACATAACAAAATCAGATTTAACAGATTTATTTTGTTGATCAATTATCCAAATAATGTATAGCCCTACAAAGCTATCATCATCAGAGCATTTGGGGAACAAGAGCAGTGAATGAGGAGGGGGTAGCATCATTTTCATCGGCCGAAATATCGGTTCATCTCGAGTAAACATTCATTAAGTAAACAAGGATATAAGTGAGCTCCTCTGGTTTCTGCAGTATTAATGGTTCCCCTGTCAGTGTTTGGCAAACAGCAGGACTGAAGAGTTAAACATTAGCTGGGCAATCTCTGCTCTATATACAATGAACACACTTAAAATCAACATTAAATCAAACTGAACCCATTTACTTCCTTCAAACACATTTCTAGCCACATTATCAAGGCACATTAATCCAGAGTAAAAACTTTTGCTTTAGCTAGTCATATTTTGTTCTTTCATTAAAGTATAATAACTCTAAAGTGACAGATACAAATTTTCACCTGTAACCACATGTTACTTAGAAGCCAGTTACTTTATTTTAAGGTGTCTTTGTTACACTGTAATTATACATTTAAGTACAGAGTAATAATAATTAACTACTTACTAAAGGGTTATGTTTAGGATTAATGATTGATTTAAGGTTAGTTTCATGTAATTATGCATAATTTATTGTTATTACTACAGTAACTACATGTAACAAAGACGCAAATAAAGTGTAACCGAGGCTATTGAAGTTTCTCACCTTCTCGTAGTACTGGATGTTTTTGTCGGCCATGCCTGTGAGCAGCTGTCTGAAGTCCTGCCGCTTGTTGTTCTGCCAGCGGTCCCAGTCTGCCTTCAGGTCGGCGTTGAAGCACTCCACGCGGTCCTGGCACTTCTCCACATCAGTGGGCACCTGCAGGCCAGAGATATGCGGAGAACATCCAGGACGCCACATTAACTCTCAACAGTCGAGAGGTTTCTTCCACCTTCATATTTCCCAGCCTTAATAAAAGCAGCTCGAAAAGGCTGTGACACACAAAGTCGACGTCAAAGAACTAAGGGCAACAAAAGCTGTCAGTGTTTAGGCTGAAAAGTGGCGCTTGAACGCACCAAAAGGACAACAGGCGACTGTTAAAGGTGCAGTCGGTAAGAATGACAGCTAGTGGTCGAAATAGGTACAGCAGTCCAAATTCAAAATATCAGAGATCGTTGTTCCTCAGACTCGATAGAGATTATTAGATGTATACCGAGGCTTTTTAGGTTGCGTAGAATCTGCAATCCCTGACCCAGTTTGTTTGCTGGCTGTAATACGCTGTGTTTTCTGCCAACTGGCACCCCGGCGTGTCGAAATACTATTGGTTGAACTGGCATTTGGTCACACAGACCAAGACAAAAACAGACATTCCAACACCGAACGAACATTTCAAAGTAAAATAACTGGTTGTAGAAGTGCTTTTCAGAGAAACGAGTATGTGAACTCAGCAAGTTTGCTAATCTGCAAACATATTACGGTATTTTTATGCTTTAGTTGAGTGAAAAAGTTACACACAGCACCTTTAACTAGCACAAGGGATTAACTTCTTAACTGTCACATGCACATTTCAAACTTAAATGGTTGTAATTCAAGAATGCTTTGGAATATAGACGCAATATTGGTCTCGTTTTAAAGAAGACATTTGGCAGATTTTTGTAGAATAATAATAATTTAATAGAATAATTTAAGAAAGTGAAACAAAAAAAAGTTATAGAAGTTTGAGTTTATAGAAATGTAAAATAATTATTATTCATATTTTATATAAAATATTTTCAAACCCTGGGCTACTCCAAAACTGCAGAAAAATCAAAGGCAAAAATCTGAACAAGCTGTGTTTTAAATTTTAGGTTGACATCTCAAAAAATGAGCTTTCAGTGAGATTTTGTTTGGGCGCAGTACCAAACTTTTTCACTAGGGCACAATCAGACGCCATTGCTGCCCATATAAGGGCGCCTCCATTTCCATATGTGTTTTGAGTGATCTGAACCATTATTTCCACAATTTTCATACAATTTATGAAGTAGAGAACCTATTCAGAAGTAGTATGGGAAGTTTGGCAGATTTTGATATGAACTCAACCTCTAAAAAACACATACAAAGAACATGTATGTGCATTATAGCTCGCTGCCACATCACACATGGTGAATTTATTAATTTCTTTATATTTAAAACATTCAGACCTTTTTTCTAACATAATTGAATGGATGCAATCTTTTGAACTCTTGGCATGAAAACAAACTGAGGTTCCTTCCTTTTTTTCATGATTTTTCATGTTCAACACTATTTCAAAATAAAGGTCTGAACACGCCTTAGGAGTATGAAAATATTCTTGTTGCAAATTGATACATTATGGCTCCTCAGTAATTTATTTTGAAAATCAGTCACCAAATATGGAAACTACACGTTAACACGCTTTCAAATGATATATAGTTTGTCAATATTACTTAAGATCTTTTCTTAGATATTATTGTTTTAAAAATTCAATGGCAAGCGTCCCACCTATGGGGGTTAACGGTCTATATCAGCAGGTGTCAAAAGTCTTATTTTCGTCATTCGAAAAGAGAAACCGAAACTAGGACTACAGATATACAAACCGAAAAACAAAACGGCGCTTGCTTGCCATTTTGAATGTCAAATTTAGCTGCAAACAGCAATTAAGTGGGCTCAAGTTCTATATGAAGCGTAATTGTAAGATATTACATACGCCTATAAACACCTAAATTTGATTTTGTTTTTTATTGTTTATGCAATGATAATAGTTTTGCAGTTCTCATGGATGGGAAATATATATAACGAGACAAAATAACAGGACGTATATAAAGAAAACCACAGTAATGTGATATACACAATATAGTGCAAAATTCCTTATGATATGGGTTTATTGCACCTTAGGGAGAAGGAGGATTTATGCATTTGATTGCTTGTGGGAAAAAACTTTTTTTTATATATTTTAGTTTTGGTTCTGTTTAGTCTACATCTCTTCCCTGAGGGAAGTGAGAGAATGAGCGATATCTCGGGTCAGTGGAGTCCATTACAATCTAGCAGGCTTTCTTTTGGAGTCGCCCAGTGTGGATGTCTTTAGGGAGGGTAGTGCAGTACCAATGACAAGCTCTGCTGTCCTCAACACCCTCGTAGGTCCCTCCCATTCTCCTCTGTGCAACTCATGAACCACACGGTGCAGAAATAGGTCAGGAGGCTCTCTACAGCCGATCGCTAGAATTTGGTCAGCAGATGATGATGGAGGTGAATATTTTTAGCCTATTTTGGGTATTTCCCCCCGATGAGAGATGTGTGAAGTCCAGGTGAGGTCAGCAGAGATGTGCACACCAATGATCTTAAATCGCTCTACGACCTCCCCATGTGTGCAGAAAGCCAACATGACATCATGACTTTTGCGTAAACATACACGCCACTTTCGAGTCAGGTGGCGTGTTATCTCTACGCATTTTGAACTATCTGTGTGTATCCGCGTGTACGCTACGCCATTAACGTCCACGTCATTCCGCGTGTCTGTACACGCAGTCAAATCTCCAGTCATAAATGCCATTAACCCCAGTGACGGTTAAGTTTAGGGATGGGGTTGAGATAAGTCATATCTTTTTTTTACCTAGGATGGTAAGGGAACAGTCATAAATGCCATTAACCCCAGTGACGGTTAGGTTTAGGGACTGGGTTGAGGTAAGTCATATATTTATACAACGTTAAGTCAACGGCGTTCATAAACACGCTGAAAGGCGATTATGCGTCTTGATAGCACGCCAAAAATGGAAATACGAATTGGCGTGTCACACACACGCTACTTCATGAGATCAGTCTGAGAAAGCAAAGTGCTCAGTGCGCTTAGATTTTCTAAATACACTATCATTTCCTTGATTTTTGTAATGTTTGAAAGAATGAATGAATGAATGAGGCATTTATATAGCACTTTTTATATGTACCATTGTACACCCAAAGCGCTTTACAATCTTATCAGGGGATCTCTCCTCAACCACCACCTGTGTGCAGTCAATCATTGGGCTCTCATTGTTGTCTGAAATCAGTCCAACTATGGTGATCTAATCAGTAAATTTGACAATGGTGTTGATGGGATGAATAGGGGAGTAGTCATGAATAAAGAGGGAGAAGAGAAGTGGACCAAGAACACCCCCCTGTGGTATGCCAGTGTTCAGGGCGAGAGAGGATGTCTGATCTCCCATCCTTACATTCTGGGGTCTGTTGCTCAGGAAGTCACAGTGAACAGCCTAAGCCCAGGTTGCTCGATTTTTGAACTAGTTTGTGGTGAACTGTATTAAAAGCTGAACTGAAATCGACAAACAGCATTCTTAGATAGGTGTTTTCCTGGTTTAGGTGTGTACGGACTGTGTAGAGAGCTATAACGACAACATCCTCTGTCTGCGCAGTCATTAAAGGATAATTTCGGTATTTAACACCTTGAGTCTGTTTTGTAGTTTGTTTTGAATGAAATAGAGTGGTGGACTTAGAAATTGACAATTGGTCCTGTCTCGACTTTTTGACTATTTTAGAATCACCTGTGACAGCTTTAGACTGGCTGTCAATGGCCGTGCACAAACATGTCCTTAAAACAACCCTTAATGTTCATTTTCAAAACTGTGCAACTCACCGAGTGGTTGGTGGTGTTCGTTGATGATTAAAAACAAATATATCGGTGCAATGTATGCTTTCAATCCGTGTTGTTTGCTATTGTGGAACTATTTATTCAGATACCTCACAACCGCATATAAACCTCCGCTCGATATTCGAGTCTGAAGCGTTAGCACACTCCCAACCACTTGATGGCGACAACCAGGACGCTGTACGGAACACGGTGACTAGCACACCGTAAAAAAAACGCTCACGCTAGCCTTCTGAGAGACGGAGAACCGAGCGAAAAGACTACAACCAAATGTAAACAGACCCCTTTCCTTTTCCGGTAGCTAGCACAGTAATATCAACGAGCACCGAGTCCTCCAGCAGACATCAATGCGATTTTAAAAAATGACAAAACACGACAGAAACGGTATTTCGCTACGCTACTTGTTTCAGAACATCAACGAACACCACCAACCACTCGGTGAGTTGCACAGTTTTGAAAATTAACGTTAAGGGTTGTTTTATGGACATGTTTGTGAATGCCCATTGACAGCCAGTCTAAAGCTGTCACAGGCGACTCTAAAAAAGTCAAAAAGTCGAGACAGGACCCATTGTCAAAATTTCTAAGTCCACCACTCTATTTCATTCAAAACAAACTACAAAATAGACTCAAGGTGTTAAATACCGGAATTATCCTTTAAGGATCCTCACGGTGACTCTGCTAGACATATGTCGGTATTCGATAGATTCGAATTTAGATTTTTAGAACGCACACTAGCTTATTTCCCATCTACTGTTTAAAATACACTGTTTATGCTGCGGAAAACACATGCGCACTCTGATATAAACAATCCCCACATGTATAAGCACTGTGTGCATGTGGTGCAGTGCGCACTCTAGTCTAATGTAAACAAGCCTCACATGCAAAAGAAGCATGGCGGAAGAAGGAACGCTGCCGTCAATTTATCCCTCATCTAAAAGCAGGGCTGCCAACACGCATTGACCGTGAGACTCACTTTTCACACGCTCACACCACACAGAGAAAAATCACAGAGCAAAGAGGACACTCACACCCACAGACTAGACAGAGCAGGTTACTTATGATATGAAAAAAAATCAGCTCTCAAGTTCTGTCCATTTTTTTTTTTTACGAAATTCAGACCATAAATACCGTTCCTCTATGCACAGCTTGCTTCTCTGTGCTTCTATATAGGCCTGCAGGTCCCCAGACTCAAACGCTGAATCTTGTGCTCAGAGCAGTGTCCTCACCTTGCTGTTGAACCATGCTTTTTGGTTAGGGTACTTTTAGAATACTTTTACAGCTTTGGTCCCAGGCACATTCACAGCGCTAAAGTTGATATATGACAGAACAGCTGATGTGTGCCCATCCAGATCTGTCTCCTCAGCAAAAAATTCCCAAGTCTTTGTCTTCAAAACAGTCCTGAGGTGGCTTTACCTTGACTGTCTTCATGGCTGGTCTGTCAGCAGCTCAGTACTACTGGGATCAGGGACAGAGACTGATGATCTGAGAGTCCCAGATGTGGTAGAGGGCTGGCTCTGTGCCGACAGATACTGGCTAATGGAGCGGTGTAGCTTCTCCGTAGCTACGCTAGCTTTAGCTTGCGGTGGTACATTGACAGATGTTATAGCAACCGAAGTGAACTCCCTAGGCAAGCAGAAAAGGTCTACAGGGGTGTCAAACTCAGTTCCTGGAAGGCCACAGCCCTACAGAGTTTAGTTCCAACACTGCTTCAATACACACACATGCAGTTTTCAAATACGCCTGAAGGACTTGATTAGCTGTTTAATTAGGGTTGAAGCTACACTCTGCAGGGTTGTGGCCCTCCAGGAATTGAGTTTGACACCCCTGGTCTACACCAAAGGTCTTCAATCCTGCTCCAGGAGGGCCACTGTCATCCAACCCTAAATCAAACACACCTGAAGCAGCTACTTAGAATAAAGGATCGCTTGAAAATCTCAAGCTGAATCAAGTTGGATATAAGCTTTGCAGGAAAGTGGCCCATCAGGAGCAGGGTTGAAGAGCTGTAACATCAAACAGTGTACCGTGGCATTTGCACACCAGCTGTTGTTTGTGTAAATACAAAGTCCACCTCCTCTGCTCTTACCGGAATGACTATTTCTATCTGCTCAGAGGATGGCGAGGCCCACTAGCTCGATAGCAGAGTCTGGGATGTTGTGATCAAGCCGAGTCTGTTATAATCACCGCACAGTAACACAAACTGCGCAAAGTAATCTGCAGTCGCACCTTATACATTTTGTTGTCAAGTGAACGGGTGTTGGTGAGAAGTCTTGGGATGGCCAGTATATAGAGGTTAACCCTTAGCTTAGCTTAGCTTGTAGTCCCTCTCTCTTACCCCTCTCCTGTTTACTGTGCCACCACTGTCTGCATCATCTCAGAAGGGGAATGGTGAGCTTTATGCTCAGGGGGATCAGGATCTCCGGTGGGATAAAAGCCACAGCTATTATTGTCAAGACTTCAGTGATTGTAATCTGCATTAACAATTTAATTCAACTCTACTGTACTGTACTGTACATATACGGATTCTAGGATTTTCCTTTTAGGGGGGCTTAGCTAAAAAAAAAACTGAGAGAGCCTGAGAGTCAAAGTTGAGCTTTGACTCATAATTAGGCTTTTCATTTTTGTAAAAAAATAAGAGACCTTTTTTTATTTACTAAAGGCTACAATTTGTATTATATTTTCAATATGTACACATTCATTATTAATCATGTACCTTACATGATGAAAACGGATTTGTTAACGTTTCTTGTCTCACAATGACATTAAACAAATTATTACATTAGGCTGACGTTACATGCCTAATTTCAGTTCAAACGGGCGAAATTAGATGAAACTATATTAGTTTTCCTGATTATTTTTTGTTTATCATTCGTTTAACATTTATGACCTCAAAAAACTGTCAAATATATAACGTTATAAGTTTAGCTACTTACATTTCGCACTTGCCACTTGCCCGTGCACTGTCGAGTCGTGCTGCTAAAATTCGCTCAGCTTCTGTGAATGTACTGTAAAGCCTGCCTACTTTGATTTGATTGGTCATCTCAAATATTCTGACATTGACGAGCAGTGACAGACCAATGGGCTCAGACTAAATAGTCTCTGGCTCAGATGAACGCAGGCACAATTTCCTCTCTTTTTGACGTGCTCTCTGCTTGGCGCCACTGATTTAAGATGTAGAACGCGCTGAATCTGATTAAAACAAGACGTAAGCGAACACGAATTTGTGTAGCATATTAATCACAAATTTTTAGGGGGGCTAGGCATAAATTTAAGGGCCTAGAAAAAACAGGGTTCCACACTGTGACCAAATTGGACCATTTGCGACCATTTTTCGAGAATGTGCGAAAAATGTTATAGATATTTCGATTGACAGATATTACAATCCAATCTCTCTCACCGACAGACTTGAAGCCGATTCAACAGCGTCGGCATGGTGCGTCACAGCCTCTGAGAGTCTTGCAAATCAATTCAGATCAGAGTTGGTAAAATAAATGCAACTCACCGGTGTCTTTTTGTCCTCCCTGAACACGACTGCCTCCAACTTTGTTTCGTATTCTGCCTGGACTTGATCTCTCTTTTTAAGCACATTCTAGCAAACGATAAGAGGTTTGTAAATTACAAACATTTGGCAGCAATTACAGTTTACATTCTCCAATTTCACTCTTTCAGCATATGACCGGTTATTGAAATGCGTTCACTATATTCTCTACGCTGGAGCCATGACACAAACATGGAGGCTAATAAAATGCTTTGTGTTATTCTAGAAATCTTGGATGTCTCTCTGCAAATGTCCTGCAGTGTCAGTAGAGAATAAATGTTAAATCGAAATGCTAAAAAACATCTAGTCAGTAGCAAAGCAGTAAATTACAAAACCATCATTCAGTTTCCTTCATATATAATTATATAGTCTTGGAAATTTGTTTGGTTTATACACGTTCTTAATTGTGCTGTATTTTCAGTGTTTATGAACTGCAGTCCTGTCAATAATTTTAGAGCAGTTTTCAAGAAGGAAATAATATAAAGCCCCATCTCAGCACAGAGGCCACTCGTCTCGCAATATTTGCTGATTGTGTAGATGTGTCAAGTTAAGACAGAGAGGAAATGACTTTGTTGAGTTGCATAACAATATTTCCTCAAAATGATGCACTAAACTGCTAAAACTGGATATATCTAAGCAGTAATTAAAACAAAATGCATACACTAGAATTCAAAAGTTTGGGGTCAAATAGATTTTAAATGGTTTAAAAAAAGTCTCTTTCACTCACCGGGCCCTATCTTGCACCCAGCAATTGATTTTGTACACCGACGCATGTAAAAATTTGTATTTTGCACCTGTGCAAAGCGGACTTTTCCTGGCAAACTAGGGAATGAACTTGCCAAATGACACATTACTATAAAGAAAAATATTAAAAGGCGAGGGAAATCATTGTTGTGTTCATGACGATTGGAAAAATAGGACTAAAGCTTACACATTTACCCAAATGATTAAATTCATGTTTAACCGAAGCTAATTTGGGTGGGTTTGTCCCATCCCCAAGGTCCCTTCTCTTTCTTTTACGGCCCTGACGAGAACGTCGATCTCCTCGGCTGTGAACCGATTCGGAAGCGCGCCTGGTAAATGCGCTGTTATAATAGTATTGCGCCATGGAACAAGCGCACCTCGTTCATCATGCTCTTAAAGGGAATGTGATATGATGCTCTTATTGGTTTGTTTCACGTTAGGCCCAAACCAAACCTATGAATAATGAAGCTACTTCAGACCAACCCCTTTTAGATTTGCGTCAGGCGCAAGAGTCATTTATCTCGCCGGTTAAATAGCAACAGCGACGAGATCTGCCCACAAAGTTACTTGCGCTTGACACTGATCAAAAAAATACAGTAAAATCAGCATTATCGTGAAATATTACTACAATTTAAAATAGCTGCTTCTATGTGAATATATGAAGAGTTCAGATGCAAAAGCCTCTAAATGCCATTTGAAATTTTCTTCTTTAATGATGATTTTTATCAAATTTGTATATTTAAGTTCAGTAATTTCACTTAAATGACAATTAATAGGTAATTATCATTGCCATTTAAGTGAAATTACTGAACTTAAATATACAAATTTGATAAAAATCATCATTAAAGAAGAAAATTTCAAATGGCATTTAGAGGCTTTTGCATCTGAACTCTTCATATAGTAAAGTGTAATTTATTCCTGTGGTCAAAGCTAAGTTTTCAGCATTCAGTGATCTTTCAGAAATCAGTCTAATATGATGAGATTTGATGCTCAAGAATAATTTCTGATTATTATCAATGTTGAAAACAGTTGTGCTGATTCATATTACTGTAAATTTGTTTTCAGGATTCTTTGATGAACGAAAAGCATCTATTTGAAAATTAAATCTTTTGCAACATTACGTATAAATGTCTTCACTGTCACTTTTGATCAATTTAATGCCTCCTTGTATAAAAGGATTAATTTCTTAATACTTACTGACCTCAAACTTTTGAACTGTACTGTACATATTCAAAATGTAAACCTGGACAATTCATTAAAGGAGTAGTTCACTTTTGAAAAAACTTTTGCTGATAATTTACTCACCCCCATGTCATCCAAGATGTCCATGTCATTCTTTCTTCAGTCGAAAAGAAATTAAGGTTTTTGATGAAAACATTCCAGGATTTTTCTCCATATAATGGACTTCAATGGGAAACAAACGGTTCAAGGTCCAAAAGACAGTTTCAGTACAAACTGTTCAAAGGGCTTTAAACGATTCCAGACGATGAATACGGATCTCATCAAGCGAAACGATCGCTCATTTAAAAAAAATAAATAAAAAGTTTAAGTTTTATAAGCTCAAATGGCTAAGCTTGCACTGTTCTGTGATGCGCGTTCGTGACTCTCCTGTTCGAACTCCTTTATCAAAATGAACGAATCTTTTTTCGTGTCATTTGGTTCATTCAACGAACGAAATGAATGAGTTGACTCTGGAAAAGATTTGTTCATTTTGAGAGTCACACATCACAGAACAGAGCAAGGAGAGCATTTGAACTTATAAAACTTAACCTTTGTTATTTTTTTAAAAAAATGAGCAAACGTTTCGCTTGATAATCGCCTGAAATCGTTTAAAGCCCTTTGAACAGTTTGCTCTGAAAATGTCTTTCGGACCTTGAACCGTTTGGTTCCCATTGAAGTCCATTATATGGAGAAAAATCCTGGAATGTTTTCATCAAAAACCTTAAATTTCTTTTTGACTGAAGAAAGAATGACATGGTCATCTTGGATGACATGGGGGTGAGTAAATTATCAGCAAAAGTTTTTTTTAAAAGCGAACTACTCCTTTAAAAGTGATTTACAGAAAAAAATTATTTTGGAAAACCTGACTAAATAGATTTATGTTTAAAACAGAGTGAAGAAAAAACTTAAACCATGCTGCGCTCAGCGTTTAACACACAATAACTAAACATTGGCTCAGTTTTGGGAGAATAATTCCAAACCATTACATTCCCTTTGCAAAAAGTCACAGACACATGGTATTTTTCCAAATGGTATAAATTATTTTTTCGACTGGCCACTTTAAATAAATTAATTCACATACAAGGTGAGAAGAATGACTAAAAAGCTCAGCTGAAAGCCGCTCACCTTCATGGATTCGATGTATAGGACGTATTCTCTAAGCACTGGGAGAAACTCCTCACTCATGTCCTCTGTGAGTTCGTCCAGAGCACTGGAGCAGTTCGACACACACCCCGACACCCCCTCCAGAGGATCATGCAGCTCTTCCTCGAACGACGACCAGGACGAGTACACAGGCCCGTACTCTCTCAACTCCATCAAGAACTCTAAGCACAAACAAGGAAAAAGCTCATCTTCCAGGGCTCGTTTTTACATTTAGTTATGTTTACTGCCAAAGTTCACTCATGGGCTCTGTGGGAAATAGACAGCAAGGCAAGTTTTGAAGCTGCCTTCAAAAGGCGGCATCCTAACTGAACCTTACAAGTCAAATTTGATTTCAAACATACATATATGACATCAAACATAGATAGCAACTTACAAAAGACAGCTAATGTCGCAAAACATTAGGGGTGCACGATTCAGAAAATGTCACGATTCGATACCGATTTTTTTGTCTCGAGATTCGATTCAAAATCGATTTTCGATTAAAAACGATTCGCAGGTCTATATAAATGTAGTTTACTTTTTCCTATGTGATTGATTGCAGTAGACATAATTTAAAAGAAAAGTTTGATATCACTTTATATGTCTTCATACAAAAATAAAAACTTTTGCGACTAAAAAGTGCGAAGTGCCAAGCTTTGGCCAGCTTTTAAATACATTTAATTCAAGTTTAAAATAAAACTTAAATAAAAAGCTTTTACATTTAGCTTTAAAGCGCTGTAGTCAGATCAAACAAACAATTATGCTAAATGTGGTTTAAGGAGTAGGCCTACTTCAGCTACCAGGTTGACTGTTGAAATGTGAACTCGACTGGGCACATTGAACTTCCTAAAAATATATAATTTCATAGAACCCTTGCGAAAATATTTTAAATAGATTTAAAAAAGCCACCGCTAGTGGTAACATCTATGGTTAGATTGATTTGTTTAGATCCAGTGAAGTCGTTCATAGGCGCGTAATTTGCGGGTTTCTCCATTTAACTAGCAGAGCATTCATTTAGTTCGCTATTAAATAAGAGACCTGTTGTTTTTGAAATCAAGCTGAGCGCTCGTGTCCGCTGCGATCAGTGTCTTGGATATACAGTGTTCTCTGTGGCTCGCGCAGTCTTCTCTCGGACGCGCGCTTCAATCTATCGCCGTTGTGGAGACTCCGGTGAAATCACACAATAAAATGCACACAAACGTGATGAACATATTCGGTTTTGATGAGAGAGAGAAAAAACTATACAAGTGCGGTTTAGAACCCGTAACCTACAGATCTACAGAACTCAAACATAAGATCTGCGGATCGATGCATTTATTTACGGGTTGAGCAGAGTGGCTGCACAGTTTGACCAGCGGGCGGCAAGAACTTGCAATAACTATTTATCAGACCTGCCCTCGCAGCCTCGAAACCATAGAAACACTACCGGACCACCGGTAAAAGTCCCGACTCACCCGATTGCCACTCCGCCCCTGCACGCCATTAAAAAATATAGCCTATATATATGAATTGATTTTTGGAATTCTATGAATCGATTCTGAATCGGTAAAGATTGAATCGCGATTCAAATGTGAATCGATTTTTTTGCACACACCCCTACAAAACATTCATTAAAAAAAGGCACGGTGACAGGGGAGCGTGGTTCAGCGGAGCCGGCAACGGGGAGCGAGGCAGGAGACGAGTAAATGGGTCAAGTGCAGAACAACTAACAGTATTATTGCAGTGATTGGCACGGAGGGAGTAAGAACCGACAGATGACGGCCAAAGTGGAAAGAGACTGGTGGACTCGGCCAGAAGCTGAAAATGCAAGAAAGTGATTGTTGCTGAATAGTTTTGTTTGTAACAGGCGCATGGTCTAAAGCGCACAGCACAAGTGCACTTAGGTCGTGTCCGAATCCACTTTTGCTAGTTTAACGACGGGAAAAACGGCAGTGTTTGTGTGCTACAGTGCGCCTGAACACGCCTCTCCCTGGTGTGTGCGGCTGTGCACACAGATAACAGTGCGTGAGCCCCGAAATGAATTCTCCTTTGCCTCTTCCAGCGCTGAAATGGTTTTAAAATCTATTGAATGTGTAAACTAGCAAGACAAAACACGTGCAAATGATAACCTTTCATCTATTGCGGTTAGATTTACAATTTATCCGTGAATCGCATGCATGCTGAACCATGGGGCTTGGTCCGTACGAGTCACGGATCAAAGTAGTTTATATGATCAGGTTTAAAGGACTTGTATATGCAATGCTAGCCTATGATGGATGGAATTTCTCTTTAAAAAGGCAGTAAAAAAGTGACGATCTTTACCTGATTGCTCTTTGATGATTCTCTGTGCTATCCTGTCAATGGTGCCCAGCTTCTGTGTGAACATGTCCAGATAGTCGCCCATGGCGGCAAACTCAATTGGCCGTCCTCTCAGTTTATAACCACCCGTCACATACTTCACCGATTCCCCCATTTTAGTCAGTAGAGCCAGGCCTTGACGCTTATTCAAGTCCTGAAATGTCAAGAATAAAAAATATTGGCCTTTCGACAGATAATTACATTTATTCATTTAGCTGACGCTTTTATCCAAAGCGACTTACAATTGACTTTAGGGCTGTCAACTTTAGTCGTTTAGTCGACTAATCGGTCGATGCCGTCGTGGTCGACTGACATTCTTATTGGTCGACCAGTTGCATTTTTTTTTCTTACCAATAGAAGGAATTTTTCAATGACTTACTCCTTGATATTTATTCATTTATAAGCAGTTATTTATTACTGTATTCTAAATATAATTAGCCTATGTTTTGTCCCCAACTTTAAAATGCTTTAATTTAGGCTATTTTTGTAACTGCGCCACAGTTTAGCGCACACACATAATACACTCGGGAACCGCACCTGTGGCCGGCTGCGCTGCTGCTCGCGCTCGGTAAGGGATGCTGTATTCATTCTGTTAGAACGCTGCTTGTTTTGGCTTTAGTCGACAAAATGTCCAGGAAATCTAAATCTTTTGTCTGGCTGCATTTTAAAACAAAGACGACAAGACTGTGGAGGGAGGCGATCGCGTTGCCATTATGAGCGCGCAAGTTGCGCGCCTACATTTAAAATCGAACTTGAGCGCGCAAAAGACGTGAGCAGCCTTTTAACGGCTATATCATGCTGACTCAATAGATTGTGTTTTCTTAATGTTTTCGTTTTTATTTGTACACTTGACGCATTTGAAAATAGCCTAAATAATGCAACAAAACGAAAACCTATACGCGGTACAGCCTATTATAGGATTGTTTTTAAGTTATTTGGGGGTTTTTTTAGTGTTGTTTAAAACGCCTTGATCGTCAGGACTAAAGTTAACCCATAGCTTTGAAAGTAAAGAAGAATATAAAGCCTGTATAAACGAGAGCTTTTGTTGGGATTTTTCATTATGTGGCAGATAGCAGTTATATTTTTTGCAGCGTGTGGTGTGGTCAGGTGCGCGATTGGGACTGTACTATAGACCTAGGACAGAGCTCTTCACTTTTTGCAGTTAAAAAATCACTTAATTTTCAAAGAATTATAGTATTATTATAGTTTTATTTATTTGTGATGTTTTTTTGTTGTTGTTTTATAAATGCTCAATGACAATTGTTTAAAAAATGTTTAATCAAAATATCACTTTTTTTTTTTTTAGTCGACTAATCGTCGAGCAGGACTCGACTTTGGTCGACTAAGGATTTCTTTGGTTGAATACAGCCCTAATTGACTTTATGCACAGCTGCTCTACTTCCTGAACTTAAGCCAGCTCCTTGTTTCCTGTATGCCATTATTGGCCAAACTTGATTAATTCAGGTGTGCCTGATTATTGTTGCCGTGACTACTGAGGTCAGTCACACCTGAATTAATCAAGTTTGGCCAATAATAAATGATTGTAGGAGTTCAGTATACAGACTCTCATTTTACTGGAAGATCCAGAAAACACTTTACATGCCGACTTTAACGCACTCACCTTTGCTGAGAGAAATGCATTGAAGTGTTCGTTGAAAGAGAGCACCGGATGGTCTGCTACGCGCTTGAGGAACTTGTCTAGCGCCTTTTTTCTGGTATCCACAAACTCCTCTGAAAAACGGTCCACCACTCCCTTCATTACAAACTTCTCAGGCAAGGGCTAAATGATAGCAGAAAGGAGAAACAACAACAAAATGTAGTTGATCGCATTGGTTTGAAATAACCAGTTTTAGTCAAGAACAATCCCTGCCACATTATATAACTAGTTATGCAACGCACAAATGCTTGAAAGGAACTGATCTGCGATTGGAGCTGTGGAGGGGTGTCCTCTACCTACTGGAATAAGGTGGGTGGGTTGGCTTTCCTCTAGTTTGTTCCTCAGCCAGTCGAAGTCCTGGTAGCGTCGCCTTACCGAGTACTCAGGCAGGTCAAACTCTGTCCTCGTGGTCTGCAGGTCACGCAGAAGCAAAAAAAAAAAAAAAAAAGGACAATGACAATGACACATTAAATGGTTCAAAAGTGACAGTAAAGTCATCTATAATGTTACAACAGATTTCTATTTCAGATTAATGCTGTTCTTTTGACATTCAAAGAAACCTGAACAAAACAGTTTTCGTACAAATATCAAGAAGCACAACGGTTTTCAATATTAAAGGGGTGATGAACTGAGAAATCAAATTTTCCTTGAGCTTTTGTCATCTGAGAGGTCATCATATTATAAGAATATCCTTTAAGTTTTATAACTGAAAACGTCCCTGTTAGTCCAATAAAAGCTTTTATTGACACCAGGCTCAGCAAACGACTTGTTTTATCAAAGTGAGGAACTATGACGTCAAAGAGGATAAAACACCACCCCCGCAGAAGAAGATCAACACCTTCTTCAACACAGCCGATTTAGCCCCGCCCACCGATTTGCGCATTACACGCATAGCTAAACAACATAGATCCCTACCTCGTTATGACAAACCGGATCGAGCCACCGAGCAATAAACATGCTGTTTACAAACTATCGTGCAGTGCCTGGTTGTGGAAGAAGACAGTCACTGCATAAGCAAGTGAGTTGAAACTAGGGCCGGACGATTAACCGGAAAATAATCGAAACCGAAATTCAGAGCCTATAACCGACATGATTTTACCATGTCGGTTATTGCGGTTTTTGAATACTATTAATATATCCACCCACTGTGTGTTAACGTACTTTCTTCTTAAAACATAGTAGTCACGTAACTCCACCCCATCCAGTCTGCGACATTGAAACAACATGAGCCCCTTTCACACAACGCGTTGATCCCGGGAAATTGCCAGAACAAACACCTGTGTGAACACAAACACGGCCTGGGATTGGTGCCGCCAGGTTGGGGACAGACAGAGTAACAATTGCTGTGTTCAGTCCATGGTTCAGTCACGGAGCGCCCGCTGTGTGAACAAAAGCCGTAATCAATGTCGCGTTTAAGCCTAATGATGCCGTTTAAGCCGGGATCGTTCGCCAGCGTGAAATGGTACGTAATGCGCTAGTTTATTATCGAATCAGAGAAAAACAAATGCACAAGCGTGGTTTTTCGAAAAAATAAATCGCAACTCATAAGCAAACTATACAAGTTATGTTTTATACAAGTTATATTTTACTTTTTTAGATGGCAATCTTTTCAATTATTTTTTTTTAATTAGAAAAACAACTATTTTCTACATTTTTTACTATTTTTAAATATTTAATAAGCATTAAAAGTTTCCTTAGTTTAACTTTAGAATCTCAAAGATTATACACTTTCATTAGAAATGAAATTAGAAATTACATATTTACAGAATAAGCCTTGCCAGTGACAAATGAGAAAGAAAAAAATTAAAATAATCGTTCAATAATCGTAATCGAGGTGACTTGTTCGATTAATCGTGATTATGATTTTAGCCAAAATCGTTACAACCCTAGTTGAAACTCATTTTAATATGCAAAACTGTTATCCACTCACAGCAGTGGCCGTTTACTTCAAGTCTTCAATGCGAGATGCCCATAAAACCGAGCGTTTTTGAGCTAGGCTCAAAACTAGGGTGGAAAATAGTCTATTACTTATACATTTTGATGTTTTTGAATGTAAAAACAAAGCGAACGTCATAAGTTGACCTCAGACAACAATATAATAAAAAATTAAAAGCCAGTTCATGAGCCCTTTAATAATCAGAAATGTTTAAGCAGCGAATCTGATTTATGAAGGACCATGTGACATTGAAGACTGGAGTAATTATGCTGATATAAATACACGCAAAGAAAACAGTTATTTTAAATTATAAAAATATTTCACAATATTACTTTTTTACTGTATTTATCAAATATGTTACGTCTCATACAGGAATCCCACACTTCCATGACAATTTCTAAAGGTTATCATGGCGTGAACACGCATTAGGTTGGAAATACTAAATACTAAATTAACTCCACTTAAAGTGAAATTTTAAATATTAAAATAAAAGCTAATTTAAATATAATTAAATACTATAATAGTAGATTAACAAAAAATGTATAACTATGTTCTTAACCCCTTTTCTTTTACAATCCACAAAAAAAAAAAACAGCAATGAGTTTATAAAGGGCTGACAGAGTGACTCTGAGAGAGATGCAGGTCACTGAGGTCTTTCATTAGCACCTCTGTATGACTCTGAGTTCCAGAAAGAGCCACAGTAAGCATGTTTCAGGTCACAGTGGAAGCAGAACGAGCTTCTGCAAACAGCCGCCACAAGAGTTAAACAACTACTCAAGCAGACACTTTAATGCAGAGATTTTCAGATACAGTCAAACTGGGCCAAACTGATAGATTAGGGAACAATTCAGATTAACCACGAAGCCTATCGTGACTTCAAATCAACCAATGAAATCTGTCTGGAGAGACGTATCCTTCATGCATTTGTAAGTTTTAAATAACTGCACAAATAAAAACAGCATTTGGTTGCTAATAAAGTCAAGAAAGGGACTGTCTAAGAGCTTTGACCTCTGACCTTTGTGCAGACTCTGTAGGTGATGTATGTCTCCATCGTAGACACGTGTTTCTTAGGATCGTCTACAGTCACAAACAGGTCGCGTGTTTCTCCGTCCAGATCGTCGTCGAGCTGCAGTCGGTTCAGCAGAGATGAGGAGGAGGCGGGGCTTGATGTGTCTACTGGAGTCCCATTGGGCAGGCTCAGGTCCTGGGGGCGGGGATACGAACACTTACTGACTTAGTGGAACAAAACCGATATTTTATATTTGAAATGTAAAGTTGAAGAAATGTAACCTGGCCCTAGCCAGATGAATTTCGCTCCGCCTAGCTCCACTCATCCATCTGGAACCGATCCATTGAAATGGCGTTTCAGAAGGCTGGGCCTTATCAAAAATCCTTGCATATGATTGGATAAGCCACTTGTCTGTCATCTTTATCGACGTGCTATTTCAACCACTCACACCGAAAGCCAAACCGTGACGCTGGTGAGAGCGACGCAGGAAAAAGCGACGCTTGCCAAATCCGGTCTGGAGAAGGGCGAAAACATAGTTTCCACCAACAAAAGCCTTCAGAGCCATTCTCTGATGTTCTTTTAATGAAACAATATTAGGTAGATTGGACAACACGGATGAAATAGCAGCATCAATGTTAACGCTTGCTTCCTCGATGCGAGCCGCCATTGTTGTCTGAATCAAAACAGTCTCACGGTCGCTTCTCCACTACGTCACATCTATGAAACTCCCGTCCTGCGTCCTGATTGGCTAAGCCATAAAGTTGGTTGGAGAAATCACTCTCAATGGAAGAGGTTCCAGATAAATGTGAGTGAAGCTAGGCGGAGCTAAGCGGAACGACATTCATCTGGCTAGGGCCAGGTTAGAAGAAATGTACGTCACAGAAAAAAAACAAAAACCTACGAATTAAAAACAAACAGATCTGGTTGGTAAATCTAATAAATGGTAGATGACTCAACCACGACTTACATAATAACTCCTCAGGGCCACATCTGCAGTTATAGAAATACCATATTCTTTAAAAAAAAACATTAACCACATCTAATGTTATTTACAATTTCCTATTCTAAAACAACCGCAATAGAAATGGTCACTTATGTTACGTGTGATATGTAACAGTGCAGAAACCATGCATTTGATAATTTAAGATAAGTAATACAAGCAGCATGACATTTTTAAGGCTCTGAAATAAGGCATAATTCAGTGCTGTAACAAGGTCGCATTAAGCCTAACCCTGTGTGTACAAACAGTCAAGGCCTAGCATACTAAAATACTACCATAGCACATCATACCTAGACGACATTTTTAAAGGGATACTCCACTTTTTTGGAAATAGGCTCATTTTACAACTCCCCCAGAGTTAAACAGTTGAGTTTTACCGTTTTCGAATCCATTCAGCCCATTTTCTGATATTTTGACTTGGCGAAGATAGCTAGAAAAATGCCTACTATGGAAGTCATTGAGACCAGAAACTGTCTGGTTACTGATATTCTTCTAAATATCAGAAAATCGGCGGAATGGATTCAAAAACTGTAAAACTCAACCGTTTAACTCTAGGGGAGTTGTAAAATGAGCCTATTTCCAAAAAAAGTGGAGTATCTCTTTAAAGTGGTTTACATTTCACTCATAATTTCATTGGATTACCAAAAGGTAAGATATTTTAAGGGCTATTTATTCAACACACTAATTTGGTACATTTACTAAAAGAAAAAAACACATTGATTTATCGCTGAAATATTGCAAATGAGCAACTCATGCCTCTTAATCTGTTTTTACCTTTCCATTAATTTGTGTAATTTGGCTGTTTGTGCGTGTAAATAATCAGAAAAGCTACAAAGCCAGTCCAATTTCATGCCAGAGGGAGTGAATCTCTCCAACAGAAAACAATGGTGATTTCAAACAATGGTGATTTGAACCATTTTCAAGTGCAAGAAGAAAACTAAATTCTGTGTTCATGATATATAGTGTGGCCTGAGACGAGAGTTCAAGAGATTTCCGCGACGCATGCGCGAGAACTGCGCTCTTCTTCTACTCCTAGTTCAGTTCTCACGCATGCGTCGTGGAAATCTCTTGAACTCTCGTCTCAGGCCTACAAGGAAGAAAAGGAATAGTCGAATAAAGGCGTTATTTTTGTTGTTTCTTCCACACAAAAAGTATTCTCGTCGCTTGATAAACTTATACTTGAGCCACTGTAGTCACATGGAATATTTAAACATTTTCTTCAATGACTTTCTGGGCCGTCAAGTTTCGATCCCTTAGGAGCCTATGTAGCAGTGATCCACCTCTCAAATTTAATCAAAAATATCTTCATTTGTGCTCCGAAGATGAACGAAGGTCTTACGGGGTTGGTACAGATGAGTTATTAATGACTTAATTTTCATTTTTGGGTGAACTAACCCTTTAATGGTTTATTTTTTACTAATGTCCACAGTCCACACTATATGATAAATCACTCACAACCATAGCGCACAAAACTGAGATGCAAATGACTTAAAGCTACACTGTGTAACTCTTTTAGTTTATTCTTAGCTAAAAACACTTAGTTCTTTCAAAAATATATGTGCTCATTAATGTATATTTACTTCGTTCAAGTAATAAAGTATTCTCGTGAGTGTATAATATGCTATTGAAAATACATACAGGTAAGGGGTTCTAATGTCGGTCGCCATGTTGACCCTCCATCTTGAATGTACATTAGCCAAAGAGGGACATACCCGTTAATTCAAGCGTCGCCTTTCGCGTTTACGTTTGAGTTAACACTCATGGACGAGGTCGAACTGGAAGCCATGTTAATCTTGGACTACATTGGCCACCGTAGGAGTTAAAACGAAATCGGAATTGAGAGGAATAGAAACTATTATTAACTGGATGGTCATATACCTTTTCACCACTAAATGGGAGTAAAAATCACACAGTGTAGCTTTAACAATATTTTCAATAAATAAAAAAAGTTTAAATTGTAATAATATTTCATATTACGGTTTTTGCTGTATTTTTGATCAAATAAGTGCAGACTTTTGACAAAAAGGAATTCACAACATAAAAACTTGCAGCAAAATGTTAGAATAATATAAAGCGAACGATCATCCTATTTTCAGATCCAGCATTTAGGAAACTGTGACAGCTTTTCCTGATCACGTGCCCACTGTTGAGCTCGAACACAAGTTCTGGCCTTCCTTCTGCTGAGCTGACAGACGAGGGGTCGTGCACATTCCTCTCTCAACCTAACATTCACATCAATTCACAGCCCATATGACACACAAGCGCAACATGGATTTTTGTGAAGCATTTGCAAAACAGAAGTTGTGAAAAACACGTCAGGGAATAAAAACTATTCAGAAAATGTAGCCTAAACTACAGCCAAATGTACAACAGATTTTTGAGTTTTTCTACTGATTTGGATCTACTTGTTTGGATTTCATCATAAAATGATTGCCATTTCAGAAAAAAAACTGAAAATATCTAAAACTGTTTCCAAGGAAACTGGATAAGATAAGGCAATTATCACAAAACAGTGAGTTAATTATTTACATGTTTTTACCAGGAAAATATATGCATTACCCAACATGACAGAGAGGACCTTAATCGTTAAAAGATCGAGAACTCAATTCAAACACCTTCAGCTTTGACGAGTACGAGTGTGTTTGTTCTGAGCCAGAGAGAGCTGTTCATGTGTGTTGGTATGAAACCGCTTCATAAACAGTCTCTTCAGTCTTCAACCACACAACAGTATTGTTGTTTCTGTCTTACAATAACTCAGATTATTACAGATGAACTGGGATAAAAGGTTATAGTTAGGATAAAAACACTAATGTCTACGGAAGCAATGAAACAAATCAAGTGTCTGAGAGAGTCGTTGAATTATTCACTCAAGATATTCATTTAACAACAATGATACATCCAAGATTTTTAATTATATATTTAAATTATTATTTTTTAATTAAATAGACTGCAGCAAAAAAAAAAAAAAAACATTTGTCAGAACCTCAAGTAAATGACTTGTTATTTTTAGGGCTGTGCAAAAATTAATTGCGATTAATCGCATCCAAAATAAAAGTCTGTGTTTACATAATATATTTGTGTGTGCTGTATATAATTATTTTGTATATATAAATACCTATGCATGCATTTATATATTTAAGAATTATTTGTGCTTAAATTCTGTATTTGTATATAAATACATAATCTATATTATATAAATATAAATATTTTATATACGAATAACACATTTTCTTAAATATATACATACATGAGTGTGTATTTATATATACAAAATAATTATATACAGCACACGCAAATATATTATGTAAATACAGACTTTTATTTTGGATGCGATTAATCGCAATTAATTTTTGCACAGCCCTAGTTATTTTGTTTACTTTGTTTCAGAATCGTAGGAAAATCGTATTCTTGATTATCAATGTATCCAGAATCGTGCGGCTGAAATACAATTTATTATAATACATTTTTGAAAAATCCAGTTTTCCCAAAATGTTTACAGCATCAGAATCACAAACGTGAGTTTCTGCTTATTAAAGGGGTAGTTCACTTTGAAATTAATTTTTGATATGTTTTAGTTTACCTCAAGGGCATCCAAGATGTAGGTGTTACCACAGTATTTTCAATGTTGACATTTTTTGGTCAAACCGTTGTTGTCTATCAGTCATATAATGCAGGTATATGGGGTCCACCTCAAAGAGCATGCACAGAGAAGTCCAAATTAAACATGTTTTCTCACGCAAACCGCTCGTTTCGTGTCTTAGGCCATCAATGTGTTCTTACATTTACGAGTCATTAAATCATGTTTAATTTTGACTTCTCTGTTCATGCTCTTTGAAGTGGACCCCCTAAACCTGCATTATATGACTGACAGACAACAACGGTTTGACCGAAAAATGTCAAAATTGAAAATACTGTGGAAACAAAGACACCTACATCTTGGATGCCCTTGAGGTAAGCTAAAACATATCAACAATTAATTTCAAAGTGAACTATCCCTTTAACAGTAATCCGCAAAGAAACACCAAATTTGAGCAGTAGCAAATATAGCAGTGCTGAATCTAAATACAGCCTTAAGCTTTCAATCTTATTCCAGACATCTTTATTACTACTCATGAAGTACAGATAAAAATAAAAGGCTAAAATGATATAGAATATTATTATTAATATGAACTAAACAACAATTCCCCGCTTTGCCACTAAAATAAAATTTCCAATAAACAAGGAGGCCACAGAGCAAAATGTGACACGAGTGAATATCTGTTATAAACACAATAAACAATGGAGTCGGAGAGTGTCTCAGCCTCGCTCTACACAACTCTATTGTACAGGAACACAGGCATGATACACATCAACAGCCTCCACTGCACACACACACACACACACATACACTCAATTTAAAACACTACTATTATTATAATTCATATAGCAATGATCCATCACATGATAAATTCAATCATATACAAATCCTTCGTTCCTCAATTTTCACTGTAACTTCCCTTTTCCTTTAGGTCTAAATTTAATAATTTTAATTTTCTGGAAAAAAATAAATATCTAATTGTCTGTGTGCAACACACTCATTATAAAAAACTGAAAGTTTGGAGATCTTACTCGTTCATCAAACCTCTCGGCTTTTTACGCAAAATACCAGAAAAATATAGGCTTCTGTTTAAACATTGTTGTACGTTCTTTTTATTATGAGCAGAAATTATGAAAAAAATGCACTCTGTTCAACCAGCAAACAAATACTGTCATGGTATACATCAACTGTGGTATATCATTACCGATCCACAGTACCATAGTGAATAATCACCAGAAGTCATGTCCATCATGGTACAAGACCAATAAAGCATGACAATATGGTAAAAACAAATCATGTTATGGGTGCACTAAGTAACCAAGATAGCATTACAGTAACGTTACACATATAAAAACATATTAATATCAGGCAGCATATTCAAAAAATCAACACTGGATGGGGAGAAAGGAGTTGGATTTACTTTAAAAAATAATCTTCATTCCGAAATTTCAAGCTAATTTTAAAAACAATTACAAAGAAATGGCGAGGAAGACTTTGAATTAAACATGATATAAAGCATTTTTTAAAGCATGTTTTATTTACTACTGTACTTCGAAAACTATTAGTTTTTACATTCAATAACGTTACGTCTATTAGATATTACCATGACTAAAACGCGTGGTTGGTGAAAATTGATGGAATTCCACTGTTTACAGTTTGAGGCTGGATAAACGTTTCCAGACACATAATGTCGCCGTCTCAGACACGACTGCCGCCAGCCCGGGGATCAGCTCGTCGCTGTCCCGTAGACAGGGGAGTGTGTCCCGCAGACAGCGGTGTGTGTTTGCGACGGATCTCACCTTCTCTCCTCCAGCAGGAGCAGCACCGCTGCCGGAGTGGATCAGCGCATCTCCGCCGCGGCTCGACGCGCTCTCCTCGGCGGCACACAGCGGGTGACGGATGTCCTGGATGTTCTTCTGCCCGGACGAGGCTAGGGATCGCGGGGTGCCAACACTCATCGCGCCGCTGCTGCTGATCTCAGATGATCGCGCAGGTGTTTTTATTTCACTGAGGCAGCGAACATCTGTCAGCTGACCCTCACCGCGCAGAACCGGAACTGCACTCATCAGCTGACTCGAAACTGCGACGTACACTTCCGGACTTCCGTGCACTTCTTTTCAAATTAAAAGTAATCGTCCCCCTGTTGTCAATAATTTTATCCCTTAGTTAAATTTTAAAACCCTTAGTTTTTTAAATTGTTCATACCTTAAAATAGCTTGAATTTATCTCTTGATTGTATCACCTTTGCCCTATAGAGCATCAGAAGTAAATTTCCCATTCATTTCTCCCATTGACATTTTGTAAAATCCATATCTAAAGAGTATTAGAGCATGTCTGAAGATAACCAGCTACGGCTGAACTCATAAGCATACAACATATCATTTCGAGTGAAAAAAACTAAGAGAAAATCCAAAAAAAGTCAAGGGTACAAGCCTGTGTACATATTTTCATTTCCGAGCAAAGGAACTATGCCTACTCCTCCCATAAACCACCGCGCCTCACTAAAGAAGCCACCGTGAAAGAGCCTTTTGAGTGACTTCCAAATCTGACGACGGCCATGTGTACTTTTTCCTCCAGTGAATTTTATATAGGATCTTTGCCCATGACGCGCGGTTACATGCGCTCTGGTTGGCAGAAAAATAATGGCCGTTTGCTGCACAGCATTATAAAGACATAAGTTAACACAAAGAGTGGGTGCTGTACTATGTATAATCTGTGTACTTATAAATTAAGGGCAAAGTATTGTATTTTCTTTGATATATTTTTACGTATATGTTAACCAATGTTATATATATTAGAGGTAAGATCATTTTGATTAAAAATATAGCCCACGGACAAATTACACCTCTATTTTACTCTAGTTGTAACACATTTACCAGTTATCCTTAGTTAACGCAAGTAATAATCGTAATTATGAATTATAGGCATCTAAAGTTTTGTACGCTTTCATTGACTCTCTGGTAAACATAGACGGCGCGTCGATGAGATACAGATAGATGTCGCCAAATGTCAATTCTGGCCATGTGTTCGGGCTTTTGCTCCAATTCTCACTCAGGTGAGATCAGATAGACAACATGAACCGTGGTTATATAAAAGCTTAACCTTATATATCCTTTTAGCTTCTTCGTACAAAGAATTATCATATGCTGATAAAACACATAGACTGCTACGTATGTTTTGGTTCTTTCTGCCAACCAATTTGTGCCCAGTCTGCCCACACTCATATCGTGACGTCACTTTTGACTCCGGCGAACAGCCCTATAGTAAACGTGCAGGGAAACTCATTTTCCTCGATTTACTTTAGCAAATGCGCCAAATATTTCATACATAAATGTCGATTTCTTAAAACATCCCCTGTTTTTAATGCCTTTCTAAATGATATAATTCTGTATAAACAATCCCTGAAATACTGTAAAACAAAAAAAGCCCTAATTTTTCATGAATACTTATGCAAACTTATTTCCTAGTGTCTACTGCTGAGTCTCTTGGTTTTTTTTTTTTTTTTTTCTTTTACAATGTTGTACTCCATGTTCAATTCATGTTGTAAGATTATCTGAAGACGGTTGTGATGTGCCTTGTTGTATGTTTGATATAAGATTCAATTAAAAAAAAAAAAAAAAACTTTAGCAAATGCATTTGCAGCTGCACATGCTAAAACACTGAGCATCTGGCTCGCTCATAGGCTGTGCTGCGGCAACTACACATCCAATGGCGCGGGGCGCCATTCATCCCTGATACTCACATATTTATTCTTTCTTTCATTTTTTCCCCACTGGTTTGAACCCAAGGTATAATTCAGTTAAAGCTTTTAAAAACTCTGATTAAAACAAAACAAGTCGCAAAACTCAATTCGCTCGAAACGCCACAGGCGTTCAAACTCTGCCCAAATGTACAGACAAATGAAGATTTCATGAAAATGCAATCTGTTAAAAGTTTTGCTCAAATAATTAAATACCAATAAATATAAAGTTTCTGACAAATTTGTGTTCTTTTATTTCAATTTGTATTGCTTGTTGTGTGTGTTATTTAGGCAGGACATGGCCAAGTGTCATTTTTCTTTCTTATTACACTTATAAATTTGTCCTTACAACTGATCCACGCTCAATTAACTCGTTCGTGGGTTAACCAAATCAACGCTATGTATAAAAGCGAAGCATCAGAATTTTGTAATGTTTCTTTATTATTATTATACATTAATATTATACACGTTTAAATGCAAATGTTGAACAATATACAATTATGAACGCAAAAACAAAACAGAATAAGAACAAGAATAAGAGAAAAACAACTACAGAAATAAATAAATAAAAGTCCTAAGTTATACATTTAGGTATAACATGAAATACATACATACACACATACCTAAATGTTTCGAAAAAAGGTTTAAACGATTTAATGTATGAAAGCATCGTTTGTTGAAATCACGTGACTTGGCGAAGAAAGCTAGAAAAACAGCAACCTTATTCAAAATACATCTAGACAAGTATATGTAAACTATCCAAGGCTCTGTTCATCCTAAAGCAATGAAAACTGAATTTTTATATTCGCCTTTTGTGGCCTCACACGGTGCAAATGTATAATTTTGATTGTTCTTTTTATCTACAGAAATAAATAAATAAAAGTCCTAAGTTATACATTTAGGTATAACATGAAATACATACATACACACATACCTAAATGTTTCGAAAAAAGGTTTAAACGATTTAATGTATGAAAGCATCGTTTGTTGAAATCACGTGACTTGGCGAAGAAAGCTAGAAAAACAGCAACCTTATTAAAAATACATCTATCTAGACAAGTATATGTAAACTATCCAAGGCTCTGTTCATCCTAAAGCAATGAAAACTGAATTTTTATATTCGCCTTTTGTGGCCTCACACGGTGCAAATGTATAATTTTGATTGTTCCTTTTATACCATAGTTACATTTTTAGGCAAGCTCTGAATCACTGATTCGGAATAAAGGAGTCGAATAGGGTTCGGATCTTCACGAAGCTTGGGTCAGTAATACCGAGCACCACCGCGGGCGGCAGTAACGCGTCACTGAAGAGGAAATCGCTGAAATATTACACACAGAAGAAGAAGAAGATCCGTTCCTTTCCACGTGCGCTGATAGATGTGAGCTTGTGTCCCGCGCGAGGAGAAAGCAAAAGGTAGAGAACAGTTTAATATTCTCCTCAGCCGACTGATTTTACTTTGTATTGCTCATTATATTCAGAGATTGAAGATTTGACCTGACCCAATGATTAAACACACTACCCATCGGACCCTGACAGGGGAAAGATGATCCACTCTTGCATGAGGGTCGATCTCGGTCTTCTCCATGACTGTGAGTCTGAGGAGAGTATTTCTGCGCTAACTTGTCTCTTCTGCTCTTCGTTTCAGCCCTGGATCGTTTGGGGGAAGACTCTCCACATCTGTTGTGTTCGAGCTCTTGTCCGTTAGTGTTTTCTGTCATGTACTTTTGTGTTCAATTCAATAAATATCATACATAAACAATATGTCTGTGGTGTGTTGTTTTTGGACTGATTCGTTGTTGAGAGTATTTTCTAATGTTTTCTGAAGTTTGAAATATAAATACCGGTAATGATGAAAATGTATGTTAAGTGTTCTGTGCACGACAGGAACTTTAACTAAATGATAAGGAAATGTTGGTCAACGCAGAAGCTAATGTTCTGCAGGTCTTTACGACTTTGCTCAAACACTAGAAAATAATTTGAATGTTGATATAATATCAATATTGTAGAAGTGTTCAGTCAATTGGGAAATTATACAATCAAACGATGAGAAATATTACCAAAAAATAAATAAAAAAAACCTCTGATGAGCCATTGTGCTGAATATAATATTAATCTCCTTCAACCCTCATAGAAACATTATTGTAAGAGCAAAAAATGCTCAAATAAGAATTTACCTTAATTTATAGCAAATATACGTTAATCAAAAAACAAACCGTCTCTTATAAATTTTGATGCGCGACTCGTGTTCGCGTCCTCCGGTCCAGCAGGTGCGCTGTGCACGCGCCGTGCACGAACACCGTTGAAGAGCGAGCGAGACTCGCGCATGATGGGGACGCGCTTGAAGGTGAGAAACAACAAACATTTACAATATTAATGTTTTCTTGCATTCTTTAATATATACAAGTAGTTTTCTTATAGTGCCTTTATTACATATTTTTTTATTTAGGTGACACATTGTATTTGCTATGTTTGTTAGCAAACTCAGTAAATGCGCTGCTGTTATAACACTGATACCATTTTTTTTTTTTAATTTTTAATCTGTTTATTAAAAGGTGTTGCGGGTGTTCAGAGATCTGCACAGAACAAGAAGAGATGTGTTTAAAGATGACGGCATAGCCCTGACTGGTATAACTGAACACACACTCTCACACACACACACACCAAGAACTCATGCTGCTTTACATGCGTGTTACACTGACAGTGTATCCATTTTATTATTTATTATTTGTTTAATTGTAATTCCTGCTCCGTCTTTGACTGTTTTTCCAATCTTTACGTTCTGAATAATAAATCATTCAGAATGTGTATTTCATTATATAAGTGTGTTTCTGTGGCTTGGGAGTGTGTTTGCTATGTCTGACACACGGTTTCCCCTCTGGATCTGAAGCTGCCAGACTCAAAATCAATGAAGAATTCAAAAGGAACAAGAATGAAGCATCAGAAGAAAATATTAAAGAGGTAAATAAATCACATGAGAGCCAAATGTTATTTAGGTAACAATGAGCATATTTGTACAGCTTTTATTAAACTTTGTTGAAGTTAATTCACAGTGCTTTGGCTAATATTACCAGACATATCATTTGATCTTTTAACATGTATTAGTAAATGCTGAGATAATCATGGCCTACTTTTAATTGTTTGTTCATGTTAACTAATGTTGACAAATTAAACCTTATTGTGAAGTGTTATTGTTCCTTTTATATCTGTCCAATGTCTTTGTAGTTAGTTTTAGTTATTCTAATACTTCCTACTAAACAAAAATAATAAATGTTGCATTGGTAAATAAGTTTCTTTTACATTTGATCTCATAGATAGATATTAAAACCGCCACTCTGTCCGACTCTGGAGGCGAACTCATTTTGATATTTAATGCGCTCTTTCTTCTCAGATGCTGAAAATGGCCCGGTCAGTTGAGACCATCCTCCGTGAGAGTGTGGTCCAGGTTGAGCATGTGACGGAAAACAGAGTCTGTGAGTGATTAGGGCGGATCTCAAAAACATGTTTCGGTCACATTTCAGCCCATATAAATAGACAATCAAGCATGTTTTGGTGGAATTTCAATTAAATCTAACAATATCTTCCCAAAATAGTTTTTCTGATTGAGTAATTACCATATTAAAGAAGTAGTTTTAAATCAGCATGTATTCAGACAGTACAACAAATGTTCCCACGGGTCCTTGAAATCCTTGAAGGTTTGTGAATCAGGAAAAAATTATTTAAGGCCCTGGAAAGTTTTTGAAAATAAACATACATAGATACAGGTCCTTGAAAGTGCTTGAATTTATTTTGTGATGGAAGTTTTCTGGGGGAAAAAAAAAATCCATATTATATTATTCCAGTCCGCTAATATGTTATTTCACTAGCTTTGCTTGATTATCGTTAGTTACGCACATTTACGCAGTTGGGGTACTTTGTGTTATATATGTTGCCTTGACGTTCACGCATGGACGAAACTACTATGACGGTACCTGAATATTTATTGTTGGACAACACTTTAAGTCCTTAAATTTGAGGGTATTGGACCTGGAAAGTCCTTGAAAGGTCCTTAAATTTGAAGTAACCAAGGTGTGGGAACCCACATACTTTATCATTTCAATTGTGTAAGTTGATGTATGTATTAGATCTTAAATCAGATTGAGTTTTTTTACATTGGAGGGATAAAAACATTTTAATTAATTTGAGGTTGAAATATGATTAAACCTCTTGAGTTTTGGAAGATGCATATGTTGTTAATTTCCCCAGGTTGCTAATGATGGTTGCTTGTATGTTGCAGTGTTGCGTCCCCGCGAGAGTCTCTTGCTGGAAAATGTGCCGTACTCTGACTCTCCCAGGAAAAAGACATGATGAAAACTATCACTATTCAGTGCTTCTCATACGCCACAAACACCAAGGCACGTCTCTGATATGGGACAGGGAAACGCATTAATGTGGATGATCCAGTTATCATTACAGCCATAACGACATAACTATAATAACTTATTTGCCGGTTCAAAGCTGATGTGATGTTGTTGAATTAAATGCAATTGCCATTTTGTAAATATTGCTTAAGCTGAGTGTTGAATAAAATGTCTGTTTCAAGATTATTGCAGTTCCTTTTTGAGTACAGGACAGATACACACACAAAAAATATATAATAAATAAGTGGTAATATGTTTTGAATACTCTTCGAAACGAGTGGTTTGAAACTGGTGCTGGTAAATATGAAAGAAGTGTTTATTAATTGATAATTGATTGGGTATACAGTAAAATTATGTAGTAACTAATAATCAAGGTGCCATTAAAGGGGTTTTACTCCTTCGCGGTTATTATAAGATGCAGTAATATAAAAAAATACCTTTTACCACATAATTCATGAACTAACTGAATTCTATTTAATCATATAAATGATGCTCTGTTTTATTTTACTGTCTTGAATGTTAAAAATATGTCTTTATCAAACAAATGATTTACAGTGAAGCATTTGAAAGTTTCATTAGCACAAAATGATCAGAATAGTTAACCATTGAAAGGAATGTGGAGACTTATAATTCTTGGACATCAGAAGACGAGTTTCTTGGGCTTTTCCCAAGAGAATCCGTCTCGTCCGAAGTGTCCATAGCAGGCAGTTTTCTGGTAGATGGGCTTCTTCAGATCGAGCTCCCTGTAAGGGTGTATTAATTCACACTGTCAAAATTCCCATAAATCTGAGACTACACTAATTCGGATGCATTTGAAAACACATTTTTCTTGACATTTTTGCCATTTAGCATTTAGTCCAGTGAAAACGTTTTTTTTTGAAGACGTTCTCCAAACTGAATGAATTTGAAAATGAAATTTTGTGTGGACTGTGAAAACTGAGGTAATAGAAAACAATGACGCATGCATACTGGGCCGATAGATACACTACAGTATATTAAGTATTGTGACACCTGACCATTACACCAACAGGACATCACAGTCATTACAAGTGAAGACATTGATATGGAGTCGCAGCTATAACATCCCCACTCTTCTGGGAAGGCTTTTTCATGAGATTTTGGAGTGTTTCTGTGGGAACTTTTGGGAATTGATCCAGTAGAGCGTTTGTGAGGTCAGGCACTGATGTTGGATGAGAAGACCTGGCTCAAAATACCCATTCCAGTTCATTCCAATCCAAAGTGCCGGATGGGGTTGAGGTCAGGGCTCAGTTTATACACCTGTGGCAATGTGTCTGACTGAAAAAGCTCAATTCAGGAATTAAGAGGTGTGTCCCAATACTAGTGTGTGTATATGCCATGGTAATACTGTCATGGCTTGTCTGCCATTCAATTTCAGTGTTTAAAATAAATGTTAATTTGTACAATCTTCATGTTACATTCCTGCAAAGATTATATTTTTATATTTATTTATTTAGATGGGACAATGCATATTAATGAACGTACAAGCATAGTTGAACGTAAATACGTAAATTCGCCCATTATTTTAGGCCATACATGGAGTTTTTGTCATGTGATCTGGAATCAGTAAGTGACTAGAATGAGTGTGTCTTCTACCCAGCATTGCTACGCTATAAGTGTGCACTTACTTGACAATGACCCCTGGCCTCAGGTCAAAGTTTTTCTGAACGATCTCTAAAAGCTCATCCTCGTCTCTCGCCGATGTGCCATAATGAAAGACAGACACCGACAAAGGTTGACTAATACCAATCGCATACGAGATCTATAACAAAAAACACAATATTAACAATATGGTCTTGCATATCATTTCTTCATCATTTATCATTTCATTACTCATCTTTTACTGTGGCGACTCATCTTTCACATCGAACGCGGTTTTCAGGTTAAAAAATGCGAGGCGCACAGCCCTGATCACACAGAACGAGCAGTGCGCTGCATTTTTTATGTTGCTAGGCAACCACCGAAACAGCTGTCCTGTCGCTCAAGTAAACGCCATAATAGCCTTTTATTAGGGGTTCAAGCTCAAAGTGCTGAAACCCAATTGTAATTGTAAGGATTTGTAAAACTGATCGTGTAGACCAAACTGTAAGACTTGATGGTAGGCCTCAATTTGGGGAGAACCTCTCAGAGTATGACCCCGATTGGCCCATAGGTGGCGCTACAGCAACCAAAAGTACTAAATTGCTCATAACTCCAAGACCGTTTGAATTAGACTCAATACTTCTTGGCGAAATTTACTGTAATCCTTGGCTTAAGAAGGGCAAAATGCATATCTCCAATTTCGATTTAGGCAGCAAAAATGTTCTGCTATGTCGAATTTTGTCCAAAACCTACTTTTGCGAACTAGTCCCTGGTTTTTCGCCCAATCGGAACCAAACCAGTCTAGAGCAATTCTCTGGACGACTCTCTAGATCAATAATTATCGAAAAAAAGTTGAACTTTTGCATTTAGGTGGCTGTAACAGGGTCAGTCAGAAAAGGGGCGTGGCAAAATACTGTCGAAAGCCTATAAATCCTAAAGGAAAACTAAAATTGGTAAGCACATGTGACATAACATGCTGAAGAAGCATGCAAAGTTTCATGGAGATCGGACCATAGGTGGCGCTATAACTGTTAAAAAGCTTTAAAAACATATATTTCGTAAATTGCCTTTATTAGCTGTAAAAGGTCTTTTCCAGCTATTATGTCAGTGGTTACATGCTTGCTAAATAAAACTAAATAACTTTTGATGCTTTAGTGCTTAAAGGCCTAAAATGCTTGAACCCCGATAAATGCTGCTTGCAGCTTTAATTAACTTTATTTACTTTCTGTTAACATTGTGGTAGTTGTGGTTCGTGAAGTCGTAACCACCGAGAGCACCACAAGTTTATCCTCCATCATCGCAGTTTTCGGGTGTTCAAAGCAACTTTAGCTATTCCTTACATCATACTTATACCATAACCACGTACAGTGCGTAATCCTACTAAATGACACCTGGAGCCAGACAGAAGTGTTACCTGAACCAGAACTCTCCGGCACAGTTTGGCCTTGACGAGAGATTTGGCCACCCAGCGGGCCGCGTACGCACCGGATCGGTCCACTTTAGAGTAATCTTTCCCAGAGAAGGCTCCTCCGCCATGGCCTCCCCATCCTCCATAGGTGTCCACAATGATTTTTCTGCCAGTGAGACCAGCATCGCCCTGAAAACAGCAGCATGCAATCATGAAAAAACAGTACACTTTAACATACATCTAAAATAGTATCAATATTACAAAAAAGTCAGCCGGTGCGTCAGTGACTACCTCGCACAGAGAACCTGTCAATCATGATGTCAGAGCACTGTATTTATAGCGTCACATAACTAACTAAAAACAAACTTATTTTGAAAAAAAAAACACTTGAAATTACATCAACGTGATCGAAACCACAGTAAATGATAGAAACTATCCTAAACAAACTGCCCGTTGAATAACATGGGGAGGTGGGGTTTATGACCTATACTAAGACCGGTCACTGGGGGGCGATTGAGACGTTTTGGCTTCACTTTTGAAGGCTTGTGCGGCACGCTTGATATAGAGCTATGAGGCCATCTAGTGGCTAGTGTCATGAAATATCATGCTATATTGTTATTTTCCCACAAGAGGTTGACAAAGACACCCAATGTAAGATATTTTGAGCTGAATTAAAAGGTTTATGCAAGAAATTTTGAGTTATTTTGAAGTTAAGTTGAAAGAATGTGAGGAATGTGCCACTAAATTACTATTTATTTATTATTTATTGATCAAATCTAGTAATTTAAAGGTAAATAAAAGAAAAATCCCCAAAAAAATTTATTCAAAAATTAGAAAAAATACAATCAAAATAAAATAAAATAAGCTTTCTGGACATTAAAAAATTAGATATAATTTTATGGCTTTGGGTCATTTTGATCCGCGAGGGAAAGTTGTGTGACAAAGTTTGACATTACTGGAAAATGCACTTTTTAAAAGTATGCTAAGAAACAGGCATAAAAGTGTGCTTTCTTTCAGTGCACTTCATTTTATTACATTAATATTACATTGTCTGCAAGCTGAGTTTTTAAAAATATATACTTAAAAAAAGTTTAAGTACACTACAAGTGCACGGTTATTACACTTAAGATCACTTCTAGTACACAAGCAGGATGATTGTCTGTCAATGTTTTTACTCCAGCGATGTGTCGTTTTGGTTATAGCTGTGGTGTGTATTTCACTTTTCTCATACAATTAGAATGATTTATTGAAGCTTTATTGTTATATAGGCTATCTAAGCCTCATTTCTGAGCCCTGCTTTAGCTAACATCACTAGTGTGCTTACTTGAGGACCACCTAAGAGGAACTTCCCACTGGGCAGCAGGTGATAAATTGTCTTGTCGTCCAGATATTTGGCAGGGATGACCGTCTTTACAACTTTCTCCATCAGATTGAGCCGAATCTCGTCCAGCGTGATGTCGGGACTGTGCTGGACTGAGATGACCAGCGTGTGAACCCGAAAAGGCTCCATGGCACCCATGTTGTCCCGGTACTCCACAGTCACCTGCACTCGTTAATCATTGAACCCATCAGCATTATCGGCTGTGTTCAAACTATTAGTTTACAGAGATTACCGTGCGCGGGATATTAGTTGTTTACTTCCTTAAACACCTATCATTTCAGAGAGACCTTTCACCTGTGTCTTTGAGTCTGGACGAATCCAAGGACAAACTCCGGTCTTTGAAAGCTCCTTCATTTTGGCGTTGAGTTTGTGGGCAAGTAGGATGGTGAGCGGCATACACTCCTCTGTTTCATCAGTGGCGTAGCCAAACATTAAACCCTGGTGAGGATTCACCCAACATTCATTATTGCATTTTTATATTCAAGATACAACTGACATGTTTTATCTATAAAAAAAATCTAACATTTATTTTATTTTAATTTTAGTATTTTTATATTATTTTAATTTAATTTTTTATATTACAAGCCCTGAGTATATCCATAAAAAAATGAATGCGTTATGCAATTTACCATTATGCTATTTCCTAATTATTTATTCCCTTATTTTTATATTATATTAATTTTAAAAAAAAATTTATTATTATTATTAGATTGTTATTATTATCATTATTGATATAATATATTTTTAAATGATTTTATTTTATGATTTGTTTCAATCATACTTTACATACTTTATATACTACTAGTGTTCTTTATGCATTTATGATTTTAGGTTGAAAATGCTGTCACGGATATTGTTGTGTTTATTCTTCTTCTTTCCAAAAAATGTAAAAAAAAAAAAAAATGCAAATATATTTATGCTTTATGCAATTTAGCATAATGTTATTTCCCTTCTCTCATGTCTCAGATCTGACCTGATCCCCAGCGCCGATGTCCTCCGTGTCTCTGCCTTCAAACACACAGTCACTGATCTCAGCGCACTGAGGCTGCAGGGACACCAGCACGTTACACGTCTTGTAGTCAAAACCTGGAGAGATCACATGATAATCCGATTATTTGTCAAAATACTTATTCTACGGTGTCCCTCAAAGGACATGATGATGGAAAAATCAGGTTTTCTGTTGATGTCATTTCCACTAAACAGGAAGACAGGGTGAGGCATATTGAACAGCTCCTCCCCTTTTTTTAAATAGCCAATAGCGTTTGGTTTATATCACAGCTTGCCCAGAGCCATTGAGCTCAGTATAGCTTCAGTTTCCTCCTAATCTCAAACTGTTTCTCCTCCTGGTGTCCATATCGCTTTAAAATACACACTGTCTGAATCACTCCCTATCCCCTATATAGTGCACTATCTGCCATTCACCATGGAGAAAATAGTAAATGTGTGAACACGTGACAGATTTCAGCCGCAGCTTCAGCATCTATGGGGGCGGAGCTTCAGGTTCTAGAGAGCATTTGATTGGACATAAAATCTGTTGAGAAGCTAAAGTGCAAAGTGACGTCATCAAAATCATTGATCCATATTTGCGGAAGTGAGAGATTGTACGTTTTGTCTTTGTTTTGGAGCACACTAGCTTATAGATAAGAGTAAGACTAACATATTCATAGTAAAAGCAAATAAACTTCGATTTTGATTTCGTGGGGACTTTAAATAAATATGGCGATACAAAAATATGAAACAGCACAACTGATGCCAACATCGATAATAATCCGAAATGTTTCTGAAGCAGTATATTAGAGGGATTTCTGAAGGATCATGTGATATTAAAGTCACTTTGAAATCAAAATTAACATTTTTGGAATACTGCACTATTTATTTTAAATGATTATTTTTTTATTCAAATTGATATTTTTATAATCTTGAATCAGAATAACTTCCCCTCTCTCTTGCATCTCTTCTCTGTTGATGAAGGCGGGGCAATAACCTGTCACTCACATGAGATCCACCAATAGCAAAGCACAACCATCCAATCAATTCCTCACAGATAAAATCAAGCCCCGCCTACATTTGGTCTTCTTTCAGAAATGGCTGCAGACTTTTGTAATTGTAATAATACTTAACAATATTTCTGTTTATTATGTGATGTGTATGTATATAGGTGTGTTTGTGTGTGCAGATACCCTTTGATGAGTCGTCATATCCGATTCTCTTGACAGTGTCTCTAACCACTTTCTGAAGATCCACCACAGCCTTGGAAGTCACTTCACCACACAGCAGGATCATGCCTGTCTTGGACACACACTCTGATACAGAAATTAGACAAGACATTATGTAGAGATGCCATAAAAGGGAATGGAAATGTCTATGTGTGTGTCCAGCTAAACACCATTAAAGTGTCTCAAACCAAGAGTTTGTTAGTCCACATTTTTGGTTAGTGATGATGGTGTGAAAAGTGATGAATGATCATCATTACCACACGCCACTTTAGAGTCCGGGTCCTGTGTCAGGAAAGCGTCCAGAACAGCATCACTAATCTGATCACACATTTTATCTGTCAGTAACAAACACAGGAGTTCAGCTTCATTATGCCAATTATTTAACTGATCATTAGCAGTTCTCAAAATGACGACTGTTTATTATGATTAACGGGGCATGTACAGACATGTTGCGTTAATTTGCGTATTTCGATTTTGGGCATTAAAACCGATGTATTGCATTAATACAACAACATTACAATGTACTGCAACAGTATAATATATTATGTAATGTTCACTGACGGTATTATCTGCGCATGTCAGCATGTTATAAATGAAGCATGTTTCATATTTACCCGAATGCCCTTCTCCAACAGACTCAGATGTGAAAAGGAAAGTTTTTCCTGATTTATTACTACCAAAGGGATTCATGGTGAATGTAGACTGAACAAAACTACAGCTTTGATTTGATTCCACGGCCAGTCTGTTGTACTTGAGTCTGTCTGTGTTTGTCTGTCTGTCTGAAGTATGAAGAACTTTAATGGGCGTGGCTTTAGAGTTCGCTTTTACTTCAGCCAATCACAAGCGACCTTTGGCAGAAATATCAATAGCCATCTCAGAAATATATACGACCATAAAACGTCCTTTAATAAATAACCGATCTGTAGTTGATAGTTTTCAAGTACACCTGGCTGCAGCCTTAGTGCTGACTTGATGCAGTTCTTAAAGCGACCAGTAGGTGAAGCAAAATGTTGACTCTCCACTGAAGTCCACTCATTCGTAGACCATTCAAGCGGTTAGTAGTGAACTGTCACTAAATGGGATGGGTGTTAGCAGGCCTGACATTAATTGATGGTCAAGTTATATGATAAATGTTTGTTAATCAATAACTGTCATATTTGAACTCTTCATAGTGTGATAGCGGTTTGTCACACTTTGACTGTTACGTTTCTCAGCGCTGATCAGATTAGACCAATCACAATCGTTTGAGATTAACGTACAGGATATGGATTTATTTTATCGTTTTATATAGATTTCTGGAGCATATTTCTATCTGTATGTCATTTACCAATAATTTTAATTCAGATATTTAAGAGTTAATTTCAGCTTTTAGTCAATAAATGTCTAAATATGATAGATAAGCACTGCGTCCTAATCATAGACCGTAAAAGAAACGTCGAGGAAGTCAGTGGTTTAACATCACTCGCGCATAAGGAAAAGTATTGCAAAGATAAGCAACATTAATGTATAACCACTATCATACATGCATAAAAAGCTTCTGCGTGGCAGCTGAAAAAAGTTGATGAATCCCCTCATCCATATCCGATTATGTTTTGTGTACCTGCCGTTTGACATTATTTGCATATAATTATATTGCATATAATCTAACATTACAGTAATAATAATATTTGTCCAACAAATCCTGAATTTTGTCCACTAATTGTCAAACTAAACAATGCTATTGTAATGCCAGAGTTGGGAGAGTTACTTTAAAAATATAGGCACTTAGTCCATTACTGCTACAAAACTTCATAAAAAAGTATTCAGTAATGTAATCCAAGCACCTCAAAATGAAAGAAATGTAATCTGATTACTTTTGGATTCCTCATAGGTGACATATGCAAATAAAGTCAAGTAAAAAGCAAGAATAAAATACTTTATTTGGTATGGATTTGATGCTAAATAAAAAAAAAATAAGAAGAAATGCCATGTAATCCTAACTATGGTTTGCTGCAACTAAATGCTTTGCTAATATGAAACTAGGAGTTCGAGTTCACCGGAGTTGCACAGGCTGTTGCTGGGAATCTGAGATCCTCTTCCACTCCTTCACGATGACATCACATAGATGCTGGAGTTCTTTCAGCAAACTGTGTGTGGGCTTTCTTGTGAGCCAGCTTCAGAAGAGCTTCCTTCTGGGGCGACGGCCATGCAAACCGACTTGTTGCAGAGAGTTCTTTGCCATGAGGAGCCATGTCGAACATCCAGTGGTCAGTGTGAGAGAATTCTACTCAAAGCACAAATTTAAATGCTTTTATACAAGATACACACATTTGTATGGTCCTGTAAAGCAGACAAAAAACATGAACATGATGAATAGGGCATGTGGCTTTGCACGGTTAAACGATGTACAGCTGTTATTACTTAAGATGTAATGGCTGTGTGTTGAGTTATTTTCAGAGGACGGTAAATATACACTGCTAATGCTATACAAGCATTGACTACTGTCAACAAAATTTTTATTTCTGTAGTTTCATCCTTGTGAATGTTTGCTGAACTGTGAGGGGTGTACTCACTTTCATTTTCATAAGAGACTGTATATGAAGAGTTCAGATGCAAAAGCCTCTAAGTGCCATATGAAATTTTCTTCTAGAATGATCATTTTTATCAAGCTTGTATATTTAAGTTCAGTGATTTCACTTAAATGGCAATGATAATTACCTATTAATTGTTATTTAAGTGAAATTACTGAACTTAAATATACAAGTTTGATAAAAATCATCATTAAAGAAGAAAATTTAAAATGGCATTTAGAGGCTTTTGCATCTGAACTCTTCATATATACACTCACCTAAAGGATTATAAGGAACACCATACTAATACTGTGTTTGACCCCCTTTCACCTTCAGAATTGCCTTAATTCTACGTGGCATTGATTCAACAAGGTGCTGAAAGCATTCTTTAGAAATGTTGGCCCATATTGGTAGGATAGGAACTGTATGAAGTTCAGCGAACTTCTGAACTGTATGAATGGCGTTCGTGGTTCGACTTGTCGAGACTGTTTTCCAAAGATGGCGCCGCCTGTATACACGAAGTGGACTGTCTTTATAAAATATCTTCTTATTAAACGGTCTGTACACTTAAAAAGTTCTCAAATCATTAAATCGTTTTAATGGACCCTCATTATGTTACTGTGTTAGTGTGGGGCTATTTTGAGCCTTGTTAGTGGTATAAACTGATTTCTTTTTACTTAGTAATTGCCCCATAACTAGCGTTATACGCTACACAGTTTTTAGAGATAAAACTCTTTACATTCGATTATCATGAAAACAAATCTCAGAGAACGGTTGACTAGGTACCAATGTTTTATTAGATCAAAGGTTCATTTTGCGCCGGAGTTCTCCTTTAAATAATACCCAATTGGCACTAAGGGGCCTAAAGTGTGCCAAGAAAACATCCCCCACACCATTACACCAGCACCACCAGCCTGCACAGTGGTAAGTAACAAGGCATGATGGATCCATGTTCTCATTCTGTTTACGTGTTGTGGCTTCACAAATGCTTTGCTGCATACCCCGGTTGTAACGAGTGGTTATTTCAGTCATCAGCTTGAATCAGTCAGCCCATTCTCCTCTGACCTCTAGCATCAACAAGGCATTTTCGCCCACATACTTGATGTTTTTCCCTTTTCACACCATTCTTTGTAAACCCTAGAAATGGTTGTGCGTGAAAATCCCAGTAACTGAGCAGATTGTGAAATATCAGGACCACACCCCTAAATGCATTAAAGCAACTGCCATGTGATTGGTTGATTAGATTATTGCGTTGATGAGAAATTGAACAGGTGTTCTAATAATCCTTTAGGTGAGTGTATAGACCATTTTGCAAGATGTAAACAACCCTGGTCCAGAAGCACTTCCTGTTTCAGTTTGTAACTGTTTTCTTTATTTCACATGTAGAGAAAACATCTTAAAGATGTTTGTTTAACTTTTTGATTCAGTTTTAAATGTTCTGTTGGTTGTATTTTATCCCAGCTTTTATGTAGTGTTAAAAAACTGAAACAGGAAGTGCTTCTGGACCATTGTTGTTTACATCTTGTGAAATGGTCTATATGTGTATAATAAAGTTAATTAATACGCAAATATAGGCCATTCTATTAAATCATATTATTTATGTTTTATAAGACTTACATTTTTACAAAGAAAAAAAAAACATAAAGCCTATATTTCAAATAAATGTTGTCCTTTTGAACTTTATGTTCATATAATAATTTAGAAAAATTACGGTTTCCGTATTTAAACCCAACTGTTTTTAACACTGATAATATTCAGAAATCTTTTATCATATCATAATGATTTCTGAAGGATCATGTGACACTGAAGACTGGAGTAATGATGCTGGAAACTCAGATTTGGTCTCAGGAATACATTACATTTTACTAAATATTCACAGAGAAAACAGCTATTTTACATTGTAATAATATTTTGCAATATTATTGGTTTTTACTATTTTTTAAATCAAATGAATTTGGTGAGCTTAAAATTCCTTTCAAAAACATTTAAAATTCATTCCAAACCTAAACTTTTGAACAGCGTATATTATTATTATAATAACTATAATAATTCAATGTAAAACATATCAACTTATTTGTACAGTGTCTTTCCTTTCTGTAACCATACGGTCTTCTTGATAGAAAACACAGCTGGCCAAAAAATATTTCTTGTTTAATATTTAACAATGAAGCCAAGTCATCTGCTAAGGTTAAAGTCCCAGAGCTTATGAATCTAACAACTGAAGCTGCTTATGATACATTAAAACCCAAAGTACTCACAGTTACTGTACCAAATACAAATCAGGAATATGCAGCCTCTTTTTTCTCGCTTACTGTATTAGTGTATTACTATAGTGGGTCCAGCCCTATAATAAGCAGGCTTTCTTACATGTCTAGAGGAAAAAAACTAGCGGCGGCATGATTGAATGTAAGGGAACATATACATCGCTCTGGTGCCAAACACCTCAGATGTAACTTCGGTGTTTCTTTCAGTTAAATAAATGTAGTGTATTTCTGTTCAATAATATAATTTGTATATTTTAATGAAATTTTATGATAATAATGATCCATTTTATCCATTTATTTCCTTAAAATATCTATAATAATACATTATTATTTGTATTTTAAATTATTTCTCAATTGTTTTTCAATTAACCCCTTCATTGCTGTGTGCTTTTTTTATTTTTATTTTCTATTTCCCATTCATTTTAATAAATGAAATTTTTTTGACCATGTCATGAGGACCATTTAACCTTTTCAAATCATATTTTAAAAATGTGTCCGTCTAAATTTTACGAAGAGCAGCAGGGGGTTAAGAAACGTAGTGATGATGATGAGCTAGATGGACCATAAGATACTTGAATGCATACAAATGTATTTGTACAAATGATACTTACTTCCCAAAAGCAGCCATAGCAAACTCTGCACTACTTTAGTAACCAGACCTGATGGAAAGCTGCAGCCCAGAGGCTCGAGAGCAGAAGGTGGGTGGGGCCAGTGTGCATAGGGGGAGGAGCCAGTGCAGTGTGGGCGGGTCCATCGTGTGGAGGGGAGGGGCCAGGAGGAAGTGTCGTGCTGGTGGTTAATGTGCAATCTGTCTGGGAGGGGAAGCTCTGTTTGCAAATGAGTTCAGCAATGTTTCATCCTGTTCTTTTGTACTTGTGTTGTAGCTCACGAGACTGAGAAGTTCCCCCTGTAAGCTATGATTGCGAACTTAGCCTGAACTGTTGAAAACCCTCGGCAGTGACAGTTGAACGTTTGAGGAAGTTTAACAGAAGCATCAGAATGGTAAGCGCATTGGAAAGTCTCGGCTGTTTGTTAGTTAAATGTTTATTTAAATGGTTATTTGTTCAAGGGTTTGACGGACCTGTTGAGGCGATGTGTGTGTGTTCAAAGGAACATATAAACAAGTATGACAAATAGTTAATTAAACCATGAAGATGAATACTGAAGTGTTTTATGGTTGGCAGAATATGACGACGTTGTCGTTATGTGACGACTGACTTCATCCAGATCTTTGGACTGAATTCAGTTGTGAGTCAGGAAGTTGAAGGAAATCATACATGAAACAAAAAAGCAAAAAATCCTACATGAAACAATAATGATATTCTGTCTAATTCATAATATTATTACTTTCTTTTAACCACAGTACAGTACAGTACTATGTTGGCTGATGTTTAGCAAAATAATCATTTTGTTTTAAACTTGCTACTTGAACTTGATGAAATTGCTGTTTGATCATCTATCAAATTATTCATGTGTGTCTGTCTCTTTCTTTCAAAAGTTTCAAACAATCTGTTAAACCAACAAATCCAACCGCTTAACTTTTATGGTTCAAAATGCAATATATCCATATGACACTCTAATATCTGAACCAGGTCATCTTTCAAAACTCATAACGCACTCCTTTTTTTAAAAACTCCTATTGATTTGAAAGCTGTAATAATTGATGAAACTGCTCAGAATCACTGGAAACTGGCAAACAATGTTATGTTTAGATAATAGCCATGATGGACCATGAACCAACTCATGACATCATCATCATTATTTATCATACACTGTTTTATGGTCAAATGTTTCCAGATCATGCTTTTAGATTTGACATTGTTTTGACCGTTTTTATTGCTTTGCTTATTGTTGAGTCTCTGTGTATGTAGTATTTCCTTTACTAGTGCTTAAACAGTGATGTTAGTTTTCACACAGTTCATGATAAATGAGTTATTTTAAACCGATGATTCTGCAAATGCAAGGTTTCTTTAAAGCTATGAACGATCTGAAAGAGGTTTGCTAAATTGACATCAAGGTTCTGAAATTAGATTTAACTGAATATTATGAAACAGCTCCAAGGCAAAATAACACTCTTAGAAAAAAAGAACAACATCCTGTTGAACCCTTAAAGGCTAACTAAACCCCTGGTCAGAGCCTGACTCCACCCACTGGCAATATTTGAAAAATGCTGAAAAAGTGGGCAGACCCCAGCGGAGATAGAGGGGATGAAATAGATCGTTTTCAATACCCGCAATACCAACTCCTGACTCGCTACAGTGGTTTTGACGAAGCAAGCTGGGTTTTTTACTGCCGCTCGTACCAAGAGCGTGGTGAGCTGAAACCTGAATACGTCACGAAGTCCGTAACATCCAATAGGAAAATTCAACCTTGCAACCTGAAGAGGGCAGCACTAAGACGTTTTTTACACCATATATTGTAGAAATAAAACACTTTATGCACAAATGTCAAAAAAGTTACTCGAATCAGTGACTATTAATAAAGCTTATTAATTAAGATCCATTCTTACAGATCATTAATAAAGGTATTAATAAAGGCATTAATAAAGATCCATTCTTACAGATCATTAACTAAAAAAAGTTGGTTAGGGTTTAGTTACTCTTTAATACCAAAACTATTTTATATAAGGAGAAATGTCTTCTTCTTTCATATTCAACAGGTTATTTAAAATGGTAACACTTTACTTGAAGGGGTGTGGATATTACTTTTTAATGACAAATTCAATGTGTACCACTGTAGTTGAGGTCACGAAAAATATTCATGACAGTTATAATGGCCTCATGACATATCGGCCATTATAACTGCCGATACCGATAGTTTGGAAAATGCCTAATATCAGCCGATATCGGACGATATCGGATAAGACTAACATGACACCTTCATAATCATGACATGACATATGTTATGAATATGAAGGAAGTTTTATGCATGTTTGTGAAAACTGTCATATGTCATTCGCTCAGTTATGACATTTTGAATGCAAATATGACATTGTTTAAGATGTCTTTGTTATGACACCTTGACATAAACCAATACATTATAACCTGTCAGTGTCTTTGTCATGACAACTTGACATTACTAAGACAACACAACCTGTCATAAACATGACATAGCAGATTAATGATCAAATTTAAGAAAGCACCTAACTTTATTGGTTAACATTACATTAAACCATCGGGTGGTTGGTTTTGACATTGCCTGTCATGAAGTCATTATTACTTTTTAATGACAAATTCAATGTGTACCACTGTAGTTGAGGTCACGAAAAATATTCATGACAGTTATAATGGCCTCATGACAGCCAATGTCAAAACCAACCACATGACAGTCAGTTTAATTTAATTTGATGTCAAGTTGTCATGACAAAGACACTGACAGGTTATGATGTTATGGTTTTTGTCAAGGTGTCATAACAAAGACATCTTAAACAATGTCATGTTTGCATTCAAAATGTCATTATTGAGCGAAAGACACTTAATGACAGTTGACATTTATGCATACTATGAAAGGTTCTGCATATGGATCCCTCTCTCAACATCCGGGCCAGTTCCGGCCCTGCCCCGGGTTCGTGCCTGACCCTGTTGTGCACTCAAGAGTATAGTCATGTTTGGCCCAGCGGTTTACTCTGGGTTTTTCTCTTTATAATATAGGCCGACTACAACACCCAACCACAAGCGCCTAGCAAATTGAATCAAGTTCAGGAGCAAGTCAACGATGTTAAAGTGATTCTCAAAGACAACATCAACAAGGTTCTGGAGAGAGGAGAGCGATTAGACGACCTGATCGGAAAAACAGACGATCTACAAGCTACGGTAAAGCCTTGAAATCACACCAGTGTAGAGCCCGACCGATAAAGGATTTTGAAGGCCGATACCGATACAAATATTTTTGGTTTTAAAATCCAAAATTCCGATATATCGGCTGATATTTTATTTATCTTTTTAAACTGGACATGATAGTCACAAATTTTGTCATGCTTATTTGAGTTAAGAGAACTGATGGGGATGTTCTTTTAATTGTTATTCAAGCAATGTATGTATCGTGACCAACTCAACGAGTGTTGCCAACAGGAACGGTGTAGAGTGCCCTCTGGTGGACAAACTATACAACTCCAACACTCATGACATGGTTCAAGCGTGTTTCGTCCGTTTTTATTTTATTTTTGAAATGTTCATTTGTCGGCCATTATAACTGCCGATACCGATAGTTTGGAAAATGCCTAATATCAGCCGATAATATCGGTCTGCCGATATATCGGTCTGGCTCTACACCAGTATAGACCATTTCACAAGATGTAAACAACACTGGTCCAGAAGCACTTCCTGTTTCAGTTTGTAACTGTTTTCTTTATTTCACATGTAAAGAAAATATCTTAAAGATGTTTGTTTAACTTTTTGATTCAGTTTTAAATGTTCTTTTGGTTGTATTTTATCCCAGCTTTTATGTAGTGTTAAAAAACTGAAACAGGAAGTGCTTCTGGACCAGTGTTGTTTACATCTTGTGAAATGGTCTTTGGTGATGTTTTATAAGACCTCAAAAGAACATAAGTGAATTGATTGTGATGTTAGTGGATCAGTCATAAAACATTTTGCTGTTGATGATTATTTCTGTAATGATGTTGTCTTGCCTAGGCCGACTCATTTCAAAAGACGTCCACGCGTGTTGCCAGGAAGATGTGGTGGAGAAACACCAAGATGATGATTATAATCGGTGTGGTGGTGCTTGCCATCATCGTGTTAATCATTTTGTTAGCCACAGGTGTGATTCCCACATAAACACAAGCCGTTTCATTGCAAAAAATTATGCATTTCAATTATTTGTATTTTTTAGGCACACATTAATTCAAAATGTTCCTATAAACTGGATAAGTAACTATGTAACTACATGGATTTATGTATAGATGAATTGCTATTTTTGTGATAATGACATTTCCCAATATTTTCTATTTAAATCTGGGACAAATGTGTCTGGGCTTCAATACACACGCATTGTTTTTTAGGGTATTGTTGTAATAATGTTATAGGACGAAATAGAAACTGGAAAATAGGGCTGTCAAACGATTAATCGCATCCAAAATAAAAGTTTGTGTTTACATAGTAAATGTGGGTGCACTGTGCATAATTATTTTATATATATATATATATATATATATATATAGAAAAAAATATGTATAATAAAATATTTATATATAATATAAATTATATATAAATATATATACAGTATATACATGAAAATATTTCTTAAATATATACAAGCATGTGTGTGTATTTATATATATAAATACACACATGCTTGTATTAAGAAATATTTTCATGTATATACTGTATATATATTTTTATATAATTTATATTATATATAAATATTTTATTAAAAATATTTTTTTCTTAAATATACATGCATGTGCATGTATATATATATATATATATATATATATATATATATGCACAAAATAATTATACACAGTGCACCCACATATTATGTAAACACAAACTTTTATTTTGGATGCGATTAATCGTTTGACAGCCCTACTGGAAAATGTTTTAGGATTTATTATTAGATTTACTTTGTGACTCACCACTGTGCTTGACATGTTCATCCAGACATCAATGACTATTTCAAATCTTCAGTATGGCTTAAATGCTGTAAACTTAAGCTTGTTATATGACTTCAGCATGCTTTAACTACTGTGAAATCACCATGTACTCACGACCCTGATTTTATACCTAGACAATGTTCTGGACTGAGTTTTGTTTAGGTTTTTTCAGTATCTTTAAGTTTAAACTCAAACCCTTACGATGTATCAGTCAGTGTCTTTGTCAAAAGGGACGTATAACCTATATAGATATCAGGTGCGTCCCAATTTGCGTACTTATGCACTATTCCATGTCCTGTTGCAGTATAAATAGCCTGGTTAGTGTGTTCACACTGCAAATTCCAAATAGAATGTGTTCAAAATCAAGTGTGGAATGTTGGACACTTTATGTTCTCAACTGATGTAGAGGGGGAGGGGCTATCAGACTATGATTGACAGATGACAAAATAACCTTATAAATGTCACAGTACACAGTGCGTTATTTGGGATAAAACTAATGTGCTCTATATAGGAAATACTGATCCTAGTAACAATATAATAATAGAGATTTATATTTTCAATTTACTGTTAAATTGAGCACCATAAATGTATGGTCTACATTACTTGTGCTTGAGAGGGCTTGGAATAGCACACAAGTCATACAGACACTTTTATGATGCTGCTTTGTGATTTTAGAGCTGGACTCCAGCACCTTTCACTTTTATGACGCTGAAAACAGCAGCAAGGAAAAAACACATGGCAAAGGCAAATAAATGATGACAATCTTCATTCTTGGGTGAACTATTACTTTAATCTCTAAAGAAATACCGGGCTTCACGTTCATACACTTTTATTTCATTGCATCTCTAAATGGTTTACATGACTCTGTAGCAAAATACTGCAATATGAATGTTAAATGGTCTACACTTTGTACACACTTGTAAGCAATAAATTAATAGACTTGTAAACAAATAGTTTCTAAATGATTTGGGCTCTGTATGGTTCATTGTACTCAACACAGAAATGTATAAGAGCTACACAACATTATCATAAACTTTCACAAGCTCTAGATTAGAACGAAGACGCAAAAATAAAAAAACAAAATTCGTGACGAATATCAATTGAATTAACACTTGAAACTTTAGCGCGTGTGCTTGAAAGTAATTTCAGATTTGAACTGGCGACCAAAGTGTAGTAACGTGTTGATCGACTCCGCATTTAAGCCTCTCGTTCTCTCCTCTCGGGGGGGGACTTTCAATCGCCCTTCCGTCTGAAAAACAAAGAAGGGAATATTAATTAAGCTTACGAAAAACACAAACTCTTAAAATGCTAAGGAATCCCAATTAATGTCAATAAGGAGACAAGCCGTGACTTTGAAATAGAATAGTTGTGAAATTAACATTTTAATGCAAAACCTTGAATTGATGGAAATTAAAACACAAAAGGAAAGCATTACAAGCATAAGTTCTCATATAAGCAATACGACTTTTCCAAGATCTCGAAAGGTTAAAAAAAAGAGAATTTGTTAGATGAAATTAACACGGTTTACAAGGTGAAGCTTTTTCCACCGCTGTCAGTAGAAAAATGACACAATACAAATATTAAAAAAGCACTTCTCCGGCGCAGTGGCGGCCTCCGGCGTGTAGCTCATGGACTACAGGGAATTACAGCTACACGAGCTACAGATAAAGGAGAGCAAGCATTACAGTGCATAATTAACCCTGGAAAGTCCAGAGAAAGCCGGATCCTTCAAAAAGTCACGTTAATTTTACTCCGACTCTCGTCATATTTTACCATTACTTGATGGTGCCTGGAAAAAATGGCATTACATTATAAGATACCGTTAGATAAAACAAAACCAATCCCAAGACGTTTTAAGAGGAAAACAAAAGAAGATGTCCTTTTTATGTTTTTGTTTTGTTGCTGTAGCTGCTGTTGTTTTTGCTTTTTTTTTTTTTTTTTTTTACAACTGGTATACAGGATGTTGGAAGACCATACCAAATGGGAGCATTCGAGAGCGTACGCCTCTCGTACCCTGAGACAATCGGGAAGTCAGCTCATGGCCTGCAAGGAAGTCCCCGCTGGCAGGTACAAACAAGGTATATGTCAGAGTTAGGAGAAGACAACATTCTTCGGTTTTCTTTCCTTGTAATTCCATATTTTCTGCTATTTTCCCATTTAGCAGTACTGTACCTGTTACTTTTTACAGTTAAAAAATGGCCAGCCAAAAGCCAGCTGTTACATTACTGCCAAAAATGTTACCACTACTGTAAAGCACTTCAGGGTGCTGTGAAACTTTAGAGAAAAACAAAAATTAAGCAATGTACATTACAAAAAAAAAAAAAAAGATCAAATGGTGATGATTTAGAGAGCTAAAGATGCGTCGGCGTGAGCGACGCAAGCACATACCTGCACGTTTCGGCTGGCGCATAAAGGTTAATACGGCTTGTAAGTGTTTTGGTGGCCGCCTCGCCTCGGGGATTTGCCGTAGCCGCTCTGCTGATCTAGAGTTGGGAGCACAAAACAGAAACAACGCAAATGTGTTGGTGGCGTACGCTCGCTCGAGAAGACCTCTGAGAAAGACGCTTCTTAGAAAACATAATTCGGGTTTCAGAGCCAAATTCTGTGATGCTTGCGACATACTTACGTTAATCGTACTGAAAATACTGTATTCTGAAAATGTGGTGAGAGACAAAAATTTGTGGAGTAAATGGGTGAATGTTTGAAAACTGTTTATTTTCTTCTAAAAAAAAAAAACAAGCCACTGTCCAGCGGTCGGTTTTTTTTTTTTTTTTGGCATGGCCTACAGATTTACACGTTCAGTGACTATCCAATGGATTCAAAGGCACTTTGACAAATGTGTTTTGAAGCTAAAGACATCCCTTTCTATATTTAGCACCATAGTTATTATAATACATATGTACAATGTAGCTTTGTGCAAGCGAGCCTTCCTTCCCTGTAAGACAAAAAGCAACTGCAGCAAACGTTCTAGAGTTTTCTCTCAAAAGCGTAAGGCATGTATCATACAAGCATGTGCATTCTGCTCAGATAATTTAGTGCACAATTGTCATAGTCCGGGTCGAGTACCGACAATCCACGATACAATATATCCTTAGTTTTGTCATCTGTGCGTTCACAAACAGTATTACATACTGCTGTAGTCACCATATCCGTAGTAGTTGTTGTAACCCGAGTAATCATAGCCCCCGTATCCACCATAGCCTTGATTGTTGTAGCCATAGTTCCCGTAATTTCCATAACCTTGATTCCAGTAGTTTCCGTATCCCTGGTTCCAGTTCTGATTGGGACCTGTAGCAGAAACCAAACGCAAGGCACGATAAATAAAGAGCATTGAATGTGGATTTGGGGGTTCAAACACAATCCAGAATATGAAAATCACATTTTGAATTAGAAGAACATAAAATTAAAATGGAGTGAAATTTGGTCAAGATTGATTTTCAGTAATATTGATAAATGTTGCCACATCTGCTCTTCGTGGTATTTAATGAATTATTTGTGGATCACTTTTTTTTTTCATTCATCTCTCCCATAAGGATTTAAAAAAAGTTTTCTTTATAAGCCAATCAGCTACGAGGGGAATCAAAACAAACATTAATTTAAAGCAAAAAAAAAGTACTTCAGAATCGGTAAAAAGGTACCAGACTGAACAAAACGGCTTTACTGAGGGGGAACTACAATCCAATTAAAAACAATGGAGAAGCAAAAACTACTTTTTATATATATAAATCATTTGCAGTGTTTCATGTGAGTGGGCGGAGCTAACAATATCTTTGGACTCTGATTGGTGGTTTTCTCTACAGCATCATGGGTAATGTAGTTTTTCACCAAGAATTTCACTGTTAAATGATTATTTTAAAAATAAGTTGAAATAATGTGAACAGACGGCTTCAACAGAAGCAAATAGCATTGATTCACAACCTCGTAGCTCACAGTAGAGCTGTATTTGAAGCTTCATACGCTTTTTAATACTTCCAGAACCAGACCGTTGCACTCTATTGTACTTGGCTTCGTGCATCTAATAAAAACTTTTATCCAACATATCATTAATTAATTATATAATTAAGTTTTGTTGCCTTGTTTCTCAAAGCATGTCGAATTTCTTTAAAATGTAGTAAATTCATTTTTCCATCATAACGTTTTAACATCCATCCAATTCAATTTCTGACGCCATTTTGACCAATTCCCACACTCTGAATTACGACCGTTCTACAGTCTGAGCATTATCAAGGGATCGTGTTGTTTGTCAGTTTCCGTCATCATAGACGAACGCACCTCCTCTCCCTCTGGACCTGGAGGGGTATCCTCCTCTCCCGCCCCACTGCTGCTGCTGCTGGTACTGCTCCTTAGACATGGCCACCTTGATCTCACACTGCACACACACAGTCACATTACACCTCACTAACAGAAGGAGCCATTACACTCATGATCAGTCTCACAAAGGCCATCAAGAGCTTTTCACCACAAAAAGAAACAAACGTACAGTAGGACAGCTTCCTGAACCGGAGAGAGTACAACCCCAACAAGTCAGAATATGAACTGATTATTATCTGCTAATTAGTGCTGCTAATTATCATTGTGTTTATCATAAATGTGTTTATAACTGCTTCAGAAGTCTTGGAAGCCAAAGCTTGTGATTATGGTAAGGGCCGTTACATTTCCGGCACACGCCTGAGGTGTTCGGCCAATCACAACGCACTGGGTCAGGTGGCCAATCAGAGCACTTCGGGCTTTTCAAGAGGAGGAGCTTAGTAGAAATCAGCGCATTTCAGACAGACCGGTGCTGTGATGATGTACAGTACGTGAAAAACATGTTTTATGAACATTAAAGCATTTAAGTCTATTCTATTACACCCAATAAACAAAATAATGCACTTTTTTAAAATAGGATCATTTGACTCCTTTAAATAACACAACAAGTGAACAAACTGATAAATAATAAATGATTAAATTATTTTGATGTGGGAACAAATTCTTAATTTGTGGCCACAGTATCCGTTTTTCCCGCATTTCATGTGTGGGCCACTGTAGATTTTAATAAATTTGTACAAAACATTTAATTTCATCGCTTTGTTTTCATTAAGTTTTATCTATGAAACAAAAACTATGGAGAAACACATTTCAAGTATATTATGTTTTAGAATAATGAAGCTATGTAATACTTCTGTTTAAAGACACTGTAATGTAATGTCAAATGACCGAATCATGCACATTAGGACGTTTAAGACTTTACCTTACTTAAACCAATGTTGTGGTACTTCTTCTCCATTATTTTCTTTACTGGTTCCTCCTCTTTAAATGTAATGAAACAAAAACCTCGTCTTTTATTTGTTTTATTCTCCATTGGCAGCTCAATGGAATCCACCTAGGGAAAATATAAAAAAGAAATGCAAATATATATGTAAATATGTGTATGTAATGTATGTAAATATATGTATATTTAAAAGTAAATATAGTATATATAACCTAAGCTTATATATATATATATATATATATATATACACAAACACACACACACACACACACACACACTTAAATAGTTCTCCATACCTCTCCATAACCATCAAAGTACTCTCGGATCTTCTCTTCTGGAGTATCTGGGGAAAGACCTCCCACAAATATCTTCTTCACAGGCTCTTTGGACTTCATGGCCTTTGCTTTCTTAGGATCAATCACTTTTCCATTCAGTTTATGCTCCTTTTGCGTGATCACCTTTGACATGGATCAGATATCAGACTTTGATTTGATCAAGGTTGCCTCAGCAGCATAACTGAAACGAAGCTTATGCTGCACAACTAATAGCGTAATGACAATAAGCACATGAATGCACACACACACAACTATATGCAAAGATACCTTTTCCACACTGTCAGCTTCTTTAAACAGAACAAAGCCAAATCCTCGGGACCGGCCTGTCAAAGGATCCAGTTTCAGGGTGCAGTCGACCACCTCTCCATATTTGCTGAAGTAATCCTTCAGGTCTTTCTTGGTTGTGTCCCAACTCAAGCCCCCAACAAACATTTTCCTGAAACAAAATACTGATGTGAGAACATACAGTGGCTCAAGAAGATATTAAGGTGAGTTACAGAAATCGGCTAAAATCAAGGTCAATTTACTACTTGGTTATGTTTCAAAACTTACTTTGAAAAGAAGTCATGAATTTATGAATTAATAATATCCAATATGACGTGATAATCCAGCACAGAGTGAACACCTACACATACATAAGTTTAATGAGTTTCTCTTTTGAAAAAACGCTTCTTATTTGACAAACGTGTAGCTAACGTTATTTGAAAGGCAAATGAGTTCGGAAAGCTAACGAGCAGATGTAAACTCATGAATATGCCCACACGACTAATGAATATTCACAATTACAGGTGTTCTGACGATTCATGCTACCCATCGAGATTTGCTACTTACCAGCGCATGTGCAGACTCACTTTTTTTTCTTTTCTTTTTTTTTACAAAAGGTACATTTTCCTGTTGTAATGTATAATTTCCCTTTAAAAATGCTTACTACCATGAATATTTGTACGGTCAGCCAGCTGAAAAGAATAACTGAAAGTTTCAGTTACTATGAGGAAAGGTGTAAATACATTGACAAGTCAAAGATGATAATTTTTACTTTTCACACCGTTTAAAAAAATAAAAAAGTAGTCTACACATACAGTAGCTACTCATAACTTAGAATTGTATTATAATTGTATTTCATATGACTTTAATCGGCATTCTGTGATCGCGCTACGGTTTCTTGACAGTTTGGCCCATCAAGATAAAAATGATATAGCTATTGATTCACAGAAAATTAGCTGAAATTTGTACTTGTTTGAACGAAACGCGTTACCTTAAAGTCGAATAGACTCTTAACGATTTACAAAAATGACTAACGTTAAACGACTCTAGTATTAGTATAAAGGAAATGTCTAAATTTAGGTTTATTTACTGCGGTCTCTCTCCATGGCGTTTACTCACCCCTCATCCTCCTCATTCTTGCTGGCATCTATCTTGGAGCCCTCCGCCTCTCCCTGCCCGCCCTCTTCATCAGCGCCCGGCATCTGCTCTTCGCCCAATCCCTCTCCATCATCATCCTCCATCTTCATCACCATCATCATCGAGTCTTCGCCCAGATTCTGCTCCTCCGACATCCTTGATCAATTCTCGGCGAAACCGCGTGCAATCACGTCGTGTTCTTTTGAAGAATGCGTCTAAGGTTGTAACTTAACTGAAGTGACTGTAAATCGTATTAATTGGACTCAGAATCGCGTTTATTTTAGTCTGTTTTCGGGATGTCGATAGCAACGGCGTCCATTCACAAAATGGCGGCGAAACGGAAGTTCAACGTCATGACGTCAATGAGAATCAAGACCCAATTCTTACGCATATTTGTTGCTTTTTTTAGGAATTTTTTTTAGGATCCCACTTACTATAAACCCGTGCTATACATATTCAGTCTGTACACCCCCAACGATGTGAAAAGGTAATATTTATTTTCTTTTTTTTGTTATAACACAGGTATGTATTACAGTTAGTGTATAAGAGAAAATGAAAACACAGGACAAAAAAACTGTTTCCCATTTTTTAATCCCTTTATCCAAAAAAACGTCAGGAAAAGAACTAAAATACAAAATAAAGGACATTTTTCCTAATCAAGACTTAAGAACACATCAGCACAAAACCTACAGGTTCGATCTGAACAAAGCACAGAATAAGACAAACTTGGAAACAAAACGTCTCGCTATTTACAAGGTCAGACACTGAATTTGTCCCCAGAGGACCGGATAACATATTTAATAGTTGTTTACGGACCGGATTCCACAAGCTGCCTCCGAGGAGCAATATCGAAGTCAGCCTGCCGACCTAAAAGAGAAGATACACAAGATGAACCACTCGGATTTGGACGCGTCAAAAAAAACAAAACAAAAAAACAGCACGTCCATGTTTCAGTGTTTAACTTCTTGAGCTGTCGATTTTAAACTAGGAAAATCATCATTAAAGATTAAAGATCATATGTTCGACGTCTTATAACGACAAAACAGCTCATAAGCCAGCAAAAGCTTCAGCTCCAAGAGGCCGGTCGACCATTCGAGGAGCGAGCCCAAACGTCTTAACCTGAAAATCGCAATGTCATTTGCATTCAGCCAATGTGTGAGTCTAACACAGATTTATCAGCTTTTAATGGCTTCGTAAACCCATATTACATATGATCTTTAAAGGCTACGTTTAAGAAAAAGCCTTGGTGAACCCATTTGAAGTTCTCTATGGCCTCTAAAGAAAAAGCAAGCATTATGAGAGAGTTTATGCAATTATTTACAAGGGAGGTGACCGTTTTAAGGAAGAAACCAAAGAAAATAAAAATCACTGAAGCTCCACAACTGAAATACAAGAGCACTACAATTGAAAAAGAGAATACATCAAAGCAGTTATTATGAATCACTTTTAGGTTACGTTAATAAAGTCCTGGAAAAAACACACTTTGAACTGTTAACGAAAACCAACAACTTAAGGAAAATGGGGGAATCTCCTTTGTCTTTTTGTTTGTTTTACGCTGGTACAGGAAGTTTGAAGAGACCATACCACAGGACAGCGCTTTCTTGTGCATGCCGTGCTCTCTGCCCGCTATGTGCGACGCCCAGAGAATGTCGTGGTCAGGTGACACACGGCCTGCAATGAAGTCCCCGCTGGCAGGTACAAACAAGGTACAATAATCAGAATTAGGGAAAGAAAGGAAAAATCAGGAGAGGCGCCTTTACTCTGTACCCCTTTAGCTGTACTTTACCTGTTAGCATTGCTATCAAGTCTCTATGTTATTCCTTTATGAACACCTGTTAAAGCAGGAGGAGGAAAAGGAAAACCTACAGAAAAACTCTTACGTTTTTCTGGCACGCTAAAAAGGCAAAATGGCTACACAAACATTAGCGATTAAAGATCTATAGACATGTATTTAACTCAGCTGCATTGATATGCATAGGCCGCCTTTAGGCTGTTAGTTATTGTCTATTGATCTTTAACATACAGGTCGGGTCCAGAGCGTGGCGAAGATGTGTGACCTTACCATTGATATGAATGCGTTTAGCCACTTCATCAATACGGCTGGTAGCTGTTCTGATGGTTTCCGCCCTCCCGCGAGGCCTTGCCGTAACTGCTCGTTTGACCTACAGAAATCCAATACAGATGCTGTAGCACAATTGTAGAAAGCAATTCGATTCAAGAGTCACTATAAACTAAACACAAAAATAAATCACAACAACAACGTTTTGTCGGGACAAAAAGGCACTCAACCTATTACATCTAAAGCCATGCTCAAATCTTTTCTCTGCAAGTGATCAAATATGATGCGTCCAGACATAACCAACACACCACGGGTTGCTTTGGTAATGACGTGGACGTTCCCGTGTATGTGACGAGGCTTTTAAAACAAATGGAAGTGCATCATCTCGTTCTACAAATAACTCCTCCATCTTTGAACCCAGAAAGATTAATTCGGCATTTGTCAGTCACCAGTTTTGGCGTTTTCGTTGTGTGTTGCGCGCATTAAGATAGTTTGAAACCCGATTTGAGCTTCCAGACTGGGAAGCGTCTGTAAAATATGAATGGAATCGCATATTTTTAACCACCTCCAAATTTGATTCTTTTTTTTTTTTTTTTGCTTTCCAGACTTTCAAAAACCCATCCGGATATGTAAAAAACTCTGGTTTTTGTTGGCAGTCTGAAACATCCCTAATTTTGTTTTTCATTTTAGTTCCGTTTGTCTAGTGGTGGGAAAAGTCCTGCAATTCTGTACATAAATTAGAGATCAAGCTATTTTCAATTTTTCTTACACAATGGAGCCTATTCAATGAATGGTACAAAAACTATTCCAATTAGCTGTTTCATAATTTTTATTGACATAAAAAGTAGATATACTTTTTTAAATTGAGGCGGGACACTACAGGCAAAAACAGTTTTTTTCATGCATCGGTCAATTTTGAACTATTTGGCTTTTCATAAAGTGTGCTTTCAAACTAGTGGAAAGAAAACATCCCAAATTCACTTTTAAGTGTTGCTTTTATTGCACCTATTTGAGTCTGCAGATTGGAATTACAATACATATCTTTAAAGGCCGTTTTTTCTCCTGCACTGACTCATAAATCTCCACTTCAGCAGCTCTTACAAACACCAAACTTTCCCGTTTTATTCCTATATATATTAGGAATATATATATATATATATACTGAAGATTTTTACTGAGGGGTTTGATCCTATTCAATTAGCCTGATTTTAAACATTTCATATTGTGAAAAATATTTCATTTCTGGATGTTGACAGTATTTTTAGATTTATGAAGAAATCAAAAGACCCCTCAGTAAAAACCTTTCAATCTAAAATGAAACAAACTTTAAACCTGCCTTAATCCAATTTTCAGATTTCTGTTCTGGAAATTACCATATAACATTTCAGAAAACTTGTAAAACAAAAAAAATGTTCAATCAACTGGGGAAGTATGGTGAAATCTATTAGTTAATTTGCTTACCCTATTAATCTGAGGTGTCTTGCCTTCACCGTCCTGTTTTAATAATATCTAAAACATGCTTTATTACTGTATTTAAATGGCCACCATCTTGTGAAATATCTAACTTCATGACTATATCCTAATTTTTCAAAACCTGTGAAATTGTGTTGTGAGTTTTCCCAACCTACACCTTTGATGTAACATTTACCTAAACTAAATTGTTTTAATAACTAACAGCTTCCTAAAGACACGTTAAAGGGTGAAAAATAAAATACATCATAAATATAAATGCGTGGCTCTCTTGAGGGTTAAATGTGTGCAAAATTACCATTGTACTCATCATAGCCTTGTCCATAGCCATAATTTGGATAGTTGTATCCTGAATAGTCATAGCCAGAATAGCCATTATAGCCCTGGTTGTATCCATTGCCGTAGCCTCCATAGTTCTGGCCATAGTAGCTGTTGTATCCTTGATTATAGCCTTGGCCCTGTCCTGTTCAGAAAGAGTTAGAGAACCCTTTAGGTCAAGAAGAGCTAGAAGTAGCAGCTGGCCAAAGAGAGAGCCATCTCTAGATTGGCATACCTCTTCCTCGGCCACCTCCTCGTCCTCCTCCTCCTCCCCGTCCTCCACCAAAGCCCCGGTCCGCTCGGTTCTGCTGCTGTCTGTACACTTCTTTAGGCTGGGCAACCTTCACTTCACACTGGCAACAAATGGAAACAGCATTACTATCATGTACTGAGTTCTTCACGGCAACAGAAGTGGACCAAATCAGCATTTTAAATGTGCTTTTTATTAAATTTTAATAACATCCCTGACAGCAAAACATTAAAGTTGGTCAAATCAAATTATTCCCATAATCTCAAGTCAGACTATGATAACATGTTCACTAAGGAATGTTAAAATGTTTATCAATATGAAGATGAATACAGCTATTACTATGTACTGTTGAAGCATAAAAATGATTACAAATTGTTTTTTGTGTTCAATTGATGAAAAAAAGTCATCGAAACTGCATTTTAACTATTATTATAACTATTGAAATATTTTACCTCACAGCAACAGAGGTTTAGTTGAAATAACAGATATTCCTCTGATAAGACCCTTCATAATGTTTTCAAAGAAAATACACAGCAGTTTAAAATCATGTTGTCAAAACTGATGTAATTTATTCCTGTGATCAAAGCTGAATTTTCAGCATCATTACTCCAGTCTTCAGTGTCACATGATCCTTCAGAAATCACTCTAATATGATGATCAAGAAACATTTCTGATTATCAATATTGAAAACAGTTGTGCTGCTTCTTATTTTTGTGTAAACCATGATACATTTGTATTTAATGATTATTTAATAATTTATAACATAATAAATGTCTTCTACTGTGTCTACTGTGAAGTTTGATGCATCCTTGATGAATAAAACTTAAATAAAAATATATATTAAAAAATATTGATCCCAAACACTTGATTGATAGTGTAAAGATATAAAATAAATGTGTAAAAGACAATACTTAAGTGGATCGCATTCCTACTATGACCCGTTTTATTTATACTTAATGAGGTACTGGTGTGTGTCAAATGATCTGCGAGATATTTTGATAATATCAACATACCTTCCCTGATCCAATTTGATGGTATCTGTTCTCCAGCAGTTTCTGAACCGGATCCTCTAAAACGTACGTCACAAAGCAGAATCCCCTCCTCTCATTTGTTTTGGTGTCCATGGGAAGCTCAATGCTTTCAATCTTTAGACAGAATAATAACGGATTAGATTATAAGCAAGTGTGGTTATCAAAAGTCTCAAATACATTCATAATTAGATTCAGTTCGAGTTACTTACGTCCCCATAAGCCCCGAAGTATTCCCGGATCAGTTCCTCAGTTGTGTCTGGACTTAGACCTCCGACAAAAACCTTCTTGGGGGGTTCCTTGCCCTTAATGGCTTTGGCTCTCTTGGGATCAATCAATTTGCCATCCAGCTTGTGCTCCTTCAGCTCTAACACCTGAACACAAGAAGAACCAGTTATGAACATGATGTCAAAGGAATCTTCTCAACAAATGTAATGAGTGTCAGAGAGCATTTACCTTATCTACACTGTCAGCATCTCTGAAGAGCACGAACCCGAAGCCCCTGGAGCGCCCGGTCATGGGGTCTGTTTTGATGGTGCAGTCCAGGACCTCTCCAAATTTGGACAGGTAGTCAGTAAGGTCTTTCTTGCTGGTGTCCCAACTTAGTCCACCGATGAACATTTTCCTGCTCAAATGTAAAAAAATAAATAAAATACAAATTTATTTGGCACCGAATAAACAATGCTTTATCGTGCAAGTTCTAATATTATATTTACATTTGCTGGTGAAGCATGTTAAGAATGCAACATAGTCAAATGAAACAGAAAAACATTAGCAGCTAAGCACGGTATCATTTTACCAATGCCCAAAGTAAAATCCAAGCCATTAGACGCCAGGATGCATATTTGATGCAGACGGGTTGATAACAATGACTAGGTTTTGAGCATATTAAGCTGTAAGTATTGAGCACATTAATAATATATGCGTTTGAAACAACTTTGATGTGCATAAAGGATGCAAACATGTGATTTTGATGTGATTTAGTGATTAAAGTCAGCGAGGCAGTGCGGGGAAGGCCGCGCGCTCCGACACTCACCCGTCATCCTCCTGGTTTTTACTCGCGTTTATTTTGGAGCCTTCTGGAAACTCGTCAGTGCTGAAGTCGCCTTGTTCTTCGGCCTGCATTTTGGAGTATGTGTGGTTTGATCCGACGCTAGCTATAAAGTAGAATATATTACAGCGGTTTTAAAAGGTCATAGACTCCAACACAAATAAAGTGCCGCGTTGATTAAAATGGCGGACGGAGATCAGTGACGAAATCCGTCTCTGGTCTCTCTGCGCGAGGAATCGGGAGAGGGGCGGGGCTTAACATAACACATACACAATAGATATCAAATATATAATAGCAGGTGTTATAATATATAATTAAATATGTTAATTAAACACTTTTAAATATGTTTTATTTCATTACAGTATAATTATATTTATGCTTAAACATGAATAAATAAATACGAGACACATCTAGCCACAGTGTTCTATTGAAGATGGCCCAGAGAGCTTACCTTTATTAATATTTGCATTCTATTAAATATTTTAAATGAAAGCCACCTTTGTTCACCGAAGTCTGTTTCAGTGGATCTGTTGCGGGTCACCTGCAGATGTAAAGAGGAGGCGTTCCCATTGGAGAGCTGCTTTGCGCGAGGCTTTTCGATTCTTCTGCAAAATATTTTTATGGGAAAAAAATATTAAAGAGAATGTGCAGCAAGATAAAGACATTATTTTTTGGAAACTTTGATTTTAACCCCACAAAAAACAAAGCTTGCTTTGTCATAAATAAATAAATAAAAATTCTTGGCAAATTCCATATACATAAATGTAAATTTACCAACAACAAACCAGTTTTTCTTTTTTTTTTTTTAAGAATTTAAAATGAAACTTAACACTATTTCTTCCTCAGAAAATAAGAAAGCAATTAAAACAACCTCAATGCAATGACTTTAATTTGACTCTGACTGATGTAAACAAATAATATGTTACCCTCGTGGTCTTTTTTATCTTCTCCTATATTTTCTTTGCTGTTTTTCTTTTTTTTAATTTTTTTTTTTTAGCAAATCTACATCATTATACTGGCTGACTGTAGCCTACATTGTTTGATTCCTCAGACCTTAGAAAAAGAAAAAGAAGAAGAAGAACAAAGATTAAATATAACAATTGCAAAGATAATTTTTTTTTTTTGTTTAGTCTAAAGAGATTATCAAATTTTTTATATGAATACGTTTTATTTTCTGTATCTATTGATATAACCAGGACAGGTGCATGTAAAAAAAAAAAACTGTAACGACAGTGTTTGGTAAACAGTTTACACACAATTATCCAAAAGCGGGGTTTGAATATAAAACAAGAACATAAATTAAGGATATTTAAAAAAATGGAAAAATTATTTTATTTATAGACTTTAGTCTTGCATTTACTTCCTCACTCAACAGCCCTTCCCAGCCTGTTGCCAGATTAGGCAAAAATCATCAACCGCTTAAAAGGTAATTACAAAATAAGTACATTTATGCATTTCCTTGATTAACCCACCACCCCGACACATAAGTAGAACTGCAACTAATATGTGGTTCTGAATCTATAATTATTGATAAGAATATTATAATTACGATCATCATTGCCTTCAATTGACAAGGCTTCTTTTCCAAGCTATTATAAATGTGGAGCTGCATGCATCATGATACATCGTACAAAACGTACGAGCATTTTTAAACGCAAAGGTATACCAAATGAACTTTGCCAAAGTAGCATGAATAAAATAAATATGATTAAATATGAATATTAAAATAATTATGACGATACTAGAGGGCGTGCCTCTCTGAGTTTGCAAGGACTTGGCAACCCTGTAACCGCTCCATGTGTTGTTAGCTACTCACCGCTAGCCTGTATGCTACTATTGATTGATTTGTCAAGACCCGAGCCTCTTTTCTAATAAAATCAAATAAAACACAGGGCTTTCACAGACACATATATCGTTTGCCATTGATAAAAATGGCAGCGATTGCAGTAGCGGAAAACACTAGAGTCTTTCTTCTGGACATTGAAGGAACAACGACGCCCATCACGTTTGTCAAGGTAAGAGCCCACAGCCCGAGATCCTGAGCTACACCCTGTCCAGAGGCTTTATTCTGCTGTCTCCTGTCTGCAGGACATCTTATTCCCCTTCATCAGAGAGAATCTGGAGGAATATCTGTCTGCACACTGGGAAGAGGACGAGTGCAAACAAGATGTGCATCTGCTCAAGAAACAGGTTTCTCAGCTTATTTTCATATGAAAATAGAATGGGTGGTTGTGTCCACGGTTTTTTTTTTTGCATGACAACGTGCCCTCGCACTAACCGAAATGTGTGCAATAGTGTTTTGTAAATAAATAAATAATTTTATTAAAATGATCAAACATAGGTTATAGGGCGCCTATTATTATGTTTTGTTTTGTTTTGAAAATGACCTTTCATGTAGTGTGTAACATAGCTCTAAAGGAATGAAAACTGCACCCTGCAAAGTTTTAAATCTGAAAGTGCACCGTATATTAAGTTATTGTCTTTCATAAGTAAGAGTGGACTCTGACTCAATGAAATGAATCGTTATTCAAACGAGTCATAAGCCGTTTTGTTGTGATGTCAGATGAACATTAGCATATTACCCGAATACCCGCCCATATATTGGCGCGCAGACACCACTTAAGTGGACAGCATCATGTCCAGAAGATGCTGTGCTCTACAATGTGAAGGTAAAGCCAGTTTTTTTTTTCACTGCCTTTTTCACACCTATCATGGATTTTTGAAAATGACTGTTCATGTAGTGTGAACTATAGCTCTAATGCAATGAAAATGGTCAGACGGGCCAGTTTGCTGTGATTGATCTACTCAGCTCTGATTGGTCAGATGGCCCAGTCTGTTGTGATTGGTCTACTCTGCTCTGATTGGTCAGATGGCCCAGTCTGTTGTGATTGGTCTACTCTGCTCTGATTGGTCAGACGGGCCAGTCTGTTGTGATTGGTCTACTCAGTCTGCTCTGATTGGTCAGATGGCCCAGTCTGTTGTGATTGGTCTTCTCTGCTCTGATTGGTCAGACGGCCCAGTTTGCTGTGATTGGTCTGGTCTGCTCTGATTGGTCAGATGGACCAGTCTGTTGTGATTGGTCTACTCTGTCTGCTCTGATTGGTCAGATGGCCCAGTCTGTTGTGATTGGTCTACTGTTTACAGCGCACAACTGAAGTTAAATGTCCATTACTGTAACTAAACTTCAGCTTCGTCCTGAGAATCTGAGATCTGAGAAGCAGCCGTCAGTAAAATGACGTGTTTGTGTGGCCGACTGGCCGTGTCAAGTTGTTCTCGGGCGGACAGCGTACAACATAGCCGGGCATTATGTAAATGTCTTTTCTAGTGACGTGTAATTGTCACACAGTGGGATTGGAAATACCAATGACTCATGTAGGAGGTTCAGAGTGTATTCTTTCTTTTGGGAGACAATAACTTTTTATTTATCGTACACTTTCAACTTTACAACTTTGCAGAACGTTTACATTCATAAATAGCTATATTACACACAGTATGAAAAGGAATATTTGAAAAACTACAATAGGAGCACTTTGAATTAGTTATAAAGGTTAAATAAAAAAATTATATAAAAAAAATTAAATAAACAAGTAAATATTACAAAGTACAGTACTATTTTTTTTTCAAGGTATACATTTGGTCTTAATGTTATTTTACTTTTTTGTTTTATTATTGATTTTTGGAATTAGCTTTTTATTTTTTTTATAAACATTTTGCACATTTTTTTTTTTATTTGGTTTATTTAAGTTTCATTTATTTTTGGTTTAGTTTTTATTTATTTCCAGTTGATAATATAAGTGCTTCAACTTCTTTAAGTTTATTTCCCACTGAGGCAACATTTCAAATTCTCATTAATTTGTTAACATAGATTCTCTGTTATAGTTTTAGTCAACCGAGAAAGTTTATTAAAATATAATTGCGACTTTTTATTTCATTTCTCACAATTGTGATTTTTTTTTTTATATATAATGCAATTCTGAGGAAAAAAAAGTCAGAATTACGTGACAAAAAAGTCGCAATTATCTTTAACATTTGTATTTTTCCATGCTGGGGATAAAAAGCTTCCATCGATAACCTGGTCTTTATAAAGAATTAATTTATAGCTGCCTTTTAAATGTTTGCATGTTGTTCCTGCGCATCAACACTCGCGTGTGGATGTCTGAAAGCCGTATAATGGCTGTAATGCAGTGGTTGTGCCTGAACCGTGTCTGTTGTCAGGCTGAAGAGGACTTGCGGCAGAATAAAGCGGGTCCCGTGCACGCAGTGGACCAGACGGTCCACACAGACGAGGAGAAGGCCATCCGTGAGGTGGTGGATAACGTGCTGTGGCAGATGGACGCGGACCGCAAGAGCACGGCGCTCAAGCAGCTGCAGGGACACATGTGGAGAGCCGCCTACATGACCGGCAAAATCAAAGGCGAGTAAGTAAACATCATCTTTCCCTGCACACACACACACACACCTGATGAGGACATGTGCACACTGAATCATACTACAAATGTATGCTTTAAATATAGGCTATTAAACTAGGTTGTGGCTACAGGCTTTTTCCTACTCCGATATACATGTACACACAATAACAGCATTTTACACATTATCACGTTTGCACACACGCACATGTTTTGTTTTTTTGGATTTTTTTTACTTCATCAGGATGATGCAACACTTGGTTGAAAGTTTTGACACTTGCTAAAGAAATCAACAAAGAACGTTTGGCACTGCACACACAAGCTGAAAAGCTCTTTTTTTTAGATATCAACTTCACATTTGGTTATGGCTTTTATTTTCTCACAATTTTGGAGTGAAACGTGTTTTAAATACCAAGTTTTGTCTTAAAAAAAGACCAAACTCATGTATCCAAAGCATTCAAGATTTACGACAGTTGAAGTTGGAAATTTCATTTTCAGCTCCATGCTCAAAAAGTGAAGAAATGGATTATAAATACTGCATAAATATAATTTACTATTATATAAAATCCTCTAAAAATATTAAATTAAATACATTATCAAACTAAAATATAGTACAATCATTTCATTGAAAAAAAAAAATTGGCCCAACACGAATATATATATATATATATATATATATTAGGGCTGTCAAATGAATAATCGTGATTAATCGCATCCAAAATAAAAGTTTGTGTTTACATAATATATGTGGGTGCGCTGTGTATAATTATTTTAGATATAAATACACATGAATACACATGCTTGTATATATTTAAGAAATATTTTCATTTATATACTGTATGTAGATTTATTTATATTATATATAAATATCAATATTTTATATATAAATAATATTTTTTCATTAAATATACATGTGTGTGTGTGTGTGTAAAATAATTATACACAGTGCACCCACATATATTACAGTATGTAACTTTTATTTTGGATGCGATTAATCATTTGACAGCCTTAACATTTATATATATATATATATATATATATATATATATATATATATATTGTATATGTAAATATTCATTGCAATAAATATTTTTTCCTCTGAAGCCGTAAGAGCTGTAACTAATGTTTATTTGGATAGTAGATTAATCTGTTGATTATTTATTCGATTAACTGATAATGTTCTGTATTTAATTAGAAAAGCATGTTATTCCACATCATGCTCCATGATATCCTCCAAACAACATGTAAAGTGAAGACTATAACAACAAAATACACCACTGTTCAAAAGTGTGCTGTCTGAAAGAGTTTTCTTAGATTAATCCTTTTATTCGTCAATATCTCATTAAATTGATAGATTTGTCTTTCAAATACATTTCTACTGAGCTTTCCATTCATCTAAGAATCCTAAATAAATGTGTGTCAGCAGAAACTGTTTTCAACACTGATAATAATCAGAAATACTTCATATTATACTGATTTCTGAAGGATCATGTGACACTGAAGACTGGAGTAATGATTTGATCACAGGAATACATTACACTTTACTAAAGTATTTTACATTGTAATAATGCAATATTGTTGATTTTACTGTGTTTTTGGTGAAATAAGTGCAGCCTCTGTTAGCAGAAGAGACGTGTCTTTAGCTCTCAGTGACGGTTTCTGCTGCAGTATAGATGAGTGATGTGGTGGTCTTGTCGCAGGGTGTATCCGGACGTGGTTCCAGCCGTCAGGAGGTGGAGGCATCGGGGACTGAAGGTGTTCATCTACTCCTCCGGGAGTGTGGAGGCACAGAAGCTGCTCTTCAGATACTCTGTGCAAGGCAATCTGCTCGATGTAAGCTGAAGCTGTTAGATGTGATAACACTGTTTAGATGGGGTTCGTCCTCGAAGGAGTTTTTGAGTCGCTGTTTGCGCACGTACTATTATAAGCAAGGCCGTGTGCTTCACAAAACCCATTGAACTTATATATGGGACTCATTATATAAGAGGTCGTTTACGATTCGAAGTTCTGATGGCCATCCTTACTGATGACATTTTCTTGTGAAAGCTGCAGTGTTATTTTAGTATTATTAATGTATTTTTTTAATAGTTTTTTTTTTATTTTTGAATATTACTTAAACTACTTTGTAACTTTGTTGTGGTGCAGTGTTATTTAAATTGTTCATTGTTTGTTTTAGTAATTTCTTACTTTTTTAGTGTGTATATATATATATATATATTTGATTTTGCTTTAATATATTTTTATTTTAGTTTTTGTGAGTTTAGTACTTCAAGTTAAACTTATTTTAAGTCATTTGATATTCAATTGAAATTTTTATTTCGGTTTTATTTACATTTGTTTTAGTTCACATTCACAATAACAACCGCACTGCAACCGCTCTGGCATGTTTTTGTCGTGTTTATTAGTTTTTGTTTTGTATTTCTATTTATCTTTTAATGTTCTTTTTTTTTTTTTTTTTTTGTATTTTAGTACTTAATACTTCTAACTTTACAAAAAGAATTTTAATCTAGAATGTTCATTTTATCTTAGTATTTGTAAACACTGACCAGTAGTACTTGAACTCCCAACTGTTATTTTACCCAGAAAGCCAACAAACAGCAGGCCATTTGATCTGGACACAAAATGACCTCCAAGTTTATATGGATTGATGTGTATTTGCAAGTTTTTAACTTTTTTTGTTTGTTCTTTCAGTTGTTTGACGGTCACTTTGACACCAACATTGGCGCCAAAGTAGACAGTAAAAGCTACGAGAACATCGCCGAGAGGATCGGATGCCAGCCAGAGGAAATCATGTTCTTAACGGATGTCACAAGAGGTGGGCGCTCTGAAACCTTTCATTCCTGCCGTAATGGCTTCAGTTAAACACAGACTCATTCACACATCTCCTCCTCCACAGAGGCGAAAGCAGCCGAGGACGCCGGGGTGAACGTGGTTGTCGTCGTCAGACCTGGAAACATGGAGTTAACCGAAGAGGAAAGGAAACATTATACAGTCGTCACGTCTTTCAACCAGTTAGAACTGAGCGACAATATTTGACATCGGATCATGTGGGAATAACCAGTGGTCACGATCCGCTGGACTGAAACTCCAGGAATCCAGGTGCTTGTTTTTTTTACACTGAAACCCATCGTAGAATTATAATACACTTACATTCTCTTTGAATGTTTTATGTGCTGCGTTAATGTCTGTCTCCCCACACACTCATTATAACCTGCCACCTGGACACAGGTTTAGTGTGACTGTACCTCATGTCAAGCGCAGTCGGATAAACCTCAATATTAAATGTTGTTGTAAAATTTTATTCCAAACGGACACATCGAACAAATCACACGTGCAACATTTAGATACACCAGCAGCCATGTCTGTTTTAGGAACAAAATACAGGATTATTACCAGTGCCATAGATGTGTCACAATATTTAACACCAAGTTGGCCTATAAAATGCTGCATTTTTTTTCAGGACCGGCTCAAAACGAATGCGGTTATGTGAATACAAAACATCTATGATTGCATTTGATTTGGAATTCCTTCTTCATGTTAAACTAATAGTAGAGATGCACGATATATCGGCCACCATATTGTCGCCATCAGCCGATATATGTTCATATTTAATGTTATCGGCCCAGAAAGACAATGTAGCTGATATATTAAAGCTGATAAATAATGGATTATTTCCTTCAGATGTTCATCATTAAGCGTTTGAATTGCTTGAAATACGTTTGAAATCACTTCAAAAAGGAAAATACAGTAAACTGTGCCATATCGGCTACATAACATTATTATGAGGACATTATAATTGTGTGTTTGGGACATGGCTTTTAATGCTGAGACTTTAGTTTTGTAATCAGGCGCTCAATAATTATATACAAATTTGGATTCAGATTTATCGGCCAATATATCGGTTATCAAATGTAAAGAATTATTGATAATGGCCCAAATTTTCATATCGGTGCATCACGAAAGTAATAGTTCCACATCTATTCCCAAACCTGTGTCCTGCGTGAAGATTCCTCAGAAGTGCGTCTGTCTTCCACAGCATACAGATTTGAAGCGACAAACGAATTGGTGAATATTAAGAGTCTTCATAATAACCTGCATCAAGAAAGTCTTAATTGCTGTATGTCAAAGGATCTTGCCAAAAAACCTGTATCCGTTCTTCTTGAAAGTGTCCTGACACACACTAGGATTCAATGTGATGTGTTCCATGTATATGTCATGAACTTGTTGCCTATCTACTATTCACCTCATCCAGAGGTCTTTCTGGAGAGATTACACTGGGCTCACATGCATGACTGGTGAACACTGGGAGCCTGTGAGCCTATAGCTGGTCAGACTGGTACTCTGAGACCTCAGAGAAGCTCTCGGACAGGCTGAGCGGAGGCTCACGCTCGTCACTGCAGACGATCTCGAAGCGGTAGTGGCGAAACTCAATGGCGAACGTGCTCAGGTACGTCAGGAAGAACATGACCAGCGCCCACTGGGCCCGGGCCGCGTGCATGTGGAGCCGCTGAGCCATCAGAGCGAAATCTGGCAGCTGTGGTCAAGGCTGACATGTGGAGAACCAATCACACCTGGGCATGAGGACGGCTGAGCAGGGCTGGGTGATCTATCAAACACTGGGTGAATGCGGGACACACCCAGGGAAGGGAGCAATGAAAGACCAGCTGATTTCCTCATCTTCTCTTGAGACATTATCATGATCTCGCCGTCTCTTGTTTGGACACAGCAAGTCAACATTAGCTAACTGATCTACTATTAAACTCTTTTCTTACTCATGAAAACTGTTTGAGCTCAATATGAAATGTATGACTGATGTGTGTGATATATCACTAACAAAACCAATCAAATTGAATTATTCTGTTTGTACGTTAACTCGAGCTCTTCCAACGTCTTGCTTTAAAATTTATCACAAGGATTGGTAACACTTAATTTTAAGGTGACGTAGTTGCGTGTTACTACATGTAATTATGCATAATTTTCCTGTTATTTCTACAAGTTAAGGCTAGTTAATTAATATTACTCAGTACTTATTTGAGTAAATGCAGTAAATTAGGCATAATCACAAGTAGTGTAACTCTATAGTAAGTACATGTAGTTAATTGTACTTACTTATGTAAGTACTAAGTAATATTAATGTAACTACGTCACCTTAAAATAAAGTGTTAGGATCACATGACCATTATGTAAGATGGTGCCGTGTTCATGTCATGTCTCGAGATGACAACACGCACAGACTGATCTCACGAAGTAGCGTGTGTATGACACGCCAATTCGTATTTCCATTTTTGGCGTGCCATCAAGACGCATAATCGCTTTTCAGCGTGTTTATGAACGCCGTTGACTTAACGTTATTACTGTACAGACACGTGGAATCACTCGGACGTTAATGGCGTAGACATACACGCATTCACGCGGATACACGCGGATAGCTCAAAATGCGTAGAGATAACACGCCACTTGACTCGAAAGTGGCGTGTGTATGTTTATGCAAAAGTCATGATGTCATGTTGCGATTTTAGATGTAGTGACAGTCTGAGGATGTTACAGCTCTGATAATGTTGCGTGTCAACATGACATCATGACTTTTGCGTAAACATACACGGCACTTTCGAGTAAAGTGGTGTGTTATCTCTACGCATTTTGAGCTATCCTCGTGTATCCGCGTGAATGCGTGCATGTCTACGCCATTAACGTCCGAGTGATTCCACGTATCTGTACACGCCGTCAAATGTCCGTGCGAAACGAAGTAAAATGTAGATCTACATCTGGGGAGCGATATTTTTGCCATTAACCCCAGTGACGGGTAGGTTTAGGGACGGGTTGAGGTAAGTCATATATTTATATATACAGTAATAACTTTAAGTCAACGGCGTTCATAAACACGCTGAAAAACGATTATGCGTCTTGATAGCACGCTAATAATGGAAATAACGAATTGGCGTGTCATACACACGCTACTTCATGAGATCAGTCTGAAAATCGAATACATCCCTACTAATATAGTATGCGAAAAAACAGTGGGTTAAGAGTCCCCAGCGAGATTGTGAAGTGTGCTCACGGTGGTCACTTTACTATCCCATGAGGCCACAGGAGAGGGGGTGTGTGAATGATGGGGAAGCGACGCATGACTGGCGCTGGTTAGTACGTCCAGGTTACATTCATACCACCCATTATCATACTAGATAGAACACATTTTTAATGGTTGTGAAGTAAGTTCAAATTCAAATGTAGACCTACTGAATTGATCAGGTAGGAAAATCCCCATCTTATTCCCACTGTACAGCCGCAATCATTAATCTGGCGATATCAGATCAAGCATAGTTGATGACAGCAGTAACTGAAAGCAGTTTCAGGGGGTGAGCTGGTTTGCTCTGGATTAGACTAGATGGCGGATCACTATAGCAGCTAAACACCATGATGGCTAGAAATGATAATGATAACGATAACTACGTTTTAATAATAGTTCTAATTCTATGAGAATAGCAGATATAACAATAGTGACACAGGAACGATATCGTCGCTAGCTATCGTCGTAGCCAATCGATTCAGAATCCTCCAGACTTGAAACCTGCAGTGAACAGTGTCCACACAAACACACAATAATAGTTACCGTTGTCTTTATAACAGGCCTTTAGCAGGTTTCTCATTCATTTTCTGTGAATTGTTGTTTTTTTTTGTTTTTTTTCAGTGAATTGATTCATAAGTCTGATCCTGCAATTATTTTGCTTTATCGTTCAAAAGTGTTCAAGGATGTTCCCGCATGAGTTTATGTACATTAAAATGTATCTCTAAAATAAAGGTAAATATTGTGATTTATTATTGTTTTGTTGCAGTATATCATTGATCTTGTGAAAAAGTTAACTTGTTAGTACTACTTATGGAAAGAATATACTTCAATAGAATAAAGTTAAGTGTGAACAGAATGCTTTCTTGACACTTAATTGCATGTTAGTTGCAATTAAATGAAAAAAGTATTAGTTAAAAAATTTGCACTTTTTAAAAGTCTATTTAAGTGCATTAAAGTCCTGAAATTGTTCTCTCTTTACATCCTTTAAGTGCACTACAAGTGCACAATCGATGCAATGAAGCGCACTTCAAAAGGGTTGTGTGTATTCAATGAAAATTGTTGTTGTTCCTTATGTAACTTATGTAATTTCTTAATCATTTTCAACTGGCAATAGTGTCTGGTTGTTTGAAATGGCATTTTCAGATATTTAGTAAGATAGACACTGAATATCTGTTTTGGCGTTATCACCCAGTCCTATAATGTATAAGTTATGTGAATCTGAGGAGACATGCGTTCATCCTGCACAGCAACATGACATCATGACTTTTGCGTAAACATATACGCCACTTTCGAGTCAGGTGGCGTGTCATCTCTACGCATTTTGAGCTATCCGCGTGTATCCGTGTGTATGCGTATATGTCTACTCCATTAACGTCCACGTCATTCCGCGTGTCTGTACATGCAGTCAAATCTTCAGTCATAAATGCCATTAACCCCAGTGACGGTTAAGTTTAGGGATGGGGTTGAGGTAAGTCATATATTTATATAACGTTAAGTCAACAGCGTTCATAAACACGCTGAAAGGCGATTATGCGTCTTGATAGCACGCCAAAAATGGAAATACGAATTGGCGTGTCATACACGCACTACTTCATGAGATCAGTCTGTGCACAGTTAGAAAGTGTTGGTGTATGGAAAAAGGATACAGAGCAGCATGCAGGAAGTGACCGCCCCGGACAACAGGAAGCGGGGGATTCCTGCTCGCTTGCCTTCGTTCCTCAGGTTGACCTTCAGAGTTATGAAAGACTGGACCCAGCAGAAGAGGGTTCCCAGGCCGAAGGTCATGGAGGTGCCAATATTATGCAGTTCCTCATCGTTGGACAGCTAGATTAAAAAGTGACACAAATAAGGTGTTTAGGTTGAAAGAGTGATACAAAATTATACTTGGAATACTTTTAAAGAAATGCATAAGTAAATCGGACACTTAATAACTAATTGCCAAGTCAATTGTTTTTTAGCTCAGACAAACAACACATCAAACACTGGGTACTTATGGTTCAAATCCTCCTTGAAATTTCATATTTGCAAGTTGGGAAGTCAGGATTACGGCATCAGGTTTGTTCCAGGCACTTTGGTTGGAGCAAGATTGCAATTCACCTTTTCTACAAAACATTTACAAGGTTTAACTCTACTTCTACAAAATGATGAAGGTTTTTTTTAATGTATTTTTATTTATGAAGGTACTGTAAATGAAATCATTACACTTCCTGACTGTCATATTTTATGTGAAACTTCGTTAGCTTTAGTAATTTAATATCAGCATCTATTGCATCCACCATATTTTCTCACTGACACAATTAGAAACTCTGCGATAGAGAAAGTTCTTAGTTTCCCACTAATAATTCATGTGTTCATGTGCGTTCAGCTCATAAATATAATGGGTGTTTGTCTTTGGAAGTCCACCAAAGACAGAGACCCATTCCCTGCCATTATAAAGCTTGGAAGAGCCAGGACATTTTTTAAATATAACTCTGATTGTGTTCGTCTTAAAAAGTCATATACACCCAGGATGGCTTCAGGGTGAGTAAATCATGGAATAATTTTCATTTTTGGGTGATCTTTCCCTTTAAGTACTCGTAATTGGGTTATATTATGTTTAAAATACTTGTAATCACACAACAGTTACTTTGTTGAATTCTCACAATGGCAGTGTTGTTCAAAATTCATTGATTCTCTGCACTTTCTCTTTTTTATCTTTTTAAATGATCTTTTCTAAAAGAAAGTCTACTGCTTATTTTTGCTCATAAGAAGCTCTTCCAGGTTTGTGGAATTGCTCTAGTCATGTGACTGAAAACTGAGACAAACACAGCGTTTGATCACTGAATTTACAGAAATCATTTCACTTTACACAGTAACATAATGAGGGTCCCTACATGCAAAATGAACCATTGAAAACTTTTTAAGTGTACAGACCGTTTAATAAGATATATTTTATAAAGACAGTCCACTTCGTGTATACAGACAGAAGCCATCTTGGGAAAACAGTCACAACAAGTCGAACCACGAATGACGTGCCAAGTGATCTGAACTGTATGAAGTTCAGCAAACTTCTGAACTGTATGAACCATAGATATCTATATAAAGGCTAGATGTCTCACGGCGGAGTATTTATCGTCATTGCCAGCGGCCATCTTGTCACAGACAGGCTTTCTGGCAGGCTCTGTGGTATCTGATGTAAGAAATACTCTTATCTCGTTGAAATCTTGACGGATTTACAAACGGTTTGGTTTCTAATAAACGTTATTAACGTGGCTATAGTTCTGGATGATTATTTATTTATTCACTTATTATTCATAAGTATGCATTATCATAACTACATCTCTGCCGTTTATAACAAACCAGACCGTTTGAAAATCGGCAGAAAATTGAGCAAGTTACGGTGATTTAAAAAGTACATGCACCATTAAAACAATGTTACCAGTGAGCGAGCTGCCTGTGACAAGATGGCCGCCAGGTGCTGACGTCGACCTCCATTGGCCAGCAGCGCGGACGAGATATCTAGCCTTTATATAGATATCTATGGTATGAACGGTGTTCGTGGTTCGACTTATCGAGTCTGTTTTCTGCTCCTGTCTGTACACACGAAGTGAACTGTCTTTATAACGTATCTTATTAAACGGTCTGTACACTTACAAGGTTCTCAATGCTTCGTTTTGCATGCAGGGACCCTCATTATGTTACTGTGTTAGTGTGGGGCTATTTTGAGGCTTGTTAGTGGTATAAACTAGCGATTTCTTTATACTTAGTAAATGCCCCCATTACTAGCGTTATACGCTAAGTTTTTAGAGATAAAACTCTTTACATTCGATTATCATGAAAACAAATCTCAGAGAACGGTTGACCAGGAACCAATGTTTTATTAGACCAAAGGTTCATTTTGCGCCGGAGTTCTCCTTTAATCGGCTGTTGGGGAACACGTGTAACGTTCAAAGACTTCAGATTGTAACCTGTAGGATCAGAGCCCAGAGTCCAACATAGTGTCGGCTCACATCTGGCCCACATCTGGACCGAGTCGAATCCATGTGTACCGGATCTGGGCCGACACTATGTTGCTATCTGCGAGGAATCTTTTAGGATTTGCTAAATTTGTCTCAGACGCACAGTGTGCACCTGGCTTAAGTGGTTCAATGTTATGGTTGCAAAAAAGGGTGTGATTCATACCTGGAAGTTGCCCACTAAAGTCATGCCGAAGCAGGCGAGCGAGAGCGCCGCCAGACTGCCGATGTTGAGCCAGGGCTTCTGCACTCGCGGCTTCAGCTGCAGGTATCTCAGCACTCCCAGGATAAAGCCTGGACACCAGCACACAACTCGTTTCAGTCAATTATACATTACTGTCAGCTGTGTGTATCTCACACACACACAAGCAATTTAATAACTACGGCTGCGTTTACACAACAACGATCTACTAAAAACAGAACAGCTTTTCCCAAATGTCAAAACGATCCCGTTAACACAAATCCCTAGAAACGATTAAGAACGCTGTATTATTCATGCCAGGCCAGTAGATGGCGATAAATAAACACTATAGACAATATATCGTGGCACAATATATTACAAAATACAAAAATGTATCGCAATAATATCGTATCGTGAGTTCAGTATCGTAAATCGTGACATGAGGGCATCGCTACACCCCTACTATAGACTGAACACGTAATACACATGCGCATGACATTATTGTTTTCACAAATTCATGCTTTGTTAAAAAAAAAAAAACACTTTGTTGCGTTTTCAGGCCCCCAAAACGCCGTTGTCGTGTAAATGGACGACCAAAGCGCACGAAAAGTTTCCAATTTTCAGTTGAAAACAGTGTCGTGCAAACGCCACCAAAACTGATGTGCACATGTTATGATGTAATGTTGCCGAACACCGCAACGGTTTCAACAGGCTGCAATTTCGGTACTTAATAAATAATGACTGAGTTAGTTGTAAGATCTTCAACTGCATGAAAAAAAAGAAAAGAAAACCAACTCGTTTGACAGAGCCGGAGCACCGCTCATACCTACAAAGGCCGCCATGTTCATGACTTGGCTGAACACGCAGCTGGCAGGAGGTGCATTGCCTGCAATGCTAAACGGTATAAGAACTTTCATCAGCCCTCCAATTACAAACAAAGAAACAAATATGTAAAATATAGATAATCAAATTCGTAAAGATCTACCTGATATATGGAGGAGATTTAGATTCTGACCGTCTATGAACAGAAGAAAACATTAATATTTTGATTCCTCAAACGATTGGCATGCAATAGAGGTAGGGTTTCCTTACTTGTACTCTGAGCTGAGTGGCGTGATTTTCTCGTCCTCCACAGCAATGAAATACCTGGGCATGAATGAAATGATATGATGTTTATCTGAACAGCGGCTTAAATCAGTGAGGTGGATTGGGTTTCGTATACTTACACGACCCAGAGGCCGGCAGCTGTGAAGACGGAGAACATCACGGGCAGGAACATCCATGGACTGCACTTCCTCATCGTGAGCGTCGGTCAAAAAACCCTGCCGTAAAACAAACACCACAGTCCAACAAACTGCTCACAGTTATACGCTAACTAATGCATCACGGTCTGAGTGCGAAAAGTGTGTGGATTTCTTTTATTCTGGACGTATTTTTCTCAACAAACAAAACTAATCGGCTACAACAATCTGTGGTAATGAACTACTGACATCATGTGATTGAACCACAAATCACAGTACAATATACTTGAGTAAAGTATGAAAGCAATTTATTTTATTGGAAACTATTCAGATATAGCCTTGTGAAAAGAAGTGAGTTTAATAGTACAGTATGTGCACTTGTTGTTAAAGTCCCCCTGTGGTCAAGAATTTGATGGATCACCAACATGACATATTTAAAAAAAAAATTTCCTTGAAACATTCTTCATGTCATAAAGTATCTTGAATGTAACTCTACACTTTTGCCTCATTTAGTATAAGCGGTTCTATGAATATGCAAATGAGCCCCGCCTCCACTCACTCACTCAGCTCAGAGATCGACTGGTTGATGATCACAGGTTGATCTGATTGGTTACAAAGGTTGTTTGTAACGTCAGAAACACCAGCGATTTCAAACCGTGTTTTTGATACAGTCTTTGGTTCACTGCAGTTTTAATCATTAAATACTCGGCAATGCTGTCGACTTATGAATTTACACATGGTTTGTCTTTAAACCATATTAATAACACCAGACAGACATATAAACAATATTAAAAGCTGAATTTTCACCACAGGGAGACTCTCACTTCATGCATTATGGGTAAAGAGGTCAATTTTACTGCCAGAACCCTGCAGTTGCACTTTATTATGAAGTTTATTTATTATTCATTAATATGAATAAGACAGGAATCAAACAACTGACCAGTCTCAAGATTTCTTCGAGATTCCCTGATGCGTCGACAGGTTTCAGTCTATTGAGAGACAAAACAAAAATGCAGTCATTTCTCTTTCATGGCCCATTGAACGCTTCCATAATCCAGTTATGGTTAACGTTATGTTTATTGATCAATCATTGGTGTTTCAGTGGACAGCGCCTTGGTGCTGAATCAGGATTCATTTCCCTCCCCTGATCTCACATTCACAAACAACGTTACAGCAGCAGACATCTGATCTTACTGATGGACTTACTCGTACTATTAATACAAAACTGGTATATTAAAACATTGCATTTCTTGTGACTCGAAATAATAAAACGATACCTTGGTTTGCAGGACAATAACTGTATAATACGTTCAAAAACCAAAGCATGAATGTTTGAAGAGAAATACACAGCATCGATTGTCTGAAACTGAATTTGATCTCTGGGCGGAAATAATACGAGACATTTCTGGCAAAAAGCGAGTCCGTATTGTGTTATTGTGAAAGGTGAGTATAAATAACGTTACCTTGTAGACAGCGCACTGTTCTGTCGCGTCCAAACCCCGTGTCCTCTTCATTTCAGAAAGACTCAGAGACAGACATGTTTGGCTTCGGTAGTGTGATGAGATGTGTGTGAAGGGTATGCGTCTCTGTCAGAAGCGACGTGAAGCCTTCACAGCATGTATTGGGCCTGACGGATGTTTCTCACACAAACACTGCGCGCCATAGATGTGACGAGTAGTCGTGTTCGATTCGCAAACGAGTCGTTCGTTTGAACCGGTTCTTTTTAGGGATTCATACAAACCGATTCACAAAGCATCTGTACATCACTCAGCTGCCACAGAGTGGAAGAATAGAATGGAATAGAATAGAATACCAAAAGATATGTGTGATCTGAATTTAAATAGGTGGTAAGGGTTTTCGTTCAAACTTTTTGAGTAAAACCATACAAATAGCATTGTTTTAAAGGTGATTTTAAAGTCACCATGAAATCAAAATAGACAATTATTTTTTTCATGTCTCGTATACATCTTTTCACAAGTTTTTTTAGATTTAGATTTATGTTTAAACATTATAAAATAATTATAATAACAATAAGTATTTTTCAAAGTTTAGCTTTTCTTATTGAAGTATCATATTTTTGTAATTACGACATTATTACAGTCAAACCTAAACATAGTTTTAAACATTTGTTTATGTGTGCATGTTGTGTGTGTTTGCATTTGTTCTCCATGTCCATGGATGTATTATGGTGTCACTCCATCATTTCTGTGTATGTTCTGTATTGTAACTGAGTTTTGACAAAAGAAGTTACAAAGAGCAGCTAATGGCAGTCATTTTTCATTTCTTATGAGTGATTTTGTTGTGTTTGTATACTCCATCTGGGGTGTGTTGTGCTTTCACCCCTTCATTTTTTGTGTGCTTTCTGCATTGAAACTGTTTTTTTTTTTTGTTGTTGTTGACAAATTATGTAACAAAAATAAATTTTTATAGTCTCCCATTGATGTCTCTGTGGGATTTTTGGGGGAGTGGATCACCTTTTTTTCTCGCTAACATACAACCAGATATCATTCCATTTTTTTTTCTTTTGTACAGCTAGTGTCAACCACAACATCAAGTCTCATGCCATTTAGATGATGGGAATTAAAAATAAATAAATAATTTGGGGTCAAAAACACTCCTACTAGCGTATGAGGGTTAATATAAGACACTTTGTTTTAAGCATTAATAGGGGCGGCCATGCAGGCTTGAACTCCTAGACTAAAACACGGCACGAACACAGGATATGTGAGTATACTAAAACATTACACAAGCACAGGTTATGTGAGTATATTAAAACATGACACGAGCACAGGTTATAGTGAGTATATTAAAACATGACACGAGCACAGGTTATGTGAGTATATTAAAACACGACATGAGCACAGGTTATGTGAGTATATTAAAACACGACATGAGCACAGGTTATGTGAGTATATTAAAACACGTCATGAGCACAGGTTATGTGAGTATATTAAAACACGTCATGAGCACAGGTTATGGGAGTATATTAAAACACGTCATGAGCACAGGTTATGTGAGTATATTAAAACACGTCATGAGCACAGGTTATGTGAGTATATTAAAACACGACATGAGCACAGGTTATGTGAGTATATTAAAACACGTCATGAGCACAGGTTATGTGAGTATATTAAAACACGTCATGAGCACAGGTTATGGGAGTATATTAAAACACGACATGAGCACAGGTTATGTGAGTATATTAAAACACGACATGAGCACAGGTTATGTGAGTATATTAAAACAGGACACGGGCACAGGTTACGTGAGTATATTAAAACACGTCATGAGCACAGGTTATGTGAGTATATTAAAACACGACATGAGCACAGGTTATGTGAGTATATTAAAACACGTCATGAGCACAGGTTATGTGAGTATATTAAAACACGTCATGAGCACAGGTTATGTGAGTATATTAAAACAAGACACGAGCACAGGTTATGTGAGTATATTAAAACATTACACGAGCACAGGTTATGTGAGTATATTAAAACACGACATGAGCACAGGTTATGTGAGTATATTAAAACACGTCATGAGCACAGGTTATGTGAGTATATTAAAACACGACATGAGCACAGGTTATGTGAGTATATTAAAACACGACATGAGCACAGGTTATGTGAGTATATTAAAACAGGACATGGGCACAGGTTACGTGAGTATATTAAAACACGTCATGAGCACAGGTTATGTGAGTATATTAAAACACGACATGAGCACAGGTTATGTGAGTATATTAAAACACGACATGAGCACAGGTTATGTGAGTATATTAAAACACGACATGAGCACAGGTTATGTGAGTATATTAAAACAGGACACGGGCACAGGTTACGTGAGTATATTAAAACACGTCATGAGCACAGGTTATGTGAGTATATTAAAACATTACACGAGCACAGGTTATGTGAGTATATTAAAACAGGACACGAGCACAGGTTATGTGAGTATATTAAAACAGGACACGAGCACAGGTTATGTGAGTATATTAAAACACGTCATGAGCACAGGTTATGTGAGTATATTAAAACACGTCATGAGCACAGGTTATGGGAGTATATTAAAACACGACATGAGCACAGGTTGTGAGTATATTAAAACACGACATGAGCACAGGTTATGTGAGTATATTAAAACACGACATGAGCACAGGTTATGTGAGTATATTAAAACAGGACACGGGCACAGGTTACGTGAGTATATTAAAACACGTCATGAGCACAGGTTATGTGAGTATATTAAAACATGACACGAGCACAGGTTATGTGAGTATATTAAAACACGTCATGAGCACAGGTTATGTGAGTATATTAAAACACGACATGAGCACAGGTTATGTGAGTATATTAAAACACGTCATGAGCACAGGTTATGTGAGTATATTAAAACACGACATGAGCACAGGTTATGTGAGTATATTAAAACACGACATGAGCACAGGTTATGTGAGTATATTAAAACACGACATGAGCACAGGTTATGTGAGTATATTAAAACAGGACACGGGCACAGGTTACGTGAGTATATTAAAACACGTCATGAGCACAGGTTATGTGAGTATATTAAAACATGACACGAGCACAGGTTATGTGAGTATATTAAAACATTACACGAGCACAGGTTATGTGAGTATATTAAAACAGGACACGAGCACAGGTTATGTGAGTATATTAAAACATGACACGAGCACAGGTTATGTGAGTATATTAAAACAGGACACGAGCACAGGTTATGTGAGTATATTAAAACACGTCATGAGCACACGTTATGTGAGTATATTAAAACACGTCATGAGCACAGGTTATGTGAGTATATTAAAACACGTCATGAGCACAGGTTATGTGAGTATATTAAAACACGTCATGAGCACAGGTTATGTGAGTATATTAAAACAGGACACGAGCACAGGTTATGTGAGTATATTAAAACACGTCATGAGCACAGGTTATGTGAGCATATTAAAACACGTCATGAGCACAGGTTATGTGAGTATATTAAAACACGTCATGAGCACAGGTTATCTGAGTATATTAAAACACGTCATGAGCACAGGTTATCTGAGTATATTAAAACACGACATGAGCACAGGTTATGTGAGTATATTAAAACATGACACGAGCACAGGTTATAGTGAGTATATTAAAACATGACACGAGCACAGGTTATAGTGAGTATATTACATTACACGAGCACAGGTTATGTGAGTATATTAAAACATTACATGAGCACAGGTTATGTGAGTATATTAAAACACGACACGAGCACAGGTTATAGTGAGTATATTACATTACACGAGCACAGGTTATAGTGAGTATATTAATACATGAGCACAGGTTATGTGAGTATATTAAAACATGACACGAGTACAGGTTATAGTGAGTATATTACATTACACGAGCACAGGTTATGTGGGCATATTAAAACACGACATGAGCACAAGTCATGTCACAACATGCGCACCCACCTGTGCGAATCAACAAACAAATCGACATCCTGCTCTATAACACATGCAGGTAAGAACACTTACATGTTTGAAACAGTGTTGAATACTAAACCTCAGTCTGACTTTTTCTTTTATTCCCATTCACCATAACAAAAATAATCAGATTTATGAAAATGAAACTGAAAATTAGTTATACTATACTCCATTTACTTATAAGATTTGTAATAAACATATTATATCACTATTATGAGACATATATAGTTTTATTTTACTCACCAGTAAAATAATCTCTTGCTTGCGGTGTTGCTTTTGTTTTAGAAATATACGTTTTTGTCACTCACTAGCTGTATTTTTTTTTTCATATTGAAGTTTAACTCCGCCCTCTGACGTCAAGGCCGCTTTACGCCCTCCTCTTATTTGAACCTATTCACAACCTCTCTGTCAAAATGCGTGTACAAGAAGGACACAAGAGCTTCGCCAGTCCGGGGTTCAGTCATGGGCGATAATCAGTTACAGAGCCGTTTCTCTGTGACTGTGATCTTTCTCAACGAGAGCGACGTAAAGCGAGATCAACATCAGGATCTCACGCTTCACGCGCACAGACAGCTGGACGATGACGTCTCTCTCACAATTAACGACGGTAAACAAACACTTCATTACACTTTAATTTAAGGTAGCAGTGTTACAGTGTACTTATACATTTGAGTACTGAGCAATAGTAATGAACTAATGTTACATAGGATTAGGGTAAGGGTTTGGTTTAGCGTTAGCTGCTTGTAATGAATAAGGCTATTATTTCTCTAGGAAAGACATGCAAGTTCTCGGCGTTTCAGAAGCTAAGGTAAGTTAGGCCTACTAAAGTCTGATATTAAAGTCACAAGAGATTTCAATATAAACTCAAGTAGCCTATTTATCATAAAAATTCTTCCCAATCCATGTCCTGGAAGTATCCACATTAATATCATAACTTAGAGATATGTAGACTAAAGTAGTTTTGTTGTTACACTTTATTTTACTGTGTTCATATTCCACGTTACATGTAGTAATTACTGTAGTAATAACTACAAATGTTGCTATTTTTTACAGTCTATGATAATTACCTTTACAGTCTATGATAATTACATGCAACCAAACCCTTAAGTCATTGTAAAAATACGTGATTCATTTTTTATTTAGCAGATTCTTACATGACAATATATGCATGGCATATGGAAAACATCACAAACGTTTTTTTTCTTCTAATTTTTTTAACATCATTCATAGAAATCAATGAAGAAAAAATATAGGATTTACAATGTAACTATCCGTAAAGTACGTGTTAATTAACATTAATCACTTATTTTAACGACGATAATTTTTTAACTCTCATTTTGAACTCGGTTGATTCTATTTGCTGAAAAAAAATATATAAAGGAGATCTTGTTCGCAATTGTGCATCACTATGGTATTTTCATTTAATTGTTTTTCCATATTTTTTCCCAAATTTTTTGTTCAAGTATAATGTTATGCCAATTTCCCAGTAGGCCTATCTGCTCTTGTCTTAAAAATATGATGAGTAAAGGAAGTGAAGAACCACATGGAAGAATTTATACTGTATATAACGTCATACCAAACAATTTCTGGCTCTTTGTAGCGTCTTGTTTATTGGCTGAAGGACAAGGGAAGAGTCTTTATTCAGGTGTGCCACACATTTCCCGGGTCTCATTGTGTGGTCCTGCAGTATGTACAGATCTCTGGGATTTACTGTGCACACACACACACACCATAAGCCGCTCCGGTTCGCCTGCACCGGACTCTGTTTTCTTGGACACGGTACACTAGCCCTGGACGCCTGCGCTTTCTGCCTCCCGTCACACAACATCAGATAGCAGCTTCTCTCTGGATCACATCTCCCTCACAGAGCAGGACACACACAGTTCTGATGCCAGCTTCTAGCTGACACATGTGTCTTACTTTCTTCTGCACTGAAGGAGCAAAATGTTCATGCTTTTCTTTATCAAAGGCATTTAGTGAGCACAGGCTGTTAAAGGGTTAATTCACTCAAAAATGAAAATTATCCCATGATTTACTAACCCTCAAGTCATCCTAGGTGTATATGACTTTCTTTTTTCAGACGAACACAATCTAGAGATATATTAAAAAATATCCTGGGTCTTCCAAACTTTGTAATAGGAGTTTTTGAAGCCCAAAAAAGTGCATCCATCCATCATAAAAGTACCCATACAAATAGTAAAATAGTACCCATACGAATCCTGTGGGTTAATAAAGGCCCTCTGAAGCGCAAAGCCATGCGTTTTTGTAAGAAAAATTAATAAACTATAATCACTGGCTTTTGGTAACGGCCGTAGGCGAGTCTAGATCCGGCGGAAACATCTGACCCAACTAGTGAACTCTGACCCTTCGAGTGACCTCTGACGCGACGCATCACTTTGCTTCAGAATGCCTTTATTAACCCACAGGAGTCGGTACTTTTATGATGGATGGATGCACTTTTTTGGGCTTCCATTATAAAGCTTGGAAGAGCTAGGATATTTTTAAATATAACTCTGATTGTGTTTGTTTGAAAAAGAAAGTCATATACACCTTTTTTGGGCTCAAAAACCCATTATAAACTTGGGAAGAGCTAGGATATATTTTAATATAATTCCGATTGTGTTTGGCTGAAAGAAAAAGTCTTAAATACCTAGGATGGCTTGAGGAGTAAATAATGGGTGAACTATCCTTTTAAGCTTGACAGCAATTTAAATCTTGCTGCAACTTTGACATGAATAATGCCGAACGAAACTGATTCATGCACAATGTAAATCACCAGCATCCACTTTAAGTTTATGTAAAAGAGCTGCATGAACATTTTCCCATCATCTCCTTCTGTCATATGGGAATGACACTAGCGTAAAACTGATGACTGATGACAGAATTTTAACTTCGGGGTGTAAAAAGTTAAAAAGTTTAAAGGGTGAAGTAATCCTTTCAGCATTCATATACCCTGTCTATTGCTCTGCTTTCAGATGCTGGGGTTTGTGTTTTTAAGTTCTCCATCACGAGGGAGACCGAGTGTTGTCGGGTGGCCAGCCGCTCGTTCCTCGTCACACTGGGCTATTTCAGCATCCTAATCCGCTTCAACTCTCAGTCAGGTCAGTTATCTCTCCTTTCATCACTCTTTACTAGGGGTGTGACAATATATCGTGTCACATTATCGCAATACAAAAATGCAACAATATGTATTGTGCATACTAGGTCACCCAAAGTCAGTACTACACTAAAGTACTATATACTGTATAATGTTGAATATAATGTTTGATAATGTAATGGGGGAATATCTGTGTATCCTGATAATGCCAAATGCCTGATGTTACCAGTAAAAGTGGCCGACATTATTTTAAATAGTCAGTGACAGAGAACAAGCATATTTATCTAAAATAATTCAGTATTTTCAGCTCCAGAATCATGAATATTGTTATTCTGGTGTCTCTATTGTCCTGTGCTTTGGATTTCAGCACCAAGTCCATCCTATTCATTTACACACACAGTGTAACACCAAATTTAGCATTTTAATCAACACTACATTTATTGTTATCCTTTAATCATATATCTTGATATCGCAATAATATCATATTGTGAGTTCAGTATCGTGATTTGAATCGAATTGTGACACGAGGGCATCGTTACACCATTAAACATACGTTTGCCTGATCAGTCTTCCAAAAGTGACAAAAATGTATTGGTGTTGTGCAACATTAATGCCCTTTAGAAGCCAAATGTTACTTAAGTCATTAAACCTGTTCCAGTCTCGTAGCATGAATTATACTTTATTGCTTTTCAGTCTTATTTCTCCAATATTTGTCTAGTATTATTACTAATTTAAGATCAAAGTATGGAATTTTTCGGTCTTGTTCCTTTGAGAAGCATTACGTTTTTCCAGCACATCTGTTGTACATCTGTGTTTAACTCCTCGTGGAGTAGATTTGGGATAAATCCATTGGCAACTGAATCAAGCATGATAGAATAGAAATATCATAGAATTTTGCAAAGCCCGTGCAGACACATGTTTTATATACAGACTTATAAAGGGGATATGGATGTGTATGTTTGTGAATATATATATATATGTGTGTGTGTGCTGTTAAATTATTAAAAAAATAATAACCACACTTTTTTCTGTAATTAATCGTGATTAATCACATCTAACATTACATTTTTTATTATATTGTTATATTGTAATAATTTCTCATTGAATCTCCAAATTCATGTAGAAAGTACATGATTTAGTTGATTTTTAAATACCATGATTTTCTCAATTTCTGGGGATAAAATGAGTAACTATAACTGTTGAACTTAAATGTACTCAAATGTAAAATAACACTGTAAATTAAATATGAATCCTTGTTAAAGCTGCTAAAGCTATTCAGTCAAGAGCAGTGAGTGATTTTCCTTTGTTCGTTGATTAACATTAATCACAGCAGGTTTATTAGGTTTCTGTCACTTTAAGAGCTTTACAGAGATAACAGGAAAATAGTGCAACAAAGTTAGTTTCCAGAAAAAAATAACGTCATAGTCCAGCTTAAGTAAGTTCAGTGATCTTTCATTTTTGTTGTAAAAAAGTGTAATTTAGTTCATTTATATATAAAGCCACTCTGGAGAGCACCGCTATGTCATTGTCCAGCCTAGTTCTTGTATTATAGTGTCAGCGCAGGTAGATCAATAATATTATTGAATGTTAAATGTGTAAACCAAAAGCCAACAAAGGCAACTAAGGTGCAAAAGGCATCGGTGGACTTCAAGAAAGTTTTGATCACGTGGATCATTAAGAGGCCTGAGAAATATGATACTGATATATCAGGTTAATAACTACCATAGTCCATCAGTGCTTGGTTGTGTTGTTACACGGTAGTGAAGGAGTGTGTTCTGCTCAGAGTTTCAGGGCTTCCACACACTGCTGAGCTCGTGGACGGACCTCAGGAGGACAGACCCGTCTGTGTTTCAGCAGAGGACCGATGAATCGTCTGCGCTGCAGTACTTCCAGGTAAAGCAGACAATTGCCCCATGCAAACGTCAAACTTTATTCAGTTGCCTTGTGGTCTGTGTACATGATTTACCTCTCTGAGACATTTTCAGTTTTCTCTCAGTTTTATGGCTGTCTGTCCCAGCAGCAGAACATGCTTCAGGATTACCTCAGGACCGCAACGTACCAAAAAGCCATTTTGCTCAATGAAGTCGACTTCAAAGATAAAGTATGTGTTGTCAACTAGTTTCATAAAACTTTATCCTACTAGTCTTTAAAGGTGTACTCAGTATCTTTTTTACTTTATGCTTCGTTGGCCAATGTGGCAATGTCTTTGTGCTGATACCTGTTACTAGGGTTTGACAATATGACCAAAATCTCTTTTCATTCATTTTATTTCACACAGTAATAATATACATCATAATATAGTTGTTTTATTTTTTGTCATTAAAAATAAGAACCAAGAAGCAAATTACTAACACTAGGACAAAAACAACATATACATTGATTCTTATTAAAGGAGTAGTTCACTTTTAAAAAAAACTTTTGCTAATAATTTCCTCACCCCCATGTCATCCAAGATGTCCATGTCTTTCTGTCTTCAGTCGAAAAGAAATTAAGGTTTTTGATGAAAACATTCCAGGATTTTCTCCATATAATGCACTTCACTGGGGTCCAAACGGTTCAAGGTCCAAATGAGAGTTTCAGTGCTGCTTCAAAGGGTTTTTAATCGACACCAGACGATGAATAAGCGTCTTATCTAGCGAAACGATCGGCCATTTCAAAAATAAATAAAAAAAGTTTAAGTTTTATAAGCACAAATGCTCGCCTTGCTCTGTTCTGTGATGCGCGTTTAAACGAGTCACAATTGTGACTCTCCTGTTCGACCTCATTCATCAAAATGAACAAATCTTTTTTGGAGTCATTTTTGTTCGTTGAATGAACCAAATGACGAAAAAAAGATTTGTTCATTTTGATGACTGGTCTCAACTCTGCTGCGGTTTCGATTGAAATATGAACACAACACGGTTCACAGACATGATGTAATGTTTTTATCATTGTAGTCGCAATGTGTTTTCCATTTCGTGCGCGATGTTTATTCCATTTTGTGTGTATTCAAGCCATAGATAAGTGTGCATAACTTTGAAATAACCAATATTACTTACATACATGCATTGAGTATGTCAGATGGCTTGAAAAACAGTGATTGGACTTTTGTGCATTCTTACCGATGCCCGTGATGATCCCAGTTAAGTTAGAACCAGTCAATACAGTCCAGAAAAACACTAATGAACACTAATCCTGGCTTAATCTAAGCCCTGTCTGTGAAACCGGGCTTGAGTGTACCAACCAAGTCAACCGAATTACCGAAGTGTGATGTGAACACATCCTTAAGATATAACCAACATGCATACTCTCCAAAACAGATATTGTTTTAACATATTTGTGTGTATTTGACCATTCAAGTCCATTTAAAATTCAATATTAACCTGAGAAAAAGAACCAAATAAAGCACTCACAGCTTTCTGTGTCCATGGCCATATGTGTCGGGCAGCACTCGATTAGCCCATGGAGTTACTATACTGAATTATTTCGATTCATTTCTTTATCGATCAGTAACTTTAAATGGTACTCTGCGTGGAGTCAATAACATACCGCGATAAATGTAAACGATATAGAAAAATCTTTGTCAAAAGACATTTACTGTATACAGTGGGGCTAAAAAGTATTTAGTCAGCCACTGATTGTGCAAGGGATCCTACTTAGAATAATGAGAGAGGTCTGTAATTTTCATCATGGGTACACTTCAACTGAGAGACAAAATGAGAGACAAAATGAGAAAAAAAAGAAAGCTCACTTTTCAAAAAACAATTGCTGATAATTTACTCACCCCCATGTCATCCAAGATGTCCATGTCTTTCTTTCTTTAGTCGAAAAAAAAATTAAGGTTTTTAATGAAAACGTTCCAGGATTTTTCTCTACATAATGGACTTCAGTGGGAACCAAACGGTTCAAGGTCCAAAAGAAACTTTCAGTACAAACTGCAAACTGTTCAAAGGGCTTTAAACGATTCCAGACGATAAATAAGGGTCTTATCAAGCGAAACGATCGCTCATTTTTTAAAAAAATAACAAAGTTTAAGTTTTATAAGATCGAACGCTCGCCTTGCTCTGTTCTGTGGTGCACGTTCGTGACTCTACTGTTCGAACTCGTTCAACAAAATGAACAAATATTTTTCCGAATCAATTCGTTCGTTTCCTTTCGTCCGAATGAACCAAATGACTCGGAAAAAGATTTGTTCATTTTGATGAACGAGTTCGAACAGGAGTGCGTTACAGAACAGAGCAAGGCGAGCGTTTGAGCTTATAAAACTTAAACTTTGTTATTTATTTATAAAATGAGAGATCGTTTCGCTTGATAAGACCCTTATTCATCGTCTGGAATCGTTTAAAGCCCTTTGAACAGTTTGCAGTTTGTACTTAAAGTTTCTTTTGGAACTTGAACCGTTTGGTTCCCACTGAAGTCCATTATGTAGAGAAAAATCCTGGAATGTTTTCATCAAAAACCTTAATTTCTTTTCGACTGAAGAAAGAAAGACATGGACATCTTGAATGACATGAGGCTGAGTAAATTATCAGCAAAAGTTTTTTCAAAAGTGAACTACTCCTTTAATGTCATATCACCCAGGCCTACCTGTTACCAGATACAGCATCACACAAGCAAGGTGTTGAACTGATTTCTTCGTAGAAATACACTTTTTATATACGTAAATGTCCTTATTTCTCACCTGGATTAAGTAGCAACACCGATGTCATGGTTTAATTCCAACACACATACTGATTAAACATAATACAATTAATTCAAAGAAAATGTACTGAGTGCACCGTTGAGATTTTTAAAAATAAAAGTCTTACTATACTGTTGAGTTATTGTACTGTGTTGATAATAACAGTTTTGGTCAGATGTGCTCTGATGGTGTGCACTGCTTCTGTTTAGGTGGTTCTCGATGTGGGCTGTGGGACGGGGATATTGTCCTTCTTCGCCGTCCAGGCCGGGGCGAAGAGAGTTTACGCGGTGGAGGCCAGCTCTGTGGCCAAATATGCAGAAGTACACGCAAACTATTTATGATTTATCCTCCACACTCATTTCAGACCCTTACGAGTCTCTACTGGAGCACAAAAGATGCTTTGCATGTTCAGCAGAAATTGCACACTGCAGTCTGGGAAGTCTGTGCGACACATGCACTGTATTGCAGGTCTTCTTCGGGCGCATGATATCTTTGTGTGAGGAATAGGCTGAAATATCATTCTTTTCTTACACTGTAGCTCTCATATTTCATTCTCACTTCTGCATATTCAAATGTTGGCTATGAGACGCACCAAACAATGGCATTTGACAAAATTAATATGTGACCGGTCTTGATTTGAATATACACAATATACTTGATTTGAATGTGTTTTTCAGAAAGGGAAGTTTTAGGTTTGGGCTTGTTCCTCGCAATTGTAAGCCTTCAGACTTGGATCAAAGCACACGGATACTTCTATGATACTTTTCTTACAGCATTCATTTCCAGACTTAGACTTTATTGTAAGAATGAGCTAAATCATGTGGCTCATCATCAAGACAAACTTTCATTTTTATGGGTGAATGAACCACTTAATAATAACATTGGGAGATTTGATCAGTATTTAATTGCATTGTGTTGTGCTTTAGGTTTGAAGGAAATATCCATAAACTTAACAGAAAATGTCTTGGGAGAAAATTACCAGTAACTTTCTGTTTGTCTATGGATTTTTTTTTTTCGTACAGTGTGGCAATAAAAGCAAATCATGTATTTCCACTAGTCAATCTATTACTAAGAGCTTTCAGGGCGTAGTGAGGGCATATGTATTTCTTGGCCAACTGTTGGATGTGCTATGAGGATAAATCACTTATCACTATCTATGTTTATCACACCCCTTTGGCTTGTAGTTCAGGGCTATGGGTTTTGTGGAAAAATAACCAGGCCGAGCCGACTTTTCTGGCACATTTTCACAGGGCAACACCTTCAGAAGGATCTTTCCTGCGTGTCAGGAATGTGTGACATTCTGGCTGCTAAATGACTTGAAGACGGATTTGGCCCGGAAACTTGGAGAGTGGGAAAGGAAACATGTTTTCATGGATAAAGACTGCTTTTTTAACAGACAAGCTCAGTACTAATAGCTCACTTTTTCTCATTTAATGGAAAGGTCTTGTTACTCTTTGTAGACTACAACCATATGTGTTTGTGTTTCTACTGACACATCTGATTTATGCAACCAATGATCCAACTATAAAACAGAGCCTTTGACTCTTAATCTCGAAACGGTTTCCGTTGTTTAGAAAAGAGATTACGAATGCATTTTTGGGTTCTTTTGCAGGGGTGATAATCAAACCCATATTTTACCTTGCCTCAATGCTTAAAGTGTATGGAATTTTCCATTTAAAGTCCATTTTAAGGTTAAAGTCAGCATAAAACGGAAGTTGCAATAGACTTTTCATCCCTATTGTGTCGTATATCATCGAGTGAAACGCTTCTAGATCAAGATCAAATGTGGGCGGTGCTTTTTTCCCATTACGAATTGAATGGATAATTGTGGTTTGCGATTGGTGGATCTCATGTGATTGACAGGTTATTGCCCCACCCTCATCATCCGAGAAGAGAAGAGATGGGGAAGTTAAGATTAAGATTAAGATTTGATTGACAAGATTATGAAAAAAAATTTACTGCAATATTCCATAAAAAAGAAGAATTGTCCATTATAATTTCATTGCGACTTTAAAGTCAATATATTTAAAATGTACTAAATTGCAACATCATTACAAATGTGTAATTACAAATATGACATTCAAGTTTTAATTACATCAAAGTTTAACATTGCAATTAACGTGACATTGAATAACAAAATGCAAAATCGGATAAATCTTAACACAAGGACAGCTAGTGATCATTTAACACAATCTTGTGGTTAAAATTGTGTCTATTTTATCGTTACTTATTGTGCAAGGAAGAGTATTCCATTATAAGTGCATCACTAGAAGTGATTTTTGTCTGTTTTCACAAACTGAGGAACGAGTCGCAGTATTTTCTGAGTTAAAGGGTTAGTTCACCCAAACATGAAAATTCTGTCAGTATTTACTCACCCTCATGTTGTTCCAAACCTCTATGTGTTTATTTGTTCTGCTGAACACAAAGGAAGATATTTGGAAGAATGTTTTAATCAAACAGATCTGGAATAGGACCTAGTAGGAATACTATGGTAGTCAATGGGGAATGAGATCTGTTTGATTAAATAATTCTTCCAAATATCTTCCTTTGTGTTCAGCAGAACAAATAAACACATAGAGGTTTGGAAAAACATGAGGGTGTGTAAATACTGACAGAATTTTCATTTTTGGGTGAACTAACCCTTTAATTGACAGTATGTGGAAAAGATGGAAATGGAGCTTGAGCTGTTTTGTCCTTCTTGTCTCTTCAGATTCTAGTGAAAAGCAATAGCTTGTCTGACAAAATCACGGTTCTGTCAGGAAAGATCGAGGAAGTGTCCTGCCCGGAGAAGGTGGACGTCATCATCTCGGAGCCCATCGGCTACATGCTCCTCAACGAGAGGATGCTGGAGAGCTTTCTACACGCCAAATACTGGTTAAAACCCAAAGGTCTGTACATCGCAAACAACAAGTTATTAGCAGCCATATTACCCTGTAGCCCAAGACTGGTTGCTCACTGAAGCTAAGCAGGGCTGAGACTAGTTAGTACCTGGATGGGAGACCTCCTGAGAAAACCAGAATGCTGCTGGAAGAGGTGGAAGAGGGGTGCTCACCCTGTGGCTTCTGTGGGTCCTAATGCCCCAGTATAGTAATGGGGACACTATACTGTCAAAGAGCACAGTCCTTCGGATGAGACGTTAAAAACCGAGGTCCTGACTCTCGGTGGTCATTAAAAATCCCATTAAAAAGTCCTTTGAAAAAGAGTTGGGGTGTAACCCCGGCATCCTGACCAAATTTGCCACTTGGCCTCTGTTCATAATGGCTTCCTAATCATCCCTATACTAATTGGCTTCATCACTCTGTCTCCTCTTCACCAGTAAGCTGGTGTCTGGTGGGCGTTCTGGCGCAATATGGCTGCCGTCCCATCATCCAGGTGGATGCTGCACATTGGTGGTGGTTGAGGAGATTCCCCCCTTCCATATGTGAAGCGCTTTGAGGTCCCAGAAAAAGCGCTATATCAAATTTTTTCTAATGAAACAAGTGCCACAATAAACGCCACCACACGCAAATTCATGTAGTGTTCAAATGTGATGGGTTATTGAAGATCAAGTGCTCGTTTTTCTGTTGGCGTCATTGTACTCAAAGTCAACGTGAGTCTCAGGACATGTATAGATGACACATCAAAGATGCACTTGCTATGTAGCAAATGTAAACCACAAAGAATAATGGCTAATTTTATTAATTGGGAAGTGACTGAATAGGGAAAACTAAAGTTTCAGAGGCATAGTTTTTCCTTTTTGGTTGAGCTTTAATCTTCTTCTTTGACTGTCCAGGAATGATGTTCCCTACGCAGAGTGACATTCACCTGGCTCCGTTCACTGACGAACAACTGTACATGGAGCATCATGCCCGCACCAACTTCTGGTAACGCCCTGCAATTTACACTTATAGTAGGACATTATCTGGGACATAGGAAATGCGTTTTTGAAGGGCTTTTTTCCCTGTGCATTGGCTGAAGATAACGTCCGGTCTTGAAATGCAGTAGTTCCCAGAGAAAATGAAAATCCGGTCATCATTTAGGATTTGTTCACACTTGGCATGTTTGTTTGGATTAAAACGAACTCTAGTGCGTTTGCTCTGTTAGTGCGGATCATTTGAACAAGTGTGAATGCTGTCATCTGAACAACCGGAATGAGACGCTGAAATATGAGTCTCACTCTGCTTACAAACTAGTGCAGTTCAACTGATATATGAACGCAACACGGTCCAACGACATCGAAACAAACCAAAACCAGGATGTGATGCGACCCTTAAAAGCCACGTTTCCACAACCCTTCAAATCAGACTGATCTCATGAAATGGCGTATGTATGACACGCCAATTCGTATTTCAATTTTTGGCGTGCTATCAACACGCATGATCGTTTTTCAGCGTGTTTATGAACGCCGTTGACTTAACGTTACATGAATGTATATATAAATATATGAGTTACCCCAACCCCATTCCTAAACCTACCCGTCACTGGGGTTAATAGCATTTATGAGTGTTCCCCTACCATCCTAGGAAAAAAAAATATCGCTCCCCAGATTTAGATCTACATTTTGCTTCGAGTCACTCGGACATTTAACGGCGTAGACATACACGCATACACATGGATAGCTCAAAATGCGTATAGACCATTTTGCAAGATGTAAACAACACTGGTCCAGAAGCACTTCCTGTTTCAGTTTTTTAACACTACATAAAAGCTGGGATAAAATACAACCAACAGAGCATATAAAACTGAATCAGAAAGTTAAACAAACATCTTTAAGATGTTTTCCTTACATTTGAAATAAAGAAAACAATTACAAACTGAAACAGGAAGTGTTTCTGGACCAGTGTTGTTTACATCTTGCAAAATGGTCTATAGATAACACGCCACTTGACTTGAAAGTGGGCGTTCTGGCGCAATATGGCTGCCGTCTTTGGACGGCGTTGCGTTCATGTTGTTGTTCAAATTGTTACCCCATTTAAATTGCGAATTAAAAATACTCCCAATGGAAGCACGTCAACAGTCTCAATGTTGCCCATCACAGTTCAGTGTGTGTGTGACGGAGGGATACTTCACACTATTTCGACTCCTTTACACACTTTATAAGCTTTTCACGAGTTCTCAGCTGCTCAAAATCCCTTCATATATCGGCTAAGCACATACAACCGCATTTAGCCAATAACACAGCATTGTTTTAGATGTTCGGCAAATTCCATCTTAAAATATACGTCATAAAAGCTGACCAATTAGGTTCTGAACATATTTCAATTCCTTTGGGTTCTGTGTTAAAATGTCAATGTGAACGTTAAGTGGACAACTAAATGTTTTTTTTTTTCCAGACCAAACGAATCAAGCTAACTGTACCACAAGTGTGAACACACCCTGGGTTGCTTTCACACTAGCACTTTTGGTGATTGACATCAGAGTTCGGTTTGTTTGGATGATGCGAACGCACCCGTGAACCGTACCCGAGTCCAAATAAAAACGGTGGCGGTACGGCACTACGCTTCATGTGAACTCCAGTACGGTTCACTGCTGATATTAATGCAGATTGTACTAAATCGCAGAAGTGAACCGCTATTGATGACGCATGATTCAATAAAACTGGGTTTGTGTGCGTCTCACTCACTTTACAGACTGATGCACTGCAAGCACAGAGAAGTCGTATCTCATTTCTGCTTGCCTTCAGCACAAATCGGTAAAACTTTATGTGCTGATGCTTTGAAAACAAAACCAAAGTTTCAAAAACCAAAGTAAAAGTGTGGTCAGCACTGCATCGACATTACCAAACAACAGGGGTAGACAGCTACTGTTGTGATGATAGGTAGGCCTAGTGTTAGGGGTTAGTATCATTACTCCCACCATTGTCCCAGTCTCCCCTTACTCACCTTCATGACATTACAAACCTGTATAACTTCCTGTCTTCTGTACAACACAAAATGAGAATGTTCTTCAATGTTTCCCATGCGAATGAGGACATGAAAAAGCCACTTTAATGCACTATAGTCCACGTCATCTGAGGCCATATTATTGCTCTGTTTGAGAAACCGAAATGTAATGTTTTATTCACCTCATGGATCAGTCAGTGAGTTGAGAACCGGGCCAGTCGGATCCGTTTCAATAGTACACCTTAACATAACACGTCCAAGGATACCAGAAAGAGATTATTTACACAAAGCAGCTCCACCCACTATATCTTTAAATCAGAAGGCAAATTAGCATGATTATAGTTATTTTCACAAAATCACTGTTTTTCCTGCATTTGTGATCAAATAAATTAATGCAGTCTTGATGAGCATAAGAGTGCTGGCTCATAAACTGGCTCAATGATTGGTTTAGGGCTTATAGTTGAGGGTCAAATGTTGAATAATGCATAACCATAAGTTCAACACTACCTCAAACATATGATAAACATAATGATTTTGACTTTACAGCTCCAAAGTTAACAGTTCTGAAGAATTCATTCTTGTTTGAAAGTGTTTTAACAAAAGCACGTACTCCACTTTTTGCATTTAATCCCTCCCTCAATCCCTGTTTTGCTCCATTGCGCATGTACTGTATTACTGTAAACATTTGATGAACCAAAATTATTGTCTGTGGACGGACATTATTACACAAATGGTGTTGAGAAAACTTAGAATCTATCAACTTTTCTTTAATAGTATACATGAGACAGCCACTCTCAATCCTACATGCAAACCCTGCATGTGTACAGCCTCATCCAGGATGGTTTATTTAGCATTGGCCCACAGGGGGTTTTGGTTTGCTAGCATCGCCCCACCGCCCACACAGTTCTTGCACCGTGCCGTGACCGACCCAAAGCCAGCAGCTTCCCGGCGCTGTAAAACGCTGTGGTTCAGTCCAACCCCGACTCATGTTTCATCGCTCCCTTCTCTCTGCCTGTGCTATTAAACCAGACGGACTGTGTGTAGTGGCATGCTTCAGACATTGAAACCATTGTCTCACACTGGAGATTTTATAGATAATATAACAAAGTGTCATGTCAAGTTTAACACCTAATGTTATGTTAGAGCAGAGATTTGTCTCGCGCAAAATGTTCATCTGAAGGGCTTTAAAGGGGTCATGAACTGCATTGTTTTATCATTGTAAAATGTTTTCCGTGCTGTACTTTTAATATTAGTGTGATTTTTACATCTAAAATTGTCATAAATTAGAAATAATCTGATTTTGAAGGGGCGTGTCTCTGTGAGACTTAACTGTACACGCCCACTGCTGTGATTGGCTAATCACAGCTTTTATCAAATATTAAAATTTCTTATTAAATAGATAGTATTACATGTGGAGCCCTCTCTAAAACCTTTAGCATGTTTTTAGTTGGGCTGCACTCGTCGACTAGTAGTTCATTTAAGCCACTAGTCGACTAATCACGCATTTATATTAACCTTCAGGTGCTTTTCGGTCATTTCTGACCGAAAAAATTTCTGTTTTGAAATTTTAAAAATCACAGCTTCATCAGAATGTTACGAATCTTGGTGAATTTTTTGGCATTTGGTATGTGAATACAAAAAAAAAATTGAGGTCATGATCCGAGCATGCACAGTGGTCATAAAAAAAATAGTCACACTTGTGGTCTTCGGTCAAAAATGACCCCCATAGGAAATGAATGGGAAATTGACAAAAGCACAATTCACAATTTTTTTATTTTTTATTTTTTTTACATTTTTTTAACAAAAAAAAATCGATTTTGAGATTGTTTCAACTATATAGCTGTATATCCCATCTAGTGGTTACACCATGATTCTACGCTTTTTCTCTATACTGTAACCAGATGGTGCTAATTTTCTTCAAAAAATATTTTTTTCTGAAGGCCTAGACTCTATATTAAACTAAAATACCGCATTAATAATTTTTTGAAAAAAATATATATATATTTATAGAAAAATATATGTATTTTTCCATGCCAAAAATAGACCATAAATATTGCATAAATATTAATATGTTCAATTTAATTGTCTCAAAGTACTAAATTACAAAGAATAAATATTATAGAACAAAAATAAATTGCATTGGTTTTACTGGGATGGAGGAAATTTAATTTTTAGGTGTCCGGTCACTTTTGACCGGGAAGATAACAAGTGTGACTCCGAAACGAAGAGCACCTGAGGGTTAATGAATTATAATAATGCCCCTTTAATTGCCTTAGTAAAATACGTATAGTGTAATCAGCGCACAAATTCAAACATAAAGCATAATTCAAACATAAACCTTGCCACAGCGCACTGTAAAACATAATTATTATGAATGTGTTGTGAAAAAAATGTAAGAATGTAATAATTTATAGGTAATGTTTTCATATATGCACATTTTAAACGGATTTGACGTAATCTGAGAATATTTATGTTCATTCAAATGTAAAAATGTCAAGCTATAGATGTATTTCTCATGTCTGTGAGGCGAGTATACGCTTAGTTCTGGTTCATTTACGTTCAAGTTCAAGACCCACTCAACAGAAAGCGCCATTATTTTACAAAAACACCACGTTTTGTGAGTTTACAAAAATAAAAGTAGACCCTGTTTGCATAACTCTTATCTGTATGACCAGAGATGTCAGAGAAATTTAAGTTGAATTTAAGTTGAAAGTCATGTTTGACGTCGATAAATGTTTGGATTTCCTGCCGTTAGCGATCTGTCCATTACAGCCTGCGTGATTTCGCCACTTTTTCTGGGTTTTTTTTTCTTTTTCTGCGACTAATAAAATTTTGGTCAACTAAACCTCTTCTAATCGACCAACGGTTAATTAATCATGAAAAGTATTGAATATAGCATTATATTTAGATCGTGGCATGGTAGGTTACAGTGATCACTAACATGCAAAGCGCATGAACACAGTGATCTCATCTATTTCTGTACTCTCACGAATGCTTTTACCAGAACTAACAGAGCGAACCACGCTGCAAATACAGTAAGAGATTCATAGTCTAGTGTAGACAGCGTCATTCATTATAATAACAGGAGTTGTGGTGAGAGTCCAGATCTCGGTCACTGATAAACTGGCGCTGTTTGATTGACAGCCTCAGCGATTTTAAAGGGAGCTTTTTTATATCATATACAACTGACCCTTCGCTAAGCCACGCCCGAAAACCGCCACTGGCCAATCGTGTCTTAGCAACCGCAACTAGGCGCAGGAGGTCTGGGAAGCTTTCGAGCGAGGGTAACATGCCAAAGCATTGTGCGTATGGATTGTGCAAATCTGATACCCGGTACCCTAAAAGTTTGGATGGGGAAGTGGAATTTTTTTCCTTCCCGAAAATCTAAAAGCTGAGGGGAGAAATGATGGGCGTGATCAAGTAATGGGAGACCCATTCACAACTAAATGTCGACAGGATTAACAAAAACACCTATTGCTTGGAAATATTGACGGTTCTTTGGTCACAATGCATATATTTTAACATAAGATAAGACGATTAAAGACAAGACGGAGGCTCACTAACATACTTTAAAATATATTTCAGCATTTTGTTAATCGATAGCCTACTACCCCTGACTAAGTAACTTTAACCCAATCCGATCACGGCTCTCCCGGTGTTATTCCACAAGATTTATGCATAAGCTGTTTGATTTATAATTATTAGGATTATTTTCACATTTCACTTACCCTACTGTGTTCCTCAATTTGTGTGTTTTCCATTTGAATGGTCAGCATATGAGGGGCTGCTACTTGCGCTGGGCTTTAGCTTCAATTTTTAAGAAATTATTCTCGAATCGGTTGCATATTATGTCGTGAATATATCCCTCGATGGGAATACTGCAGTCCCTTTAGTCTCGCTCTCAGATATTTCACATGTTCGCCAAAAATGACTAATTATCTCATTGGGAATGTCTGACACCAGTGCATACACACTGTAAAAGATGGCAGCCACGAAATTTTGACTGGCCTATCAGTAACTTCGCGAAGATCCTACTAAAATAACTAAATGAAGTTGACTATTTAGTCGCTGGTTTGATTTACTGACACAAACAGCGATAAATATGATTTTGAGATCTGACTGTACATGGATCAGAAATAACTGTACACATAATGGACTGTAATTTGATTTTATATCAGGAATCAGAGGGGTTTCTATGGCGTGAACTTGAGCGGCCTTCATTCTTCTGCGCTGGATGAGTTCTTCAGACAGCCGATAGTCGTGAGTCCATGTTCGGCACATACAGTATATCCAGATGTAAACCTGTCATGAATCTGGATCTCAGATTACTTTATAATGTTGTCATTATACCTGTGCATTTCAGGACACATTTGATGTGCAGATTCTCATGGCCAGGTCTGTGAAATACACAATCAACTTTCTGGAGGCAAAAGAGGAAGATTTACATCGGTAAAATTGAAAGCATGGACACATTTGACTTATCAGGTTTTAATTTGAAGTCAGTGTGTGAATGTATTTGGTATTTTCAGGGCAATGTGCCAATGATAAGTGCAACCTTTCATGACAATAGATAAAAGTGCCACAATTCCACTTCAGTTTGGTTACTGTGATTGGAAATATGCTTTTCCTGGAGAGAGGTGGTTGATTTCAGGTTAGACAAACTAGAGAATTATGATAATGATAAAGTCAACCCAAGGATACAGCCTTGTCATTTGACATCTTTACCACCAAATTTAGATGCATGCGTTACTGGAGAACAGTTTGGTGTCTTGCAATCATTTTCCACCAGCATGCTTTTGAGATGATTTGTGCCAATTTTGGGACAATCTGTTAAAAACATAAAGATTTGAAAAAATAAGTATGTTTGAGAAAATGTCATGAAAACCTAGAGCATCGTCTCACTATTTGTTGCTTATGTGATTTACAGGTTGGAAATCCCATTTGTCTTCAAACTGCTGCAGTCAGGGCTCATTCATGGACTTGCCTTTTGGTTCGATGTGGCCTTTGTTGGTTCAAGGTGAGAATCTAAAATACGAGAGGAAGTTTCTGAGGATGCTTGAAAGTATTAATAATTGTGTTATTTTCTCCTTTTGTGCAGAATGACAGTATGGCTGTCCACTGCTCCTAATGAACCTTTGACTCACTGGTATCAGGTGCGCTGTCTTCTGCAAACCCCCCTGTTTGCCAAAATGGGACAGACATTATCTGGACAAGTTCATCTAATAGCCAACAGGAGGTACGACTAACCTCGTTTTATGACTAGAGCCCCTTTCAAAAATATAGAATAGAATTGGTGGGAATTATACAGGGGGGAAATGTTACATCACAAATGTTTTATAGTTCAGCATCTTTAAAGTAATCCCCCCTTTTTGTATTTGTTTGTACTAATTTGATATGTTAATGTCTAAACCTTTAGAGACAGGAACGTCCACAACTTGACTATATACAGATTGGTGGTGTATAACTTTGCAACAACTTTTTTTCTAACTGCAAACGTCTTCTTTTATAGACAAAGCTATGACATTCACATCACTGCTGTGGTTGATCAGTCTGGATTTAAATCTGGGAACACACTGGATTTGAAAAATCCTTTTTTCCGGTAAGCACTACGGAAGAAAAGTTAGTCTTAGTCATCCCAATTAAACAGAATTTGGACACTGCTGTCGTAGTTTATTTTGCACTATCTGCAAAGATTTGGTTTCTGAGATGTTCTTGTAATGAGATTACAAGAACATTATTACATTGACAGCAACACAGTCCAACCCCGTGTGATGACATTGTATGATAAAAAAATTATGACAACCTGATATTTGCAGCTTTTCCGTGCTCATTGTAATTCTGCTAATTAAGATGATGGATTTATGAATTATTTGCAGTGTTATTATTGTATTTAATAACTACAATTTGGGCTTGTATTTAAGATGAGAAGCCAGGTGTATTGAATATTTAAGTGTGATCTGTCTCTCTCTTGTCTTTTACAGTTACGCCTGAATCATCATTCTCAAGACTGCAGGTCTATCACTCAACATGCAAAAATAACAAAAAAAGAATGATATTACTGCCCAGATTAAAGTCCACAGATCTGAATGTATGAACCCTTTTGAAAAATCCAGTTTAAGGAATGATGTGGGAGTGCTGGTGTAGCAGCTACACCAGCTCAGTTTAGCTTGAGGACAGCATGAATAAGCAGGTTCACCAGCACTAACCAGCACAAACCAGTCCGGACCAACGTGGAATTCATTCATGCTGGTTATGCTGGATTTTTCAGCAGGGAAGGTTCTGTGTGCATGTGATATCGTGATATGGGATATATGTTAATAAAACAAGGTGACTGATCGAAATTGCTTTATTTTCATAGCCATCATCTTTAATTAATTGGTTTTACATTAAAATGTAGGCTTTTATTCACTTATAAATGAAAAGTCAAGCTTTTGTTGAGCATATTTGATGAGCTTCATGCACATGCTTTAATCTTGACATCTATTGCTTGTATGAACATCCAAATATGCTTTCACAGAAATGTGTGAATTAAGTCTGTTTAAAACATTTTCTATTGAAAGACTGAAATTAAATAAAATGGTTTCGGAGAAAATTTTGTTTTAGCTACACCGCTGATCAAACACACTTGAAAAATCTATCCAGAGTCTTCGGAATATTTGAAGATTACAGGCGGTTGTGATTTTGCAGACTGATCTCATGAAATGGCGTATGTATGACATGCCAATTCGTATTTCCATTTTGGCGTGCAATAAAAACTGTTTACGCAAAAGTCATGATGTCATGGATTTTGGATTAGATTTGGATCTAAACTCTGCTGGACAGGGTGTTGCCACCCATGGCTCAAAAATAAACTAAAAGGAGAACACAGTAAATGCACTGGTGAAGTCTGCAGTCCAATCTTTAGCTTCTGAAATTTGTGAAAACCAAAAACCTCCTGTTGGTTCTTTCATTTCTCACTTGTCTTTTCATTTAGATGGCTGTGAGTCCCTGTTAAAATCTTGCTTGACACTGGTTCATTCATTCTAGAGTCAATTTTGCTATTTTCCTCTGGGCTGGGTTCCTCTGGATCCTTCGAAGTGCATGGACTTTAAAGGACACTCATTCAAATGCCACAAAGGTTGGAACAAGTGTTGTTAAATGGGGCAGTCTAGCCTACGGAGGATTGTTGGCCTTGCAACTGTGACAGCTGCCTTTGATGAGCGGCAGTAACATTGTACTGAACTTCTTTGAAAATTATATTAAACTGTCTGAAAACAAAACAGGGTTCACAAACTGTCTAAATATGTTCACCATGGTCAATTTCTGTATATAAAGAGTATAAACTAAAGTTGTCAAAAGTACCGAATGTGGTACCAAGTCGCTACTGAAATTTAAATAATGTGATGAGACCAGCATTTCTCTCTGACATTTTGAGCGCTTTTGAGTGAATTCTCAAACCCTCTGGTTGGCCAGTGTTATGTCTCATATGTCTCATGTTGAGATATAAAACAGTGATGTAAAGTGTGGGATGCAGTGGTGGGAAACGTGGGAAGCAGTGGTGTGAAGCGTGGGATGCAGTGGTGTAAAGCGTGGGAAGCACTGGTGTGAAGTGTGGGATGCAGTGGTGTGAACTGTGAAGCGTGGGATGCAGTGGTGTGAAGCGTGGGATGCAGTGGTAAAGCATGGGATGCAGTGGTGTAAAGCGTGGGATGCACTGGTGTAAAGCGTGGCATACAGTGGTGTGAAGCGTGTGATGCAGTAATGTAAAGCGTGGGATGCAGTGGTGTAAAGCGTGGGATGCAGTGGTGTAAAGCGTGGCATGCAGTGGTGTGAAGCGTGGCATGCAGTGGTGTGAAGCGTGGGATGCAGTGGTGTAAAGCGTGGTATGCAGTGGTGTGTAGCGTGGGATGCAGTGGTGTAAAGTGTGGGATGCAGTGGTGTGAAGCGTGGGATGCAGTGGTGTGAAGCGTGGGATGCAGTGGTGTAAAGCGTGGCATGCAGTGGTGTGTTGCGTGGGATGCAGTGGTGTAAAGTGTGGGATGCAGTGGTGTGAAGCGTGGGATGCAGTGGTGTGTAGCGTGGGATGCAGTGGTGTAAAGTGTGGGATGCAGTGGTGTGAAGCGTGGGATGCAGTGGTGTGAAGCGTGGGATGCAGTGGTGTAAAGCGTGTGATGCAGTGGTGTGAAGCGTGGGATGCAGTGGTGTAAAGCGTGTGATGCAGTGGTGTGAAGCGTGGGATGCAGGGATGTAAAGTGTGGGATGCAGTGGTGGGATGCAGTGGTGTAAAGTGTGGGATGCAGTGGTGTGAAGCGTGGGATGCAGTGATGTAAAGCGTGGGATGCAGTGGTGTAAAGCGTGGGATGCAGTGGTGTGAAGCGTGGGATGCAGTGGTGTAAAGCGTGTGATGCAGTGGTGTGAAGCGTGGGATGCAGGGATGTAAAGTGTGGGATGCAGTGGTGTAAAGCGTGGGATGCAGTGGTGTGTAGCGTGGGATGCAGTGGTGTAAAGCGTGGGATGCAGTGGTGTAAAGCGTGGTATGCAGTGGTGTAAAGCGTGGTATGCAGTGGTGTAAAGCGTGGTATGCAGTGGTGTAAAGCGTGGGATGCAGTGGTGTAAAGCGTGTGATGCAGTGGTGTAAAGCGTGGGATGCAGTGGTGTAAAGCGTGGGATGCAGTGGTGTAAAGCGTGGGATGCAGTGGTGTAAAGCGTGGGATGCAGTGGTGTAAAGCGTGGTATGCAGTGGTGTAAAGCGTGGTATGCAGTGGTGTGAAGCTTGGGATGCAGTGGTGTAAAGCGTGGGATGCAGTGGTGTAAAGCGTGGTATGCAGTGGTGTAAAGCGTGGTATGCAGTGGTGTAAAGCGTGGTATGCAGTGGTGTAAAGCGTGGGATGCAGTGGTGTAAAGCGTGGGATGCAGTGGTGTAAAGCGTGTGATGCAGTGGTGTAAAGCGTGGTATGCAGTGGTGTAAAGCGTGGGATGCAGTGGTGTAAAGCGTGTGATGCAGTGGTGTAAAGCGTGGTATGCAGTGGTGTAAAGCGTGTGATGCAGTGGTGTAAAGCATGATATGCAGTGGTGTAAAGCGTGTGATGCAGTGGTGTAAAGCGTTGGATGCAGTGGTGTAAAGCGTTGGATGCAGTGGTGCCACATGGGTCATGTATACTAGGAAGAGTCCTGAAAACCTTCCCTGATAAGAGAGGTCTGGTCCATGTGGTTTGTTTGAAGACCAAGACAAACATCATTGAATGACCCATTACTAAAATATGTTTGCTTAATGAAGCTAACGAGTAATTGGTTCACAGTGGGCTTTATTTTCGGCATTTATGGCTCTTTTGAATTTGGTGTAATTGCTCTGGAAGATGCAATTAGGGGCTGGAGTGTATGAGCCATAATCATTCTGTATTTGTCATTTTGTGCCACTAGGGGACTGTATGTGCTTTGTTGCACAGCTGATCTCGGGTCAGCCCGAGTAAGTCTTTTAACTTGGAGGAAACTCAGACACAGGTGTTGCTGATTAGGAAGGAAACAGTTTTCGACTGTGCCCAGTGTCTTGCCTTTGGGGTAAATAATACGGTTTGTTGTTTGTTACATTTTGAGTTAAGATATTGCCGCTGTATGATATGCAGGAAAATAAATTGCTAGATAACATTACTGAACGCTCCGTCTTTTTTATGTGTAAGATCAAACGGCACACGTCTAAACTTAATCTACGGAATGAGCAACCAGTACTAGACTTCGTTTAGGACTAGTGTATGTTCTTGCTAAATTGCTCTCAAATTTAAGATTGTTGTGCAATTTAATAATAATAGTATAATAAGTAGGCTACCCCATAGTTCTATAATACGTATAAATAATTGTTTTAATTCTCCTGGTTGTTAGTTTCCCCAAACTTTACATTTTGTTTCCTTAAACTCATGTAAGTACTTTATAGTTACACTATAATTACCAAAAGGTACACTGTAGCATAACTTTAATAACGTAGTACTTTCCGGGCCGTAATCTAAAGCGTTAACCAAGGACGTAACCATTAGTTAAAACTGAAATAAGTGTGTGTGTGTGTGTGTGTGTTTGAAAGTACAACAATCAAGTTCTGATTTGTGTTTATTAGAGATCAGCAAATAAAATCACCGTATTAGGTATAAATTTGCATAATAGAATGTAATATGAATATTGTAGAGAATGTTTTTTAATGACATGGGTACTACCGTACATGAATTTTACATTTAAAATAAAACATTTATTAAAAGAAACATCAAAACAACGGTCTCAATTTGTTTTTAATAAAACTGCAAAACAGTCATCAGATTTACAGTACAACCTCAATTATTGAGACAGTACATGGATTGCATTAAAAATCCAACATTTTAGAGCAAGCCTCCAAAGCTTTTGTGCAGCCATAAGCAAAACTGCAAATTTCAGACTTCCTAACATGACAGCTAGCTGAGACATGATTTAAAAAAAAAAAGATGATTATAAAAATAACATTCCCCTGCACTGTAGCCTGACATTTCATTCCCTTTCTACACATCAGATCCAGTTTGATCCATCAGAAGTATGATCCTTTATCTGAAAAGATGTTTCAAACAGGTAGTGGCGAACAATAAAGACAGGCAGCATTATTATAACAAACACGGGTCAAGGTTTTATTCTAAATGTCCAATTGTACGACCCGAGTGACAAATACTGAATCAATTAAAAATTAATTGAACTTTTTAGCATGATATTTTGTTGCCATTTCAAGTTTCTTCAGCAGAAATAATTGCCATAAATCATATCAGAGAAGACTTTCTATAATAAGCTGAAATGCAGGGTTGTGATAATCGTAAACGTCAAATATCCCAATCAAACATGAAAGATAAAATAATAATAATGCCAAATGAATGGTGCGACTAAAAAATAATGCACGGTGAACCTGAAACGATGAGACTACTCTTCACTTAAAGCATAAAACACGCATTTCATTTAATGAAGCTAATTAATCATTACAACTTGCGACATGAAATGGGAAAGCCCTATTGCACTCTGCTCTGTCATGATTACAAATACATAACAACATAAAAAATATTAAGAAGACAAATCGAACAAACGTGAGTGTAAACCAGATCTGTAAGACTGGCGAAAAGCACAGCTGGTCCTTGAGGAATGATGGCTTGAGGGTTTTGAGAATACTTGTTGGTGTGTTTGTGCGCCCGTTGAGCCGGTGGACATCAAACCCCCAGTCTGTTGGCCTGTGTCAGCACCACCTTCAGGACCGGCATGAAGGCCGACGTCTCGCTGAAGTTGCTGTTGCTCACGATGTGTGTGTGGATGTTGAGCCCATCGGTGTAGCAGCGGCACTCGATGCTGCGCGCCATATTGTGAAGACCGCCGACGATTGCTGGAGACAGCTGGAGAGAAGAAACCGCCGAAAAGTGAGTGGCTCAGACAACAAAGTGGAAAATCACTGTGCGAATTACAATATATGGAGCAATGGTGGTAAAAAAGTATTTTGAGGCTTTAAATAAAACTGTTACTCACTGCTTGTTCTCTCAGCTTGTCATAGAGATACTCAAGCCTCTTATGAGCATCATCCAACTTCCTCTTGGTTTGCTGTGAGGATGAAGGGGAAAAACTTGGTTATTAATAATGCTGGGGAATGTGAAATCAGACAGACAGAAGTTAGACAGAAAAAAATTAAATAGGCAAACAAACATTATTATTATTATGTTTGATAACTTCCTAAGCTGTTTTTCTCAAACCTGTGGTGCTCTTCGTGTGTTGGTCAAACATGACAGATTTTTGTATTTCCTTTTTGTCAATGAAATGAATGTACTATATTTTAGTTTGATATTGTTTTTATTTTTTAAAGGGATAGTTCACTTTCAAATTCATTTTTGGTATGTTTTAGCTTACCTCAAGGGCATCCAAGATGTAGGTGTCTTTGTTTCCACAGTATTTTCAATTTTGACATTTTTCAGTCAAACCGTTGTTGTCTATCAGTCATACACTGGAGGCGAAGGGGGTCCACCAAAAAGCATGCACAGAGAAGTCAAAATTAAACATGATTTAATGACTCGTAAATGTAAGTACACATTGATGGCCTAAGACACGAAACGAGCGGTTTGTGTGAGAAAACGGCACGGGCGCTTCGGTCTGCGCATGCACCGGAAGTGATCGCTTGCGCGCCTACGTCACTCTTTGTTTATACAGAGATTTCGGAAGTTTTACCTTTCACTAAACATATTTAGATATATGGGAAACCGCAATGGAAGACGATTTCGTTATATCTAAAAATGTTTAGTAAAAGATAAAACTTCCAAAATCTCCGTGTAAATATTGAGTGAAGTCACACGCAAGCGATCATTTCCGGCGTAACATTGAACTGATTCAGTTCGGTTCAGTTGGACATTGCACAACTGATTCAGATCACTTGGACGTCACTGTGATTACACGAGGTAAAAACGATATAAATACTGTTCGTTTTCTCACACAAACCGCTCGTTTCGTGTCTTAGGCCATCAATGTGTACTTACATGTACGAGTCATTAAATCATGTTTAATTTTGACTTCTCTGTGCATGCTTTTTGGTGGACCCCCTTAGCCTCCAGTGTATGACTGATAGACAACACCGGTTTGACTGAAAAATATCAAAATTGAAAAAACTGTGGAAACAAAGACACCTACATCTTGGATGCCCTTGAGGTAAGCTAAAACATATCAAAAATTAATTTCAATGTGAACTATCACTTTAATACTAAATTATATTTACGCTGTATTTATAATACATTTATTCACTTAACTTAAATGATCATAAATCTTGAATGCTTGAAAACACACACTGAAGTTTTGTGAATCTATTTTCAAAGACGACACTTGGCAGATTTTTGCCGAAGTGACAAAAGTTTTAAAAAATGAACTTAAAAGTAACAGAATTTTATGTGTATTGTTATGAAAAATGCACAAAAATACTATTTTCAATTTTATATGGAATATATATATATATATATATATATATATTTAAATCACGTTTTACTCTAAAACTGCAAGTAAATCAAAGCCATAAATATAAAAAAGTTGTGTTCCAAATTTGAGGTTGATCTCTCAAAAAATTAGCTTTCAGTCAGATTCAGTTTGGCTGCAGTACCAAAAGTTTCCAATAGATGAAATTCGTTCCCATTCATTTCCAAAGCGCTCATTTTTGACGAGGTGCACAAACGTGTCTATTTTTTACATGACCATTTAACCTTTTCAAATCATGCCCATGATTTTTTTTTGTGTGCTCACATAGCAAGTGGCAAAACATTTGCCAAGTTCCGCACCATTCCGATGAAGTAAAAAATTACAACAAAATAAACAATTTTTCAGGCAAAATGACTGAAGAGAACCAGAGGGTAAAGGGAGTTGACAATGTTGATATGTTTGGCCCTGAATCATGAAACATGAGATTGCTTTAAAAAAGTGTCATTTCACAGTAAACAAACCGGGTCTGAAGCAGCAGCCAAGCATTTCTGGATCAGTCCCTCAAACGTGGTCTTCAGGACCATGTGTTCCTCAGGGATCGGCTTCTTGGTGATCTTCTCAGTGGGTATGGACTGATGTGGACGAGAGCGAACACAGAATAACGTACAACATGGGGAAGACACAAAGCGTTTGACCACTTACTTAATTTGAAATGAACTCATACCTTTATCACATCTCCAATTGGAGCTCCAGGCGGCCCTTCCATGTTAACCTGAGGCATGTTGGGATTCCTGCACGGGGGTCCCATCGGCTGCTGGTGGATGGGGGTGAAGGTTGTTGGGCCCACGTGCTGATCTGGGGCCTGTTGTTGCGGTGGAAGGGTCTGCATGCCTGGGACAGCGGGGGCCTGAGGTTCCCCTACAGGGGCCATGATGGGAGCGGTGATGGGTGCTGGTGGAGTGAAGTGGTCTGGGATCTGGAGACAGAGCATGTTTTCTTCAAATCAAGGCAAATCCATATACATTATGAGCAAGAGGATCTTCAGTCAAACCCACCTTCTTCTTTTTGGCAGCTCTGTTGAGAGTGGGGGGGTCGTTCCAGCCGTTCTGAGGTCCTAAAGCAGAAACAAAGATTTAAAAACCTTCCAACCTGCTGCATCTCAGAGAGGCTCATGCCCGGTGGACCTCAAATTCATTCTCAAGATGTACAGCATACCCCGGTTATGGTTTATCACAACACACTGATCTCAAGCAGGTTCTTAATCACAGCTACTGTAAGACTAGTTAGGGATTTCTTTTCTGCATGCATCAACGAATGCAAGAAAACAATCAATGTCTTGGAAACCAATGTAAAAGGATAAGCTAAAGCCAGTGAGGTTCTGGAAGTTTCCACTGGCCTCCATTACTTACCATGCTCATTTTCAGCCACTACATGATCATTACATATATACATGCTTCAAAATTAGTGATTAATACATTTTAGAATCACCTCAGGAAAACATAAATGTCAGAAAAAAGTGCCTCACTGATTGTTTGAATTATTCATTAATACTTTGAGCTGGACAATTATGGTCCAACATATTAAATTGTTAAAAATCTCTTTATAATTCACCTTCCAAAGACCAGGCGTCTTGGTTTAATCCTCCTGTGAATAAACAAGGTAGCTGACGCATAACTTGTCCAAGAACTTATTTTGAATCAACATGAAGATATTAGTTTAACATTTAAGTGAATAAACATGTAATAAACAGAAACTGACCACTGGTAACCATTGTTAACTGTGCAACACTTTTAATGTCTGTTCAAAAATAGCCCTGCACGACAAACATCCATGTAGTCTTCATCAATATGAGTTCATAAAAGCTTGAATCAACAAAATACTAAAAATAAGTTTTAAATGGTGCATGTCACAGCACCACCAGACAGTTTTTAATGCATATTTTGATCACAAATACCAAATGCTTCTTTAAAATTGATAAGATAAAAATGTATGGGGTGTGATGAGACACGAGATGAGAATGAGACGAGATTTCTGCACAATATTTGAATATAGAAATACTCAATGACTGGAAAAGTAGTCTGAAGGTGAATTTTGAAACGTTTTAATTAATAACCTTGTAATGAATGTCATTACAGTGCTACTTTCTGGGAACTTTATACTTTATGCAGTGAAAGACAACAATATACAAGCACTATATAAGGTTTTGCCACAAACTCAACTGACTCTCCAAGTCTCTTCAGACCTTATACTGTACATGAATTATGAGTTTCCAGAACTTCTGATTGAGGCTGTGTGTGACCTCAAAACTGAACTCCTTTTCCAAAAATTGAACATAGAAATAAAAACAGTATAAATAACAGTAATAAATACGTTTTTTCAACGTCTTATTAAGTACAAACAAAAAGTGCAAGTGCAACCATAATCAAAAAAAGTGCGAACAGAGAACAAAACGGAGACCAGAGCCACAACTACTCTGTCCAGAGATTGGTTTGATAGTGGGAGACAGGCTATTGTATATGTGCAGCCTAATTTATGCGCAACAGGGAGCTCATGTTTCACTTCACCATTCATGATCACACATACTCTGTTATAGGGAGCGGCGGTGCGGAGCGCATTCTACAAGATACGACATTTATCAGATGTTTAGGCTCTGTTGCGCAATGAATCCTCCGCCATCGTCACGCGATCGGTGAACCGTGATTCGTGTGTGACTGCAGCTCGTGCTGGATGAGCACACGTTTACTATGGTTTTTATTTTTATAAAAACAGCTAAATGACAATGGAGGCTTGTAATGTGAATGTAGCGGTGGCATATTCTATGCTAATTTCACCCTCACTCGCCACCATAGCGATATTGCCAGAAATCGAATCACATTTTAGTCTCGCAAGATCTCATCACACCCCTAATATATATCGTAACATACACTACCGGTCAACAGTTTTAGATTAGTAAGATTTTTTATGTTTTTAAATGAAGTCTCTTCTGCTCACCAAGGCTGCTTTATTTGATGAAAAAAAAAATGACAAACAGTAATATTATGACAATTTAAAATGACTGTTTTTTATTTTCATATATTTTAAAATGTCATTTGAAAGCTGAATTTTCAACATCATTACTGTTGCTGATTACACATCAGTTTTCTGTGTCACATGATCCTTCAGAAATCATTCTAATATGCTGATTTTATGCTCAAAAAACATCAATTATTATTTTCAATGTTGAAAACAGTCGTGTACCATTTTTTCCCCAGTTCAAAAGAACAGCATTTATTTAAAATATAATCTTTTCTAACATTATAAATGCCTTTACTGTAACTTTATCAATTTAACTCGTTCTTGATGAATAAAAGTATTTTCTAATTTCTTTCCCCCAAAAATAAAAAATAAATTCTTACTGACCCCAAACTTTTGAATGGTAGTGATTAATGTTACAAAAGCTTTCCATTTCAGATCAATTCTGTTCTTTTGAACTTTCCATTCATCAAAGAATCCTGAAATAAAAATGTAAAAAACTGTTTAACAGGGATAATGTCATAAAAGTTTCTTGAGCATCATATTATAATAATTTCTGTAGGATCATGCGACACTGAAGATTAGAGTAATGATGCTGTAAATTCAGCTTTGATCACAGGAATAAATTACTCTTCACTATATATTCACATAGAAAAGCGCTGTTTTAAATTGTAAAAATATTTCACAATATTACTGTTTTTTTTCAATTTTTTATCAAATAATTGGAGCCTTGGTGAGCAGAAGAGACTTCTTTTAAAAACAAAAAAATCTTACCGATCTAAAGCGTTTGACCGGTAGCGTGTATATATATATATATATATATATATATATATGCTAAATGGCTAACAAAAATGTTTGTGTGGTAATACTGAGATTGATCGATCATGTCTGGTATATTTCAGAGATGGTGTGCAGACCTGTTCTCTGGGAGGCTGGAATCAGTGCGGGTTCGTTCTGAGTACCTGGAGCTCTGGCTACTGGAGGAGGAAGATAAGCTGAGGGCGACCCCGGCCCGCCATGCTGGAAAGACACGCCAGAAGACAGAGCAGGAGGAGCAGAGAAAGACCCAGACACCAGAGGAGGAGCTGCTGGCTGAGAGGAGGCAGGGTGCATGAAGTGCGGAGGATAGACAGCAGAAGAGGAGGAGGATGAAGGAGGAGGAGGAAGAGGAGAGGCCGTAGAGGAAGAGTACGGCACAGGCTGATATATGCCGGGTGTGAACTGTTGAACAGGGGGGTAGTCTGATGTTCATGAGGAAGAGGAAAGAACAGGCATATGCAGTTAGTCATTTATAGAGATATTTCACGTTACAGATGCAGTTACACACGTGCAAATATTAATTCAGTACATCTGTGGAATGATCTTTAACCATTAACATATATTTGAATACATAAGCATAAGGTACATGCAAAGAATTTACAGCATTCTTACAAATAAAAACATGCACTGCTTAAGTTTAACCTATGCAGTTCAAGTTAGAACACCAAAAATATCAAAATTGGAGCGTCGCTCGCTGATCTAGCTCGAAGTGCTTTAGCAGATTTCCATGCATTTCTAAGAGTGTTCCAGACAGATGCTCACTGACCAAGACAAAACGATCCACCCCAAACCAGTGGTTATTTTTCACAAAAACTATTCAAAATTTCCAGTAATTGATAATTTTCATAATTTATTATAGCTTTCACGTGTTGCTGACAAGTGTCTAAATGAGACTAGAGAAGTTCTTGGAGAGATTAAACACTTTCACAGCCTCGTTGTGTTTATAATAGAGCCCGACCGATAAAGGATTTTGAAGGGCGATACCGATACAAATATTTTTGGGTTTTAAAATCCGATATTCCGATATATCGGCCGATATTTATTTATTTTTTATTAAATATTGTTGGATTTCACCCACGTGTAAAAGAAAAGCTAACTTTTCTGCACAAGATACGTTTGATACTTTTTCCCTATGTCTAAATGTTCACTCCTCGCAAGTATAACTTACATTTTACAATGCAGGGACTGTAACTAGAGATATGCTAGTTATAAAATACAGTAATCATTACTTTATTTAGGCAGAAATAAAAAATCATTGTGGTTTCCAAGCTCATTAATGTTAACGTTAGCAGTCTTCCACTGATGATAGTGGCATTAGCTAGCTTTGTGGTTAGCTAGTCTATGATGAGCCATAATTTAACAATAGATAACATCATACTGCAAATTGTAAAACATACATTTTCAATATAACAGGCCAAGGAGAGATGATTGAAGCGTGTTTCGTCCGTTTTTATTTTATTTTTTAAATATTCATTTATCGTCCATTATAACTGCCGATACCGATATTTTGGAAAATGCGTAATATCGGCCGATATATCGGTCTGGCTCTAGTTTATAATCACGCTCTTGCAAACTTCTATAACTCAAACTCTTAGGGAAAAACACTGAAAGAGACAGAAGCTTAATGGTGTGACGTTGAATTCATGTGACGGTGCTGTAAATCGTTTATAGCCTAACTTCAACTTCTGCAGATTGTATTTAGACATCAAAATTCATAAAACATTTGTGAAAATGATCTTGATGGACAAAACATCCCAAGTAGTAATATAAACTTTTGTTGATCACAGAAGCTTATTTTTATTTTAAATAATCCAAAAGGAGGGAATAAGTGTGATGCGAAGTTACGGGTTGGCCAACAAATTTACATCACTAACAGCGCTCAATAAGTTTAAGCTGAAGAGCTAATTTTATTAAATGAAAAACTGGTATGAAATAAATGAAAGCTAACTAAATACATGGAAAAAACTAAAACTAAATAAGAAAAGAGCACAAAACAAATTTACTAAAACCTAAAAAAAATCAATACTATAAATTATACTAAAATAAGAAAAATAGCCCAAATCAATAATGCGATTTATTTAATGTAGTTCCTAAACATTTTTATGTTGGTAACACACACACACACTCAGTGTTAGTGCACTTACTCTGGTACTGCTGCGAGTACATGAATGGAGTGGAGGCGGGTACTGACGCCATGACTGGAGACTGAATGCCGAAGACTGGAGATGTGGACTCGGCCTGAGAACAGAGAGAAAGACACACACGTGTGTTTAGAAAGCCTTCTGTCACAGCGTGATCCAGTGATCCAGGCTGACACCAACACTAGATGTGCAAATCTAAATATTCTTTTTCCTATTTAACTGCTGTTATTATACTACTCTACCATTAAAATATTTTGGGGGTCATCAAGATTTTATAATAAGCCAATACAATAATTTTATAATAATCAACACTTTATAATAAGTTCCCATTAGTTCCCATTAGTAAAAGCATTAATAACAATGAGCAATACATTTGTTACAGTTTTTATAAATCTTTGGTAACATTTAATAAAAAAAAGAGTCATGTTCAAGAAACCAGTTTGAAAAGATTTGAGCTTTGTGACATGGCATGCAATCCTGCTGGAAGAGGCCATTAGAGGATGGTCAACTGTGGTCATAAAGGGATGGACACGGTCAGCAACAATACTCAGGACGGCTGTGTTGTTTAAATGATGCTCGATTGGTACTAAGAGGCCCAAAGAGTGCCAAGAAAATATCCCACACACCATTACAGCACCAGCAGCCTGAGCCGTTGATACAAGGGAGGATGGATCCATGTGGTTTACACCAATTTCTTACCCTCTCATTTCAATTTTGGGGCAGACATCAAGACTCATCAAACCAGGCAACATTTTTCCAATCTTCTATTGTCGAGTTTTGGTGAGCCAGTGTGAATTGTAGCCTCAGTTTCCTGTTCTCAGCTGACAGCAATGGCACCAGTGTGTGTTTTCTGTTGCTGTAGCCCGTTTGCCTCAAGGTTGGACGTGTTGAGCGTTCAGAGATGCTCTTCTGCTTCAATGTTGGAAGTGTTGAGAGTTCAGAGATGCTCTTCTGCTTCAATGTTGGACGTGTTGAGAGTTCAGAGATGCTCTTCTGCCTCAAGGTTGGTCGTGTTGAGCGTTCAGAGACGCTCTTCTGCTTCAATGTTGGAAGTGTTGAGAGTTCAGAGATGCTCTTCTGCTTCAATGTTGGACGTGTTGAGAGTTCAGAGATGCTCTTCTGCCTCAAGGTTGGTCGTGTTGAGCGTTCAGAGATGCTCTTTTGCTTCAATGTTGGAAGTGTTGAGAGTTCAGAGATGCTCTTCTGCCTCAAGGTTGGTCGTGTTGAGAGTTCAGAGACGCTCTTCTGCCTCAAGGTTGGACGTGTTGAGCGTTCAGAGACGCTCTTCTGCCTCAAGGTTGGTCGTGTTGAGCGTTCAGAGACGCTCTTCTGCCTCAAGGTTGGACGTGTTGAGAGTTCAGAGACGCTCTTCTGCCTCAAGGTTGGACGTGTTGAGAGTTCAGAGACGCTCTTCTGCCTCAAGGTTGGACGTGTTGAGAGTTCAGAGACGCTCTTCTGCCTCAAGGTTGGACGTGTTGAGCGTTAAGAGATGCTCTTTTGCTTCAATGTTGGAAGTGTTGAGAGTTCAGAGATGCTCTTCTGCCTCAAGGTTGGTCGTGTTGAGCGTTCAGAGACGCTCTTCTGCTTCAATGTTGGAAGTGTTGAGAGTTCAGAGATGCTCTTCTGCCTCAAGGTTGGACGTGTTGAGCGTTCAGAGACGCTCTTCTGCCTCAATGTTGGAAGTGTTGAGAGTTCAGAGATGCTCTTCTGCCTCAAGGTTGGTCGTGTTGAGCGTTCAGAGACGCTCTTCTGCCTCAAGGTTGGTCGTGTTGAGCGTTCAGAGACGCTCTTCTGCCTCAAGGTTGGTCGTGTTGAGCGTTCAGAGACGCTCTTCTGCCTCAAGGTTGGTCGTGTTGAGCGTTCAGAGACGCTCTTCTGCCTCAAGGTTGGTCGTGTTGAGAGTTCAGAGACGCTCTTCTGCTTCAATGTTGGACGTGTTGAGAGTTCAGAGATGCTCTTCTGCCTCAAGGTTGGTCGTGTTGAGAGTTCAGAGACGCTCTTCTGCTTCAATGTTGGACGTGTTGAGCGTTCAGAGACGCTCTTCTGCCTCAAGGTTGGACGTGTTGAGAGTTCAGAGACGCTCTTCTGCTTCAATGTTGGACGTGTTGAGAGTTCAGAGATGCTCTTCTGCCTCAAGGTTGGTCGTGTTGAGCGTTCAGAGACGCTCTTCTGCCTCAAGGTTGGACGTGTTGAGAGTTCAGAGACGCTCTTCTGCTTCAATGTTGGACGTGTTGAGAGTTCAGAGATGCTCTTCTGCCTCAAGGTTGGTCGTGTTGAGCGTTCAGAGACGCTCTTCTGCCTCAAGGTTGGACGTGTTGAGATTTCAGAGATGCTCTTCTGCCTCAAGGTTGGTCGTGTTGAGCGTTCAGAGACGCTCTTCTGCCTCAAGGTTGGACGTGTTGAGATTTCAGAGATGCTCTTCTGCCTCAAGGTTGGTCGTGTTGAGCGTTCAGAGACGCTCTTCTGCCTCAAGGTTGGACGTGTTGAGATTTCAGAGATGCTCTTCTGCCTCAAGGTTGGACGTGTTGAGATTTCAGAGATGCTCTTCTGCCTCAAGGTTGGACGTGTTGAGAGTTCAGAGATGCTCTTCTGTCTCAAGGTTGGACGTGTTGAGCGTTCAGAGACGCTCTTCTGCCTCAAGGTTGGTCGTGTCGAGAGTTCAGAGATGCTCTTCTGCCTCAAGGTTGGTCATGTCGAGAGTTCAGAGATGCTCTTCTGCCTCAAGGTTGGAAGTGTTGAGCGTTCAGAGACGCTCTTCTTTCTCAAGGTTGGAAGTGTTGAGCGTTCAGAGACGCTCTTCTGCCTCAAGGTTAGAAGTTTTTAGAGTTCAGAGACGCTCTTCTGCCTCAAGGTTAGAAGTTTTTAGAGTTCAGAGACGCTCTTCTGCCTCAAGGTTGGCTGTGTTGAGCGTTCAGAGACGCTCTTCTGCCTCAAGGTTGGATGTGTTAAGAGTTCAGAGACGCTCTTCTGCCTCAAGGTTGGACGTGTTGAGATTTCAGAGATGCTCTTCTGCCTCAAGGTTGGACGTGTTGAGCGTTCAGAGATGCTTTTCTATTTAGGTAATGCTTAGGAAACCCTATTTTCTTAAATGCTAATGCCTAAATGGAAACCCTATTTAAAGAGGTTGTTTAACATTACTAAGCAAGTCACAGTCATCATGCAATATAGGAAGGGAAAAAAAACTTTCTGAAGATGAAAAGCATTAAATGGTGCAATGTTATGCAAAAAGACATGAAAACAACTAATTTCGAGTGAAAACTGATTGGAGATCATCATAAGAACAATCATAAGATTTGTGAGTAATTTACAGCACAAGAGAACTTCATGTCAGGCTTATTAAGGAAAGTTTCTGTCAAAAATTTTTAATTGTACTGTAATTGTAAATGTAAGGGCAGCTTTAAAAAAAAAGACACTGAGCAGCAAACAGGTTTTCAAAGCTGCTGGTGTCTCTGGACTCTCAAGAACCTCCCCATGCAGGCTGGTAGTTGTGCGTAAAGTTGCATTTCAGAGAGAGACACAAGTTTGAAAGTATGAAACTTGTTTGTGAGGTTAGAAAACAAACGAAAATAAAATTCACCTATAAATAGGAGTCTCTTCTGGCCACTGGAATAAACTAAAAAAGGTACTTCATGGTTTATACCCAAATACAGTTCACATGGAGCAAAATCCACTAGAGATGGACCAATAAAGAAAATCGTCTTTGATGTGGAGATTGAGCATTGCTCATAAGGTGTATGTAGCCTGTGTTTGTGAGCTCTGTCAGTGTGTACCTGCAGGTCTGCGGCGGGCACAGCCTGGCGAGGGACACTGGGCAGAGCTGTGGGGGTTTGGTTACTCCAGGACGTGACAGTAGTGGCGGATCTACCCTGAACACAACACAAACACACGCTGGAGTCAAATAAAGCACCTGCGTGTGTGTTTTTAGCTGTATGTGAGTGTGTCTCGAACCTGTTGGTAGTACTGAGACGGCGCAGCGGGCTGTGGAGCTTGTGTGTGTGTCTGCGTTTGGTGTGTGTTCTGCGTGCCGGTCACTGTGGCCACAGGCGTCTGCTGTCCCAGAGCTCTGCTCAAACGATATCGCAGCTGCTGAACAGAAACCTGCAGGCACAAAACAAACATCACATTCCCAAAGCTGACGTTAAACCAGTCTCTTACGCCTATTGCGCAACTTTTGACGTCAGAAGTAGTGTAGTGCGTCATGGCGCAACGTAAGTATAAGAAGTATGTTGCATTACTCTCATAAGTTGCACTTTACAAGTCGAATTTTAAGTGGAAGGCGTATGCATGTTTGGCCGGAAGCTAGTTATTCTACTTTATAAAGTTTTAAATATGAATATTTTTCTTATGCAAACACATCGATTCACTTCAGAAGGCCTATATTAACCCACGCAGAGCCTTGAGGAGCATTTTAATCATGGATAGATGCAATTTTATCATGGATAGATGCACTTTTATGATGGATAGATGCACTTTTATCATGGATAGATGCACTTTTATCATGGATAGATGCACATTTATCATGGATAGTTGCACTTTTATAATGGATGGATGCACTTTTATGATGGATGGTTGCTCTTTTATCATGGATGGATGCACTTTTATCATGGATAGATGCATTTTTATGATGGATAAATGCTTTTTTTTTTGATGGATAGATGCACTTTTATGATGGATAGATGCACATTTATCATGGATAGATGCACTTTTATGATGGATAGATGCACTTTTATGATGGATGGATGCACTTTTATGATGGATGGATGCACTTTTATCATGGATAGATGCACTTTTATCATGGATAGATGCACTTTTATGATGGATAGATGTACTTTTATGATGGATAAATGTAGTTTTATGATGGATAGATGCACTTTTATCATGGATAGATGCACTTTTATCATGGATAGATGCACATTTATCATGGATAGTTGCACTTTTATCATGGATGGATGCACTTTTATGATGGATGGTTGCTCTTTTATCATGGATGGATGCACTTTTATCATGGATAGATGCATTTTTATGATGGATAAATGCTTTTTTTGATGGATAGATGCACTTTTATGATGGATAGATGCACTTTTATCATGGATAGATGCACTTTTATCATGGATAGAAGCACATTTATCATGGATAGTTGCACTTTTATCATGGATGGATGCACTTTTATGATGGATGGTTGCTCTTTTATCATGGATGGATGCACTTTTATCATGGATAGATGCATTTTTATGATGGATAAATGCTTTTTTTGATGGATAGATGCACTTTTATGATGGATAGATGCACTTTTATGATGGATAGATGCACTTTTATGATGGATGGATGGATGCACTTTTATCATGGATGGATGCACTTTTATGATGGATAGATGCACTTTTATCATGGATAGATGCACTTTTATCATGGATAGATGCACATTTATCATGGATAAATGCACTTTTATCATAGATAGTTGCACTTTTATCATGGATGGATGCACTTTTATGATGGATAGTTGCTCTTTTATCATGGATGGATGCACTTTTATCATGGATAGATGCATTTTTATGATGGATAAATGCTTTTTTTGATGGATATATGCACTTTTATCATGGATAGATGCACTTTTATCATGGATAGATGCACTTTTATCATGGATAGGTGCACTTTTATGGACTTCAAAACAGAAACTGCCATTCACTGGGATTATAAGGCTTGGAAGAGTCAGGACATTTTTTTTTTATATAACTCCGCTAGAATATTTGTCTGAAAGAAGAAAGTCATATACACCTAGGATGACTTGAGGATGAGTAAATCATGGGAATCTTTTCATTTTTGGTTGAACTATCCCTTTAACTCTTTCCCCGCCAGCGTTTTAAAAAAAAGTTGCCAGCCACCGCCAGGGTTTTTGACGATTTTCGCTAAATTTGAATGCCCCCGCTGAATATTTTCTTCCATGAATATATGAAGATGATATATATAAAAATAAAGATCTGAGCCTCTGCTTTTAGGCAAAAAAAAACGTTTTTATTTTATCTTCATCTGTTCTTTTTTTATTGCCTCTTGAACAGAGGTAGGTTTTGTCAAAAACACAACATTTTGGACAAAAAACTGAGAAAAAGGTGTTTTTATCAAACAAGTGCATTTAAAAGCAGAATACATTCAGATGTTGTTTCCTTCATATATAAAACTTTCCAAAATAAATTAAAAACATAAAATAAATGTAAAATATATCAAATTTCCCAGGATGTAAGAGAAATGTAACTTTTGCAATAAAACTTCTGCCTCTGCCTCTCTGTGTTCTACCTATGAATAATTGGAATTACAATAAACAGGCCTACACACACACACACACACACACACACACACACACACACACACAAATACATATTACAATGTGGTAAATGTGCACAAAGAGAGAAATAATTTGACAATTACACCTTCATATTTAGACAGCCACACATAAATGCCTGCACACACACATACATAATATAGTGTCATAATATTATACGATCTATCTGCGGCACGTCCATGGCTAGCATGAACATGTGCATCTCTCTCACTGACTACTTCGTCCCGATCAGATTCAGAATTATCAAATAAAGAGTGATCGGACTCCGAGTCCATTAACCTCCAGTACTTCAGCCATATACCTCTGCATTGTCTGTATGATACATTCTCACTACTCCACTGTTTGAGACGATTGCAATCTGTTTCTCTAAACAAAGAGTTGCGCAATCATTCAGGACATGCGCGCAGGTCTTCCTTACCGTATACCACCTAAAACACGGATACCCGGAAAATTCCGTGTTTGGCGCAGATGCGTTTTTTCATTAAACACGGAAAATTCCGTGTTTGGCGGGGAAAGAGTTAAGGAACATTTCCCACATAACAAATGCTTACCTGCTCAGTGTTGGTGGGCAGGTAGGATATGGCTGTCTGTAAGCTGCCCTGAGATGCCAGCAGACTGGCATATTGATTCATCTTCTCTGCCAGCAGCGCACCCATATCAGGAGAAACCCCTGCCTGAGTCTTCAGCACTGCTCTCTGCAGGACCACCACCTTCTCCACCAACTCCTACAGATACAGGTGATCACCATACAGCTACATCAGTCCACTGAACCATACTCCAATGCTCATGCTGTGCTCAGGTCACAAGAATCACAATCAAGCCCAATAAAAACATGACAGATTAAAGGTGCAGTGTGTAATTATTAGTGGCATCTAGTGGTGAGGCTGCGAATTACAACCAACAGAAGTTACGGTGGCCGACAGGAAAAGATTGTTGTCTGAGACAGCAGAGAGTAGCCAGTTCAGCAATGGGGTTTCTTTGCAAAGATAAAGTAAGAAAATAGGTTTACATGATTGTTCAGTAAAACAATATGTTATTGTGAATAACATGATGTTACTTGTTCATCATTGTGTCAGTGTTTTATTCGCTGAATTTAGTAGTGGCGAAGCGCGCTCTGTAGAGCAGTTTGTCACCACTGAAAACATAGCTATTGCATTTCTATCAACAGATCCTCCTATATATTACACATGCACCTTTTAAGTCCTGTGTGTTCCTGTGGTCGGGTCTCACCTGTAGTGACAGTGGACCGCAGGAGTCCTGTGCTTTGGCCCAGTGGGCGACGAGCTGCTCGACTGCGCCGGCGCAGATGTAGCAGAGACCGGCCTGATCCTGCAGCGTCGAGTCCTCAGACGCCTCCAGCCTGGAGCCCAGCAGACCTGCAGGAGAAACACATTTACATTCAGGCTAACATTAAACACACACAAACAGTCATGACTATAGGTGAATGGTGAAACCAAAACTAAGCCATATTAGAATATTATATAATATACAATACAGTATTTTATATATTTATTAGTGCTGTCAGTTAAACGCGTTATTAGCGGCATTAACGCGAAACCATTTTAAACCCATTTCCCGGCGTTAATTTTTTGATCACAAGATTAACGTTCTTTTTGACCTAACAAACATTGTAGTTTTTTCACATGCTTTTGCAACAACTAGTAATGTTACAAAAACTACAACACCACACCGGAAACAAAACAACAGGCACGCCGCACACACTTGTTTGGGATTGTGTGCCGGCCAAAGAGTAGTAGGCTATGGTTACATTTTGAGAAATGGATGCCTTAGATTCACAGATTCGAATGATCCTTGGCTATAATGATCTGTGCTGGACTTGTCAGGTCTGACTCAGTTCATCACTGATTTGGAGAGAACGATTCAAACTCACTGGCTGTGTAAAACAGTGGGCGTGGCTTATTATACTATTAGCAAAACGCCTTAAAATATTGCGCATTCTGTTCATCCAAAATAACGCCGTTTTTACAGCGTCATATGGCGAGATGAACGGCGTAAAAAGGGGCGCTTTCCATGTACAGTAAAAAGCCATCGAATACAAATCATTGATGCATTTTTCACGTTTTTTTATGGAGTTTGTAATTACAAAGGCGTATTTTGCGGCACAAATACGGTTTAAAGCGCCTTATTTGACGGCGTTTGGTGGTAAACGCGATTAATCTATAGCGTAATTTTGACCCTCTTGGCTTGCCAGACGTGCACTCCCAACGCAATAGATTGCGGCGCGGGACTAGATTTGATGGCCGAGCGCCGGCATCGGCGGTAATGCACTCACTCTGTGTGTGCGGGTTGCGGGAGAATAAAACGATTTTCTGGACTCCCACAAACTACAAAGATCTATGAATAAAACATAAAAGCTAATACATTTTTATTCATATGTTGCAGAAAAGCAACAAGAACATCTAAAAAAACAACAACAAAAAAACAATTTACAAGCCAGAGTTTCTTTTTATAACATGAGAATTGACTGATCACAGACAAAGACCTATGTATTGATTTCTTGAAAGCAATGGCCAATCAGAAGCATTTTAGATAGACTTCCCTCACTGCTCAAAACTGACTTTTTGTTCAGTGCTAAATTCTGTGTGCTGGCAAATCCTCTGAAGTGTATATATTATGAAAGATTCATTGTGCAGTCAGCTTCATTGATAATAACAGGGATGTGCGAGATCATGATAAACTGTTGTCCGCTTTTTAGGAATTAATAATAATAGTAATGCCAAACCATGCACACAGTAGTTGCTTGCTTTAATGTTATGACAGTGAGAAGCATTAAAATTAGAAAAAAAAAATGGGACAAAAAGAAATCAAGGGACATTTAGAATGGATAAAATTATTTGCGAGTTAATCACGATTAAATATTTTAATCGCTTGACAGCACTAATATTTACACAATATATTTACACATATGCAATATGTGACCCTGGACAACAAAACCAGTCCCAAGAGTAATTTTTTTCTTCTTCATTAAATTTTTATTCTAAGGCTTATTGCAAAACATTTTGTTGTGGCTGAATATCATGAACAAAAATCAATAGGCTAACAACACCAACACAAGGAATTGAAAACCCCAGCAAAAACAACCAGCCTAACTAATTCAAGCATTATTAAAGACGAGTAAACACTCAGTAATTAAAAAAAAGAACAAAAACAAATTAACAATCGCAAATAATTCTACAAAAGTTACGATTGATATAATCAGTGTTTTAAGATTTTCAGATATCGGGTACAGAAACTGTAATCAAATGTAAAATAACACTAAACTTTGTAAATAAAATATACATTACAAATATAGTTACAGATTCCTAAACTGAAGTATCCGATTCCCAACCCTGTTAATGTCAGACTGTACGGCAGTCAAGACCCGTCCAGATATTTACATCAGCAATCCGTGACTCCTTCAGTGTCGTGATCAGGATAGAAACGGTGGTTAGCAAAGAAAAATAAAAATCAAAAGCGTTCATTTTGTTCATGGCTTCTCTTGAAAAGAAAACTGGAAAAAATCCGAAGATGTGTGTGTGTGGAGCAAGTGGTGGTTTGTTTTTTTTCACACTAATACACTAACATCAGGTTCTGCGTTCCTATTGGTATTTGATTTGGCGGTTGTGGTAGAAGACACACAGGTAAGATCTGATAGCAGCGGTCGTCAGTCGGCAAATATCTCAAACCAGTAATCAAAGACTTCAGATTTTGACCAAGGATTCGAGGAATCTTTTAGGACTCAGACATCTAAATCGTGGCCAAAATCGTACAGTGTGAACCCTCCTTTACTCAACAGGATATAATATGTTATTGGCCTGCTAGATAGCCATGTAGTTCCCTAACATTAGCACCAGTTCATTAAATAACGCTTGACCTTATCAAACCATCAATCATTATGTCTAATGCTGTCGAACTGTAATGTAAACGTGTGAAACAATGTAAAAGACAGCAGACTCACCACACAGAGAGGAGAACTCGTCTGGCTTGGCGTACGTCATCACTGCAGCCAAAGCCTCCTTCCAGTTCTGGAGGTCACATGTCTCCAAAATGTCCGACCAGTCCTTCGTCACCACGGCACTAATGAGCTAAAATAACATTGAGACCCAACATTAATATGGTAAATGTCAAGATGTGCATTTCAGTACAATATTAAATATTCAGAACACATCTGATAGGCTGAAGTGAAAGTGTAATTATTGACATGTTATTCGATGTTTTGAAAGTCTGTATAAATATTGTATTAATTCTGGTAATTATAAAAAGGAAACATCATGGGACTGGTTCTTGGTCTGGTCCAAATAACAAAAAAAAAATGAGAAGGATTCATAACTCCTATAACTAGTACTGTAGAACAGTATTGGGGACTGAGTTAAAAATACATATATGTTTTGTTTATTTAAATCAATTCTCATTTTGAACCAATATTGGTTCTTAAATGCCAAGAATCAATATTTCAGCCCATGCTGTTTTCAGTTGATGAATGAACAAAGCATTGAGGTGTTTCAACTGCTCAAAGATGTCAATAAAACAGCTTGTAAACAATGTCACATAATGTTATATTTACCTCAGAAAAAAAAACATTTAATGTCCAAGGCTTGTAGCTAGAAAAATTCTAGAGAAGAGCATTTACTCAACCGGTTCTCCAATATAAGTTTAAATAAATCCATGTTACGACAGCCAAGATTTCAATGTTTATATATTTATAAAAACAAATGAGAAGAATTTAGCGATTTATATTGTTTTATTGTTTTATATTTTGTATTTTCCTTGTGAAGTTTTAACATCTGTTTCTTTTTAAGGTAGACAATATTAACATCTGTCCAGGGACAACAGATGAAAAATAGCCTTTTGGCTAATTCTGGTACATTAGCAGTAATGCTAATTAATGTGCACTGTCCCTGTCAAATAAATAAATAAAAATAAATAAGAAACATAATTATGTCATTACATTTTTTTAAATTATTATAATGCACGAAAACATCCTTATGTATAATTTAAATGTAAGTAGTCTAAAAATAATTTAATTCTAACCCTTAATGCTATAGTACTGCACCAACTGGGATTCCCTGTATAGTTTTAAGCATTAGTTGAAAGTATATTAAGTATTTTTTTTTTTTTTGAGGAAATTTGCCATGTATTGTATCTGATAGGTCCCAACTAATCACGATCGACTGCTTGTGAATCGAAAGCGAATCAAATGTGTCCGTGCCCAGCCCCAGCACCTCACCTTAGAGATCTTGCTCTGTGTTTTGGTAAAGTATTTCCTCTGAGTCTTCTCCAGAAGCTCAGGACCGCCAGCGATAGCCAGGATGATGCCGTCGGCCATTCGACTGTCATGGAGACAGAGATTAACAGCAGCTTCGTAATCCCCAGTGAGCAGGGCTTGTGTGATCAGCCCGTCGATATCTGAAACACAGCAAGCATGAGAAGTAAAAACTCAACTTCCCTCAGTAGGATTTGACTCCTAGTGTTATTTGATCAATCAACTATTGTTATATTAGGGGGGGGGGGCGGTTCTTAAAGACACTTGCCCTGGCTAACTTTGAGGTTAATGGCCTCGGAGGTTGGAGCTGGAGTAACGTCTATGTTGGATGTTTCCTCAACAACAGGCTCTTCATCATTATCGTCAACGGGAATCTCATCTAGGTCAGGCGTCTCTGTGACAGGAGGTTCTGCTTCTTCCTCGATCTCGACAGGGCTTTTCTCTTCAACCTGGATTAGAAAAACATAGGCAACACTTTATTTTAGTGTTCAATTCTTACTATGAACTAGTTGCTTATTATCATGCATATTACTAGGAATTTGTCTGTCTATTAGTAGTTATAAAGCACAAATTAATTCCATGACCATATTCTACATCCCTTAATCCACCCAATACCTAAACTTAGCAACCACCTTACTAACTATTAATAAGCAGTAATTAGGAGTTTATTAAGGCAAGTCATAGTTAACAGTGAATGTGTTCCAGATACAAACAACAACATTAGCATGGCGTCCTCTTCCTGATTCATTTTGACCACTTGACATTACAAATAAATCTAAACATTCTGAAACAAAAATTAAACAAATAAGCCAAATGAACCAACAATGAAACCAATGCCTACTTGAAAACTGAAAACAATGGCTACATAACACCAATAATCAGAGTGAGGAAAGCAAACAAACCACTTTCAATCCTATTTACATGCAATTTTTGGATTATCTCCCAAAAACATGGTCGCTTTACCACGTTTACATCACTATTCACATGTATCCCAACCTACAACACAAAAATGTTCAATTCAAATAGGCCTGCTTGCTGCTGCTTTTGTTTGTGAAATTTTCATAACCATTTTCCGTTATTTTGTCCGAGACACGGCTAAAAACGTCTCCATTCTGGTGTTAAAAACCATTAACAAAATGCATGACGTCCGTAGTCAAAACCATTGGTCAGAGTCGAAGAAAATAAATTAAAGCATACGTGAACCTGCAGTACTTCATATGTATTCTGCTTTCATGAGCTTAATCACATTATAATTATGGATATTAACAAGTAGATCATGAGAACTGAATCTAAGGCCTGAATCTAAACATATCCTTTTCTCTCTACTCTGATCTTCCGGACACAGTGAGGCTGCATTTGAAAACACCACTTTCTCGCTGTTGTGTGGACTGTGAAATCTGAGATATTTAAAAACGATGACGTAAGTTTAGGCGTGATGCATATTATTGCCGCTTCCAATGCCAAGGTCATGGGTTCGATTCCCAGGGAAAGCAAGAACAGATATGAATGTAAATGTGTACCTTGAAATGCAATGCAAGTCGCTTTGGATAAAAGCGTCTGCCAAATGCATGAATTAAAATATTGGACCCATAGATATTATACCGGCATTTTGCCTGTTATGTGCTATTCACTTTTTACACGGTTGCTAAAATATGTTACTTTGCACACACTCTTCATATCATAGTCCGGCAAAGATGACAGAAAATGTACTCGCATTTGCTGTCCTGCGACAAGGTGAATTTGAAATGAAAAAGCTGTTTTTCTAATGTCTGGATTAATGTAGACGTAGCCTTATCTACCCAGACCTTAAAGGGATAGTTCACTTTGAAATTAATTTTTGATATGTTTTAGCTTACCTCAAGGGCATCCAAGATCTAGGTGTCTTTGTTTCCACAGTATTTTCAATTTTGACATTTTTCAGTCAAACTGTTGTTGTCTATCAGTCATACACTGGAGGCGAAGGGGGTCCACCAAAAATTATGCACAGAGAAGTCAAAATTAAACATGATTTAATGACTCGTAAATGTAAGTACACATTGATGGCCTAAGACACGAAACGAGCGGTTTGTGTGAGAAAACGAACAGTATTTATATCGTTTTTACCTCTTGTAATCATAGCCATGACAAAATGATCTGACGGCACGGTGGCTTCGGTCTGCGCATGCACGGGAAGTGATCGCCTACGTCACTCTTTGTTTATACAGAGATTTCGGAAGTTTTAACTTTCACTAAACATTTAGATATATACGGGAAACCGCAATGGAAGACGATTTCGGTATATCTAAAAATGTTTAGTAAAAGGTAAAACTTCCGAAATCTCCGTGTAAATATTGAGTGACGTCACACGCAAGCGATCACTTCCGGCGTAACATTGAACTGATTCAGTTCGGTTCAGTTGGACATTGCACAACTGATTCAGATCACTTAGACGTGACTGTGATTACAAGAGGTAAAAACGATATAAATACTGTTCGTTTTCTCACAAAAACCGTTTCGTGTCTTAGGCCATCAATGTGTACTTACATTTACGAGTCATTAAATCATGTTTAATTTTGACTTCTCTGTGCATGCTTTTTGGTGGACCCCCTTAGCCTCCAGTGTATGACTGATAGACAACAACGGTTTGACTGAAAAATGTCAAAATTGAAAATACTGTGGAAACAAAGACACCTACATCTTGGATGCCCTTGAGGTAAGCTAAAACATATCAAAAAATAATTTAAAAGTGAACTATCCCTTTACTATGTGGCCTTGTTAGGAGATGATCACCGATATTCACTTCCCCTGTGACTGGTCATAATGTTTTGGCTCAGTGTATTTTCCATTTTGTTTGGTTTATAGAAAAAGAGTTGCTTGAGCTGCTGAATATTTTTACTGTGCAAGTTTCTTTTCCAAATCATTTTTTCACTTCCCCATCCTAAGAGAGAAGCTCATGGTGAAAAAGGTTTGTGTTACTATCTTGTTTTATATAATTAAATAAAATGTACCTTCTTTGTTCTCAAAAAACTCATTATGAAGTCAAACATGGTGAACTTGAACCCAGAGGCTGAATGAACGACTTGTGGGAAATAGAAAAAGGACTTGTAAAACACAGCTGGTGCACTCACCACATCAGATTTGGAGTGTCCTTCTAATGCTGATGCAATCTGAAAACCACAAGCAAATCTAATCAAATCCTACACTTTGAGGCCCGAAGAAGCACATTCAGATATTCACACTACAAACCATACTTTTTTTAAACCAATACCTTTAGGCTGAGCTCTTCCTTCTTGTATCCCAAAAGCTCCAAATATTTGCCACGTGCATCTTCTTCAAAGTTTACCTGAGAACATGAATCTATTGGTTACACCTTGATGAACACAAGCCTGCTGTTCTTGTAAGTATTCAAGTGACCTACCTTCAAAAAAGACCAAATGGTCTTCTCAAATTCATTCTGAGCAGCTTCGATCTTGGTTTGGCAGTACTCAAGGAAGTTTCCTGCGGTGAGCGTCGCCTGAAGTTGGTTTGATCGATCCAAGAAATCGGTTTCTGTCACAACCTGACTGACATGCACGACATGGGCAGAAGTCTGCTGGGGCTGATGGGCCGGCGGCTTGATGTTGTCCAAAGTGACTAGTTTGCCACCAAACTGTTCACAAAAAGACAAAGCTGATTTAAAACAAGGACACAAGGTTATCTGGTGCAATGCAGTGCCAGGTGCGACGCAAGTGTGTTTTGCTAGTTTCAGCCTGACGCAGTTATCATTTTCACGTCCCACATCACGTTGTTTAAATAGCATGCATTTACACCCATTTGTGCGCCCATGGGCTGCTGGTCTGAAACCAGGTGTGTTCGGGCGCATTGTTGGCACGTTGTTATTTTGAGGGAACTGAAATAGTCTGAGCCAGTAGCAGTAGCCAGTAACAGCTCGTTGTTGTGACTAATTTTGACGGCGCTGAGAACGCGAGAGCTTGAGCTCACAGCGCTTGCATTCTCTGTGTTAATTAGTCTACGATCTGTTATACATAGAAAAATAGTATATGAAAAGGCATTAGCGTATGCCGTGTGGTTGATGTCACAGACTGATCTCATGAAATGGCGTGTGTATGACACGCCAATTCGTATTTCCATTTTTGCCGTGCTATCAACACGCATAATCGCTTTTCAGCGTGTTTATGAACGCCGTTGACTTAACGTTACAATACTGTATACATAAATATATGAGCTACCCCAACCCCATCCCTAAACCTACCCGTCACTGGGGTTAATAGCATTTATGAGTCTTCCCCTACCATCCTAGGAAAAAAAAATATCGCTCCCCAGATGTAGATCTACATTTTGCTTCATTTCGCTCGGACATTTAATGGTGTGTACATACACGCATAGCTCAAAATACGTATAGATAACACGCATTTTTTTGGTTTGACGCGCCGCGTCAAAAACTATCCGACCAACGAGATCACGTGTCTGGTACTTCTGAAGTTACAGTAAAACACAACTTGGGGGCGCTCAAACACAAAACCGGTCTTGACGAGCACACATACGGTGAAGAAGATAGCCTACAGGGCAAGATACCTATGGGCACGACGAATGTTGGAGCATAAAGGGCTATGATAATATTTATATTAGTATTTCTGTAAAAAAAAAAGTATAGAAGGGTGACCAACAGTCCTGTTTTCATGGGACATGTGTAACGGTCACTTTGTGCTTTTATAGAAATCTGAGTTGAGATGCGCATAGTGTGCGTAGTGTCAGTTAGATTTTGACAAGCGAGGAGAGGAGATAACCGCTCTGCCGACTCTTTGTATTCTTTCTTTTATTTTATTTTTCTATTGTGACCAGATGTTTGTTTGTGTTTTTTTTTCTCGCTCGATCCCCATGTATGAGGACGAGTGTGAAGTTTGAGTGGTTTTATTAAACGCGGGGAAATACGACAACTCTCGTCTCTCGTGCATCTGTTCATCCGACAATGGCTATGTTTTTATCTCTGGGCAACATCTCAACTTTGCGTTACACATGTCCTGTTTCCACGTCCTGTCCTGGCTGTTTTTAAGTGATGAAAATGTCCTGGTTTTCAAAAAAAACTGCTGGGAAAGATCAGTTCTACAGCAAAATGGGCAAACAAGGTGGACGAGGAAGAAAAACAAGATAAAGAGGATGAAAACTAAAGATATAAATAGATTTTGTTAGTTTGTTTTTGTACGTTTGTGAGAGCTATTTTTTGTTAAATTTGGAGGCATTTCTTTTAGTTATTTATTATTTATATATTTATTTTTCTAATACAGAAGACATTATTTCTATCATTATTTCATTCATTACTTTTTTAATCTGTCATAATAAAACATTGAGACATGAATATGATCACCCTAGTACAGTATTCTATTATTATTTCTGTTTTACATTAAGCGCCATCTAATGTCAGGGAATGAATTTGTATGTTCACTCGGCTGATCGTCAGCGAAAAACACTTGGGTGTGAAGACAAAAAACGCGTTGAAAAACGCTGACGAATAACGCGCGCTGATATTCATCCCGGTGTGTACGGGCCTTAAAGGTTAAGAGGTCCATCTATCAATATTTTACATATACATTAGAGTTAGTTTATGGAGTAAATATATATAGGCAATAATCTGTGTGTTTAGACAGCTTTTTTTTTTTTAAATGGCGGGTAGTACTGGTGTTTTGTTGGTATTTCGGCCAATCAGCGTCACTAATGTCACTGTTCTTTCTACAACTTTTAGAGGTTTAGAGCCGACTCTGAAGTAGGAGATAAATTAGTTCCTCCAAAAGGTGTTCCTAGAACTAAAATCGTTCCTAGTTCCTGCGGTGCGAACACGCCAAAATCTGCTTACTTCCAGCAATAGTTCTAGGAACTATGAAAAGGATCGTCCGGTGTGAAATCCCATCATGATAGATCTGTGGCCACTCACAGCAAAAGATGCTCCGACGGGTCTCCGGATCCACTTGGGTGGTTTCTTCAGAGGAGTGATGGTGCTCTGGGAGGAGGGGGGCTGAGGCAGCTGGAGGGGCGGCAGCGTCTTCCCCGTACCAAAGGGATCCATATTTCCAAACGAGCTACTTAACTATTGACCCAAAGGACATCAGGAGCAACGGTGAGATCATCAACGTCCATGCATCTTATGAGAATGTGTGTATTCAGAGTTCAGTTGTACCTGATCAGCCTGTAAATGATTGGCAGCATCATTGCTTCCGCCCATAATGGAGTAGATGCTGATGTGGCCATCGAAGGCGGCGGCGGAGAGCACAGCTGGGTTCCTCGGGCACCACTGGATGTCGAAACACCACTGCGCACTGGTGGGCAGCTCGTACAGGACCTGACAGGAGACAGGAGGACATGCACGTCATACCGCTCTCAGTGTTGGCGGGGCCACGGTGTTCTTCAGGTCTCACCTCAGCCGTGTTGGGGTTCCAGCACAGGATCCGGTTATCTTTCCCACAGCTCAGGAGCAGCTCTGGATCTGCTACACTCCACGCTATGGACAAGATACCTCTGAAAGCGCACACACACATAAGGGTTAGGGGTGTGTGGTGTGTATCGCCAACTATTTTTTAAATTAATAAAAAAACTATTTCTAATGAAAAACAGCTAAGATGCTGGATGGCGTAATGTTGGCAGTTTACAACCATTTTCTCTCCTAATCCATGCTTAAATATTGTTATTATAATGTAATATACAGCCAAATGTCCAATAAAGCTGTTATCATTTACTTAATTTTTTTGTCAAATAACGGAAAGAGTATGATATAGTGACTGACTGCATGTTATCCAGCAATCTAAAAATGTTGGCTTTGTCGCCAGTCACTTTAAAAAAAAAAAATTGCAACAGGGGTCTGAAAAGTCGCTAATCTAGTAACATAGTCGCGCAATTTGCAACTCTGGTCCCAAACAAAGCCAGAGCAGAACTGTTGCGCTCCGTTCCTGAATATTCAATGACTCAATGACCCATTCATAAAGACAGTTGCTTCTTGAATGAGTTGTTTAAACTAATTGGTCACTAACTCAATACTTAAGACAAATGACATGCCACCATTTGAAGGAGGTTTTAGTTTAATATTTAAAGTATTATATTAAATTGAGTATTTACACAATAAATACATCTAAATTCTGCTTTAGATGCAGTTTCTATGCAACTTTTGCAGTGCAAAAATAGATTTTGATTGGTAAAAGCCTAAAGTGTCTCGTTCTAATTAATTGATTAAATGTAAGAATTTTACATAACAGATTATGCATAAATCTAATAAGGTTAAAACAATGCCCTTATAAAGATAAAATTGCCCCAGGAAATCAACTTAAGGTGGCACATATCACGCCTTCATGAAAAATGTCATTTCTGCTGTGAACTGACAGAATATGAAAAGATTTTAGGTCAGTATTGGTTTACATCTACCTTGTGTGGTTCTCCAGCACTTTGAGAGGCGAGGTGGCAAAGCGCAGGTCCCACATTTGTATGACGGGCATCCGGTCGTCCTCAGAGGCCAGAACCAGCTGAGTGGCCACCTCTGGGTTCCAGGACAGGCCAGAGCAGTGCATCTGAACCACAACACACACAACACACACATCACTGCAGGAACACAAACACGTCTCAGACGATAACAGTTACAGTGACAAAGAAATACTATAGAAGTACCACAGTCGTAACATGTTACTTTGTCATTAGTGAAGTACACACAAGTTATTAGGTGTTATTAATGCAAGTTCACCGTTATTAGTCAAATCAAGGCAAAGGCACAAACCCGGTTGCTGTGGTCGCTGACTTTGATGATCAGGTCGTTCTTTCTCAGGTCCCAGACCGAAGCTTTCCCGCTGGGACTGGCCGAGGCTAGGATGTGCTGAACCTGCTTGTTCCACGCCACACAGCTGATGTCCTCCAGGGGCTGGGGGAACAAACACCACAGTCAAACTGGAAAGGGCAAACCAGTCCAGCACAAGCCTCTATGAAGTTTCCATCCCTAGATATATGGGTTTCACTTTATTTTGATGGTTCCTTTAACACATTCTGTTGACTAGAGTTGTCAGAAAGTACCAATTTCGGTAGCAAAATTTTAAAATCGTGACGTACTAAAGGCATCAGCAAACCCAGCAATCCGCGTCTCCTTGTCAGGTCAGACACTCCCTGCTGTGTCCATTTCTATAACCCCAATATATATAAATATAAGTTCCCAATATAAGTTCTTAACGCAGCAATTACTTCCAGCCATGGTCAAACAGTGCGGTATTGCGAGAAACTCCTCTACTACCGAGCTAAAAACACACGTAAACAATACTTTTTTGACGTGGGAATCCTACCAACATGGCGGAGAGGGGAGGGGTTCTGTAAAATGACGTCAACTCCTCATTCTTAAAGTCCCCGTGAACCAGAAGTTGCAAACGATTTTTCTCCAGTGCTGTGACGTATTTCCAAGTGAAACGGAATATTGAACAGAGGGCAGGCGCTCCTCCTCTTCATCGCTCGCTCATAGCAAACTAACGGTTTGAGGGGAGTGGTTAAGCGTTTCCCCACCCAAACTGTGAAACCTACGTCATCAGAAAAAGAAACCGTTCCAGACCGGAAGTAACTTTTCAGATTTTGATTAAAGATTACTAAGATAAAACATTTTTTTTTAATATATATTCACTTGCACGGATTAATTGTTCACCACAAGACTAGTAATATGCGCTAACAAAGTAAATAGGTTCAATTTTGATTTCACGGGGACTTTAATAGTTGCAAGGTAACTTATAGTCAGTATAATGTCTGTTGAGGAACATCAAAATAAAGACTTAGCGGATATTAAGCAGACCGTTTACTAATACTCTAATGAGAGTTTGCTGAAATTTAGTTGCAAAGTTACTAATAAGCCCCTTTTCCACTAAAGCATTTTGAGAGCCGGTTCAGAGCCGGTGCCTGCGCGCGAACCAGTTCTTTGTGTTTTGACGGCTAAAGAACTGGTTCTCGGCCAGGAGAACTGGTTCCAAAGCGGCACCAACCTTTTGCTGGACTAGAACCGTTCTTTTACCAAGTCATGCTTACGTCGGGGGCTGGGGCGGGTTGAGATGTGTTCTAAACATCTTTTCTGACCATAATAAAGGATCGCAAATCCAGGAGAAACATTCGCAGAAACACGATGGAGTGAGTCCACCTTTGTAATTGTTATGCTTGAAGTTAACGCAATCGTTTCTATTTTTGTATTTTTTTAATTGAAGACATTATAAGCAAAGAAGAAAACAGTCACAATATAGAACAAATAAATGGAAAGAAAAAAAAGACACAATTACAGGGGTACATAACTTATCAGAAAAGATTACATATCAAACGAAAAGATTTACATATTTCAATTGTTTTTAAAACCTTCTTGGTACACGAGTTAGAGATAATCCCAAAGTAATGTTACTTGCAAGCGTTTCTAACTAAAACGTATGGCGACGTACACAGTGACGTAACGACATCGTTCCCTGGGCGCTCTAGTCAGTGGAAAAACAAACAGGTTCTGAAGCGGTTCGCAAGTTGAACCAACTCCGAACCAGTTCTTTTTTTCGTGGAAAAGGGGTAATTGTCAACAGACTGTTCAAAAGGGGCCATCACAATAAAGTGTTACCGATATACTGTATGTAGGCTTCCTTTTTATTATTATTCTTGTGACAGTTGTTTCATCCACTAGGCACATATCTGATTGCTTAGAAGAGAGATTTGATTCAGTCCTGTAACCCAGTGTTTCTCAGCCTTTTATTTCCAAGGGCCTTCATTGTGCACAATAATATTAAAAGGCTGTAACGCTGTAACGTACATCACTAGGTCCAGGAATCATCTGATTTACAGAAACTAGTCCATTGTAAATTGAGAATACTTTTTTTTTAGGATTCTCAGACCAGGATTCGCCCACAGTTCAACTAAAGTTACAAACTACCAGTTTGAATGAATAACAATTATTTGAAAGAACTACTCGCACAAATACTTTGTTTGTTTCATTACTGGATGAATCAGCGTTTTTAAACAAATCTCTTGAATGAATGATTCGAAGCCACACGTTTTTTAACAGTCGCCTGTTGCATATTCTGGTATAACAATGTAATCAATATTTGAAGGGTCAAGTAAGTTTCTTTCAAAAGGTGATTTGCTTTATTTTCGCTACCATAAACATCAATCAGTGTTTATGTTCTAGAGTCCATAGATTACAGTAACTTAAGTAAACTGATTCAATTTAGAAAGAATCCAGATGTTTTAAGAGCTGAATGTTCCACATTTTTTAACTAATGAATTTGTGAGACTTTTCCAGTTGTTGGTGATTTGCTGGATAAGGCCCTCTAAATATATTTTACTCACAATTGCTACCCGATAAAGAATTTTAGACCTGTATATATTCGATATAAAAATGGCCATGGCATTTTAAGATTCCATTAATTTATTCCAGATCTAGACGTCAATTTTTAAAACAAGGCTTCCTCATATATCTTGACCATCAAGACATGGGAACTCTGGTTAGTGGACCAGTTGAATTAGTTCAAAAGAAGTTGTTTAACCAGTGAACTAAAGACTTGTTTTCATTTCTGAAACACCCAATGGTGCAACTCGGACACATCGTCAGTGATAAAAACATGATCAGATGACATTCTTAAAGACACAATAAAACGTAACGCATTTGCACATAAGATCTGTACCTGTGTTTTGGGTCCTGGCGTCATTGGGGAGCTGAAGTTGTTCAAATCCCAAATGTAGATTTCGGACTCGTTTCCCCCAGAGGCCACAAGGTTTGGCTGAAGAGAAGAAAACATGTACACTAATCATCAAAACATCACTTACAGTCATGGACAAATCATTATTCTTGTACAAACCAGCCTTGGTTAGGGTCATTACCTGAAAGGAGTTGACATCGAGGGCTCTCACTGGCCCTGAATGTTTCTCGCTCTGGGAAATGATCACTTCACTATCTCCAGCAATAACTTTGGAGGCGTCGTAGAGGATGATGTTGCCGTTCTCCCCTCCAGCGATGAGAACGCCTGATGGCAACCCCTGGTCTTCAATGCCCTGCGGACCCCACACTAGCTTGTGGTATCTGGAGACAGGACACAAGCGTTACTACTGCGCTTCAAAACCAACCAACCAACTTTATTCGGAATTACAACATTAAATTGTTTATATCAATTTTTATAAATGATATTCCCTCGCTGACATAACACAGATTCAGATTATTTTATTTCATGCCATGTCAGCAGTCAGAGCTATTTTCATGGCAAAAATTCATTTACAAAAATACAAACATCATATATAAATACAACAAAAACAAAACAAATATAAACAAGAAGTCATATTATGCAATATATTTTTTTTAAATTAACATTTTCAGGACCTTTTCAGGCATAATCTCATTAAATATGTCCTTCAAAGAAGTAACTTCATAAAAGAGCCTTCTGCTTGCGTTAAGTCCAGGACAATCTAATAAAAAAAATTTCTGACATAACACAAAGCTAAAGAAAAAAACATAACGATGAAAACAGAGACGACTCCTTTCAGACAGTTCAGAATCCTTTTTTTTTTTTTTTGCAGACCTTTGACATTCAAAAACAGCTATAAACACACTATATCTGAAAAAGAATATAATAAGGGACACTTTAACACGTTTTCTTAAAGGGGTAGTTTAATGCTTTTTTTCTTTTCTGTTTATCATTTTACTCATCATCTTTTTTAAACCTATATAATGTTCTTGTTTCCATGGAAAACTAAAAGTGATTCACAGAAACTCAAAGGTGCTCTTCACCTTACAATGAAAGTAGAGCTGCACGATTAAACCTTAAAAGATTGTGATCTCGAATAAAACACCCGCTCGATCTCATTCCTTAATGACGACAGCGATTCCCGGTGTCTATTAAACCTGACAAGTACAATCACAGCGAACATTCAGATCTGCAAAACGCTGATTCATCCAGTAATGAAACAAGTGAAGTATTAATGAGCGAGTCATTGAATCATTCATGCAAATTGCAAACCATTTTTTTTATACCTAGCAATTAACAATTTTCATAACCTCTAGTAATTTACATGTTGTTTTTTTTAGTTTGTCCGTTTTAAACCATGGGAGAATCGTAAAAAGTAAATTAAATTTCCTTTCTAAATGGAAGTAAATGGGGATGTGTGCTTACATTAAAAATTTATTCCAAGTCTTCCGAAGACATACAAAATAAGTCATCATTGCCTATTTTTGGAGAACTGTTAAAGGATCACATAAAAGCATGTGTGTGATTCAGTGTCTGTTAGCACTGTTTCAGTAAATCATTAGCACGCGATGCGAGCATATATCAGTACCTGTGTGGAGAGGAGAAAGAGCCACATGACTTCATGGCTAAAGTGGGATCCGTCAGATCCAGTTCGAAGATCTCCAGTGACGCAGTGGTGCTGAAGGTGGCATCGAGCTGCTGGGCAGAGGTACCTGACAATTAATCATAAAGAAGACTAATTAGACCACATAATCAGGGTTCCCAGGCCAGACGTTTTGGCCAATGACTTTTCCATGTATTTTCCAGTTCCTTGTGATTACTATCAGGTCTTGATGAGAAGAACTATTCGGAACGGGAAGAAACGTTAATACCACCTGATCGGGACAGGGCTGCATTTAACATTTGCACAACGTGCTTTTAAGCATCGCCAATTTAAATATTCAAGCACAAGAAAACACGAAAGAGAACTCAATTCAACAGTGTGAGAAGTTGTGAGCACACACATCTAGAAAGCTGCTTCTCAGAACTGAGCTCTCGTTCACATCTCACATCCGGACTCAGCGAGTATCCTAGTAAACACAGTCTGTTATGTCTTAAGTTAAGTGAAAATAAACAGTTGAGAAAGAGAACGTGTAACAATGTATAGACCATTTCAAAAGATGTAAACAACACTGGCCCAGAAGCACTTCCTGTTTCAGTTTGTAACCGTTTTCTTTATTTCACATGTAAAGAGAACATCTTAAAGATGTTTGTTTAAATTTTTGATTCAGTTTTAAATGTTCTGTTGGTTGTATTTTATCCCAGCTTTTATGTAGTGTTAAAAAACTGAAACAGGAAGTGCTTCTGGACCAGTGTTGTTTACATCTTGTGAAATGGTCTATAGGATGAGTGCAGCTCTTAAAGTGACAGCAGCCTAATAAACCTGCTGCCATCTTTGCTTTAATGTTAATCAAACAGTACAAAATCTCACCTTGATCTTGACTGAATAACTTTTCTAACTTTAATAAGGATTAATCTATATTTAATTTATAATTTAGTAAAGACTATGCACTGATATTTTACATGTATTTATTGATTTTCTCTATCTGAAAATTACGCTTAGAGTTACTGTTTATTTTATTTGTATGGTTGTTCTATTACTTGTACTTTCATTCTATTTAATGACAGATTCCTCCTTTTTTAACAATATTTTGTAATGTATATGAGTTAGGCTAGTAGTTTTAAGTTTCACAACCTTATTTATTAACATTATGGGTTAAAAACAATGAAGACAATAACTAGCCCAATTTTATTTTTTACTTTTTTATTAAAATTTTAGCAGGAATCTAAACGGCCCATAATAACACATCCTTAGCTTTGAGTCCTGAATATATTGGGATCTTTAAGAATCAAAATCAAATCCAGAATCAATTCACTAATGATTCATTTAGACTGATTTGTGATCAATTTTTCCTATAATGACTATGTAGTAGTTATGAATCATATTTTATCATCATATTTTACAGTTAATGGACAATTAATCTATCGAGCATTTTGTGAAAGTGTAAATAAATGACTGTTGTGTTGCTCTTTCACAGCTTAGCTGGTGCCAGTGACATGTCCCATCAGGTCGGCTGTCCCGTGTCTGACGGCTTGTGTGGAGGAACGGGCACCGTTACCTGCTGCCAGGTAGATGGGGTGCTGCTGCGCGGGACTCCAGGCCTGGATAGCGGTTCGGTTGATCTCTTTTAGCTTCATCCTAACATTAAAACAACAACACACATGTTATAGGCTACGATCACTTTAACACATGTCACCATTTACAGTTGGCATCCAAATTTTCCAGGTAAGGAAAGGTAATAAGGTTTGTTCTGTTTAGTAGACTGTATCACTCAATGGGAGCAATCTCCTAAAAATAATTCAATTAAAAATTAATAATTATTATGACAATAAACACGTGATATATTATAAAAGCAAAAGTGCAAAAGCAGCTGGGACATTGAAATGCCAACAAATCTAATAAGATCATGCTGCTGAATAACTTAAGACATCAGGTACCCATCACAATGGGCCAATTAAATATGATTACGCTTAATTAGGGTTTCATAAACACTGTCAGCGTAATAGGAGACAAGATCACAACAGACATATCGTATTGAATGAAACATGCAATCTACACACGTAATGTCCATTTAAAACAGATAATAATGTAGCAGAGAGGCTAATGCAGCAGTCTACAAGAGGATTTTCTTGAGTTTTAAAAGTGTTTACCTTCTGTTTTCGTTCTTCCAGCGGTCAAACACACAGATGCATCCACACACAAACACGAGCGTCGCAGTGAATTAGCAAAATAACTTTATAATATCCGAGGGTTTGTGTGTTTTCTGAGGGATTTGCCCCGGCTCCGGCTGCAGATGGACTGTATTCCACGTCCCCACTGCTGTCCATCAACGTGGCACCACAAGTCCCGCCCACTTTCGTGACGACTTCCGGCAACAACTCCCATTCCGGCGGAAGAGCTCAGTGTTGTCCTGTAAGTGTGTGTTTTGGCGTTTTTTGCCACATGTGTGTGTGTGTTTGTACTTCTCAAATGTCACGTAGTGATGCTTTAAGCCGCTTCGGCGATTTATAAGAATATGTTTGCATGTAGAAAGTTCATTGTATGAAATCATATACACTGTGGATAGATTGACAGTGTATAATCAGTCCATTTACAGCAGTACTGTGGCAGTACCATGGTACAGTGATGGTATTATTCAAGGTTAAAGGATTAGTTCACCCAAAAATGAAAATGTTATCAGTAACTATTCGCCCTCATGTCGTTCCAAACCCCCTAAGACTTTCTTTCATCTTCGAAACACAAATGAAGATCTTTTAAATGAAATCTGAGAGGCTCCATTGACAGCTACCACTTTGACGCCTCAAAAAGTTCATAAAGAGATCTTTAAACTAATCCATGTGAATCGAGCGGTTTCTATGATGAATAGATATCATTTTGGCTTTTATTAACATATTACCTTTGATCAGCAAACATAAACCAGCTTGACACGAGAGAACAAACCCCATTGGTTCATTGCATTGCACATTATGGCTAAACAAATTGGCAGTTATAGTTTTTCTTGGTAGCACAAAACAGAAGTGATAGTATAAGAACTAGTGTAAGCATTTGTACATAATTATAAATGTAGAAGTGAAATTGCTGTTAAATAAGCTGAATGCATTTGAAGAAAAAAAAATTGAGAGAACAGAGTGTTGTTAAGATGTGAAAGATTTATAGCACAATAATTAGATTTAAAGTTTTTTAGATAATAAATGTACTAACAATGTCAACATTTTTACAAAATGGTCATTAAGTAGGATAAATCTGCTTTAATATGGTTATAAGCCAATTGAGCCGTGACTATATGCACAATATAGCAAGTGTCTTATTGCTTTTATTATGATTTGCTGTTACATCATAAATATATCACACTACACTTTTCATTCCGTTGACTTTCATTCATGCATACGAATGCTTCAGACCACAAGTGCAAGTTCAGGCGAAAACTTTTGTTCCAAAGATCAAGTTTGGTGAACTCTGACCTGACAATTCGCTTCACCTGAACGTGTGTGACCAGTGGAAGATCAATACGTCACGGCGTGACCTGAATTAAAAGAACAGGTTTTTTTTTTGTAATAAAGTCAAGTAAATTTACTTATTTATTAATTTTCATTTTGAGTGTATTCTTATTTCTTATGTTGAATTCATGTTTATGTCAAAAATTTCGCATACTCAAACTCTAGTTTGACCGCAGCTTTGTGCTAAAGCAGAGCTTCGCAAGATTAGATTCCCTAATTTGAAAACCCTGTAATCTGATATATAAAAAATAATTGCTGAAAAATATGTGAGTTTAATGTTGTACAACTTTATTTTTTAGTGTGTTTAGCTTCTTCTTTTTCTTTTTTTTAAAGATTGTATTAATGAAACTGTATTCAAATCAATTTAAGACTAACTAGAACCCCCTAGTGGGCCCCAGACCCCTGGCTGAGAAGATCGAGCCACAGAACACAACAGAACACTCCTATCAAGCAAAGACATTTAATTATGCGATTTTCTTCATTATACTGTTCAGTGAACATCAAACATTCAGCAGTAGAATTCATCCAGTGCACATCCAATGTAATAATTTACAGCATATTGTTACATTGTAGAATTTCTTCCCTGACAATATCTGGGTGGGGACCATATTTCTATAATAAAATGCCATTAATTTTCTTGAATAACCTGAATAACCTAATTTGAGCTTGTAATATGTTTATTGTTTCTGTGTCGAGTAAATATGAGTTATACCTTCAGATGGTTACAACTAAATTATTTCTTTCAGAGGACAAGTCCTGAAGCAGAGACTGTCAGACGGCATCACTCTCTTCATTGGTGTTAGAGCAGACAGTAGAACATAGGGTTGAGTGGGGTAAGATGAGCCAGTTGGTAAGTTGAGACACCCTTGTACCTAGGCAACTGTGCATTGCTTTTGTCATGTGACCAAACGTTGCACATCATATCCGGCTGTCTGTAAATGAGAGAAACACAAAGGAGAAGTAAGTTTGTTTTACTTGGAAAGTTTTTGTTTTTCAGAGTCATAGTATATTCAGCTCTAAAATTATACAGTGCAGACTGCAAATCTGACATTCAAAACAAGATTTAAACTATACAGGTGTAAAAATAAACAGAAAGTTTTTTCATTTAAAAAAAATATATATTCAGCTCTAAAATTACTGACTGAAAATCTGACATTTAAACTATACAGGTGTAAAAATAAACAGATATATAAAAACAAAAAAAATAAACAAAAACAAAAAAAACAACAAAGGTTATGAATTAAAAGTAATATATTTTGATAATATATTTTCATTTTATAATACTTTGTAATGAAAAAAAAATCAATTGGAGAAGCATTTTCATTTGTGGGCTTAAACTCATGGACCACTGGTAAATCATAAAATAATTTATCAAATGTACACTGTAAAAAATATTTTCAAGATTTGTTATCACAACATATTTTCTTTTGTCAAATCAACTTTATAATAATTTATTTAGTTGAGATAACTTATTATTTTGAGTTTCTGATGATTAAATTAATCTCCTTTATTGTATTAACTCACTTTTTCCAGTTCAATGAACTTAAAATTTTAAGGCAACCAGGTTACTTACTTTTTTTAAGTTAAACCATCAATATTTTTTTTACAGTGTAGATTAAAAAAAATGTATTTGATCAAAAATACAGTAAAAACAGTATTATTGTGAAATATTATTCCAATTTGTTTTCTATGTGAATATGAAGAGTTCAGATGCAAAAGCCTCTAAATGCCATTTGAAATTTTCTTCTTTAATGATGATTTTTATCAAACTTGTATATTTAAGTTCAGTAATTTCACTTAAATAACAATTAATAGGTAATTATCATTGCAATTTAAGTGAAATCACTGAACTTAAATATACAAGCTTGATAAAAATGATCATTCTAGAAGAAAATTTCAAATGGCACTTAGAGGCTTTTGCATCTGAACTCTTCATATGTTAAAGTGTAATTTATTCATGTGATGAAAGCTGCATTTTCAGCATCATTGCCAGTCTTCAGTGTCACATGATCCTTCAGAAATCACTCTAATATGATGAATTTGATGCTCAAGAAACATTTATGATTATTATCAATGTTGAAAACAGCTGTGCTGTTTCTAATACATCTAATAAAGGAGTCTTTGATGAATAGAGAGTTCAAACAAACAACATTTGTGCAAATGTCTTCCCAGACGGCAGCACAGTGTCGGCCCACATCTGATACCTGTGAAATGTGGCCCAGATGTGGCCCGGATCTGGACCAACACTATGTTGCCATCTGGGTTTACAGTCACTTCGATCCATTGAATGTATAAAACTATTTAAAACAAATCTTACTGACATCAACTTTTGAATGTTAAAATGCAATTTCATGTTGTCAAATCCAGGAAAGCTATCATGCCACGAAACTACATCCGAAAGACTGACTGGGGCTCGGTGACCTACGAGGAGCTGGAGAAAGCGTTCGTCGAAGTCAAGCGAGGGAAATCCATCAGAACAGTGGCGAAGGAAAGGAAGATCGGCAGGTCCACCCTGCAGAGGTACATGAAGAAGGCTGAGGAAAAGAGAGAGAAGACAGTCGGATACAGGGGAACGGCGGAAGCCAAGAGGATCCTGTCCGAGGAATCGGAGGAGGAGCTGGCAGAAAACATCAGGACGCTGGCTGAACGCACACACAGTCTTACTCCAAAGAAATGCAGGGAAATGGCATTTGAATTCGCACAGAAGAACAACATTCCTGTGCCCAACAACTGGGGGGAGCAGAGGTTAGCAGGTAGGGCTTGACCTGACTGCTCTTGCAGTGAATCACACACTCCTCTTGTGTTGCTGACTTCAGTTTGTGATTCCTTAGGTCGAGATTGGCTTAATAGTTTCATAACCCGCCACGATCTCTACCGGCACATAACTGAAGCGCCGTCTTTGGGAAGCCACGGACAGGTGACAGAGCTAAAGCATATCTGAGCAAATGATTAACTGTTGATGGAGATCCTTCCAGAAACTTCCAGGCTTGGAGATATTTAAATTAATATAGTCTGAGCAATTATAGGCTCAAAAATAATTCAGAAATTGCTCTTTGAGATGAAATGATCAAAACTAAAATGATTTTTTTCTTTAAATAGAAATGAATGTAGACATGTAGAAGATTTCTTATGTCTAATAAAATACTATGTCCATTTTCTAGATCATCAGTTTCAGTCTCGTCAACCAAGACGAAATCAAAGAGGAGAGGGGTGTTCCTGTCCCGCTTCATGACGCTTCAGAGGAGGAGAGCGCTGAGATCTGTGCTTCGGACCGAGACCTGTTGAACAGAGACTTATTTCTTACATGATGTTATATATGGGAAATAAATAAGTGAAATGTAAGGGGAAAAAAAGGTTTAAATATTGTGTTGCTTAATCTTGTTTCCTGTTGGTTTAAGGATATATTTAAGAATATAAGAATAAGTACTGCAAAATTACTTGATCACACATTATTAAATTATTATTATTATCATTATTGTACTTTTGTTTATGTTTTTGTAAATAATTTTTTCTTCAAATAATGCAACAAACATTCATGAAATGTTTCAAATCTGCATCCATATACAGTAGTCACCAAAAGTGATGTCTGGCCTAGGAAAATCGACACCTTCACCCTTTATTCAAATATTATTTATGCTGACATAATCTTTAGGCTGTCATGCAAAGAAATTATGGACACATGTAAAAACAAGAGAGATTTATTTATTTATTGATTATCCGATCATCTGATGTTGTAGTCAATGTACACTCTTAGGAAAGTTAATGTTAATTTTTTTTTGCTAGTGATAATGTTTTGAGCTGTTTAATTCATATAATTTAATAGAAATATAAATTAATTAATTAAAACTACATTCATAAAATTAGCCCATGATGGGAACCCTTAAAAGTTTGAAAAGCATGAAGCACCTAATGGAACTTTTTAAGGTTCAATATAGAACATTTTCTTCTAAGAGAATTATTTTGCCAAAATTTGTCAAATTAATACCTTAATCAATTCTAGTATATATTTTTTTCAAACCCCCCACCCTGTATTGGTTGTCTCTGTTTCTTTAGATCTATTTTATATCTTGTGAAGAAAGAAAAAGGTGTTTCTGAAGATATTAAATACAGTGCAATCAGGAAGTATTAAGATCCTTTCGTATTGTGTTTTATATATATATATATATATATATATATATATACAAGTATATATATATATAAACTATTTCTTTGCTTTTACAAATTTTCTGGCTGGTTCCCATTTACTGTTGGGTCTTTTACGAGTGATAAAACTGAGTTGATGTCTTGCGATTTGATATAAGACTTTATACAGACGGTTGAATGAAGAGAAAGTGCAACGTGCATAATGTCGAATCATGTCCCGCCTTCTAGATAAAACAGCCAATGGCTGATTAGTAAAGTCATCATGTCACTACAGAAACAGGGTTCGGTTTTTTTTTTTTTTTGTCATGATTTGAAATCAAATTTATGAGACAGTTTTTGTCAGATTTCATTGCTGATGTCAAATTTGACTCAAATATGAAATTTAACCGTAAGCTTGGTGAATAGCTTTGGAGAATTTGATTGGAAGACATAGGAGCTGTATGACTAAAACAACTGCCGTTTCAAAGATGGCCGCTGAGTGAAATGTGAACTAGCCTTCTAAGTATTTTGAAGGGCATTTTGCTAATTCCAAGTATTCTCTCAAACATTTATATTATAATATTAAGTAATATTCTTTTTACTGCTTCATTTTTTTTTTTATTATTGTTTATTGATGGGTCAAAGTGCAGTTAAAAGGAAATAATGGGTTAAATTGGAATTTATCATGATTAATGTCGAAGTGGAAACATACAGGTCCTTCTCAAAAAATTAGCATATGGTGATAAAGTTCATTATTTTCCATAATGAAATGATAAAAATTTAACTTTCATATATTTTAGATTCATTGCACACCAACTGAAATATTTCAGGTCTTTTATTGTTTTAATACTGATGATTTTGGCATACAGCTCAAAAAATTAGCATATTTCATCCGACCAATAAAAGAAGTGTTTTTAATACAAAAAAAGTCAACCTTCAAATAATTATGTTCAGTTATGCACTCAATACTTGATCGGGAATCCTTTTGCAGAAATAAATGCTTCAATGTGGCGTGACATGGAGGCAATCAGTCTGTGGCACTGCTGAGGTGTTATGGAGGCCAGGGATGCTTCGATAGCGGCCTTAAGCTCATCCAGAGTGTTGGGTCTTGCGTCTCTCAACTTTCTCTTCACAATATCCCACAGATTCACTATGGGGTTCAGGTCAGGAGAGTTGGCAGGCCAATTGAGCACAGTAATACCATGGCACTGTGAGCAGGTTCCAGGTCATGCTGAAAAATGAAATCTTTATCTCCATAAAGCTTTTCAGCAGATGGAAGCATGAAGTGCACCAAAATCTCCTGATAGCGCTGCACCCTCCCCTTGATAAAACACAGTGGACCAACACCAGCAGCTGACATGGCACCCCAGACCGTGGGTACTTGACACTGGACTTCAGGCATTTTGGCATTTCCTTCTCCCCAGTCTTCCTCCACAGACTCTGGCACCTTGATTTCCGAATGACATGCAACCACTGAGCAACAGTCCAGTGCTGCTTCTCTGTAGCCCAGGTCAGGTGCTTCTGTCGCTGTTTCTGGTTCAAAAGTGGCTTGACCTGGGGAATGCGGCACCTGTAGCCCATTTCCTGCACACGTCTGTGCACGGTGGCTCTGGATGTTTCTACTCCAGACTCAGTCCACTGCTTCCGCAGGTCCCCCAAGGTCTGGTCCTTCTCCACAATCTTCCTCAGGGTCTGGTCACATCTTCTCGTTGTGCAGCGTTTTTTGCCACACTTTTTCCTTCCCACAGACTTCCCACTGAGGTGCCTCGATACAGCACTCTGGGAACAGCCTATTTGTTCAGAAATTTCTTTCTGTGTCTTAGGCCGTGTGTCCACCAAAGCGTTTTTAGCCAGCTGAAAACGCTAGACGCTCTGCTGAAGACGCCGTGCTTTGGGCACTTGAGAGTGTTTTGGCGTTGAGACGTTTCGTTGCTATGATACAGAACGTCCGCTGCAGTTTGAATGTTGTGACAGTTGGTCGGTGTGGTATTAGTCCCGCCCCTCCTCCACTGTGATTGGACGGCTGTCACTAAAAAGTGACAGTGATGAGCACTGCGTTTTATCCAAAGTTGAACATTTTTCAACTCCCAGCGACCAGTAAAAAACGCTGGGCACTCAGCGCTTCAGCGTGAAAAAAACGCTCAGCGCCTCGGTACGCTCATGGTGTTTAAAAAACGCAGCGCTCCCATTGAAAACAATTGAAAACATACGCCAGGCGCGTGGACAAACGCTTTGGTGGACACACAGCCTTACTTGCTTGAGGGTGTCAATGGCCTTCTGGACAGCAGTCAGGTCGGCAGTCTTACCCATGATTGTGGTTTTGAGTAATGAAACAGGCTGGGAGTTTTTAAAAACCTCAGGAATCTTTTGAGGTGTTTAGAGTTAATTAGTTGATTAAGATGATTAGGTTAATAGCTCGTTTAGAGAACCTTTTCATGATATGCTAATTTTTTGAGATAGGAATTTTGGGTTTTCATGAGCTGTATGCCAAAATCATCAGTATTAAAACAATAAAAGACCTAAAATATTTCAGTTGGTGTGCAATGAATCTAAAATATATGAAAGTTTAATTTTTATCATTACATTATGGAAAATAATGAACTTTATCACAATTTGCAAATTTTTTTGAGAAGGACCTGTATCTCAACAGAACATGAAGGTTGGCTGATGTAGGTGTTGCATTATTCCACATTGACGCATAGGCGGCGCTATTTCTCTGTGTTTTGTCCAGTTAGCGCACAGTGGGAGTGTTCCGCCTCTGTCAAGGGCTCCTTCTCCAACACTGCTGTCATTTACAACCAGAAAACACACAAAGAAAGACGACTGGTGAGAGTGTAAATCTGAGCGCGTGACAGTGCTGCATGTGTGTCCGTGTTCATGCTGTCTGCGGGTCGTCGGGTCTGATCTCGGGCGCAGGTGGATCATTTACCGCATTCATCAGCTGAGCCTCGGACATCAGCATCAGCATCAGTCGGTAAGACAACTACTCATATAAATGATTCATGCCAGTAAGTTACATCAGATCACATCAATTAACTTCACGATACGACTCAACTGCTTTATTAATAAGCCTGAATAAGTAGCCCAATGAAACCATATTTTCCTGTAGCCTAAATGGATTTATGCTTTGAATAATAGTAACTGGTTTCATAAGAGGGGAATGCAGCAAATTTTCATAATCATTAAAGGATTTTATTATAGCAAGACATAACGGGGGTATATAGCAAGACATAACGTCAATGTGTAGTATTACACATTATCTGTATTGGTAGGCTATAGACGGCGTTCATGTGTGCTGGAACATTATGATCCTGGTACTGCACATTATGATAGACACAGCCTTACAGAAATTATGCAGTAGGAACTGTTGAATACCAGTACATTTTAGGAAGTAGTTTATATTCATTCTGTTTTGACTTGCTTTTACTAGCAAAGCAAAATCAGATGACTCACTCATTGTTATGAAAATGAGAATTTTAGTCTTAGCGTTGCATTGAAAAAGTGAAATTCATGATAGATTGGTTATACCTGGTGCATAAAATTCAATTCACATCTATTTGTATAGCACTTTTCACAATACACATCGTTTCAAAGCAGCTTTACAGCATATCCATATTACAATTTAGAGTGATGTGTTATCAGAGGTGTCTAAGTTACTTCAGAAATGTACATATACAAAATCACAGTTAGCTAAAAATGTATTAATTTAACAATGTAATAATTTAAGGCAAAAACAATGAGCTCAATTGAAGTAATGAATACTTGTTTAAAATGTATGAACACACTCTTTTGTGTTGTATTCGGCAACCATAAACAGAAAACTTTTGAAAGATATGACTTGGTGGACGAATTTTTCTCATAATATTTATTACTATTAATGAATGAAATAATTTATTGAAAATCTGTGTCTTTTATCATATTGATATGTAAAATAACTGCAACACACATGAAAGGGATAGTTCACCCAAGAATGAAGCCATCCTCAGGCCATCCAATATGTAGGTGTCTTTTTTTCTTTAGTAGAAGATTTTTATCTGAAACAGTGGTCATTGGTGATTGATTAAATACAAGTCAATGGCTACCATCCAACCCGATCTCACGACCAAATCGTACGAAATCGACGCATGATTAAAAAGTGTCTAAATCGTACTAACTCGTACGAATTAGTATGATTTTGCTAAATCGTACATTTTACGAATTGGCCAATTCGTATGAATTTGTACGAATGACCTACCCTTTACCCCGCCCCTAAACCTAACCATCACGTGGGTTTAGACAAATCGTACGAATTCGGACGAGTGAGGTCGTACGTGAAGCCATCTTCGGAAAACAGTCTCAAATAGTCAAACCACAAACGACATGCTAATTGAGCTGAACTGTATGAAGTTCAGCGAACTTCTGAACTCTATGAATGGCATTCGTGGTTCGACTTGTCGAGACTGTTTTCCAAGATGGCTCCTGCCTGTATACACAAAGTGAACTGTCTTTATTAAATATCTTCTTATTAAACGGTCTGTACACTTACAGTTCTCAATGCTTCGTTTTGCATGTATATCGCTTTGTACAGTTACTGCAGAACAACTCAATATGTCGGTAGAAATTAAAGTTTAAGCTCCAATCTCCTCCTGAAGATCCTGAAAAAGTCTTTGGTGCCTCAGTGGCTGTCAATCTGATCTGTCGATCATGACGTCACACTCAACCGTTTTTAACTAAAACCAAACTTATTTAAAAAACGAACATTTGATCTTACATCAGCGTGATGAAAACTACCTAAAATGTATTTGAAGTGTAATTTGATTGTTTAGTTTGTCTCACGTCTTATTAGATCACAATGGAGTGGGCGGGGTTTATGAGCTATCCCGCATCCAGCCACCTGGGGGCGATAGAAACAGTTTGACTTCACTTTTCAGGACTTGAGACAAATCACATTTGTTTGATTGATTTTACTTTTAGGACGTTTAGACATCTGATGATGTTTTAGGTCATATTTATGCAGAAATATAGAAAATGCTAAAGGATTCATAAACATTCCCGCACCACTATCCTATTATGCGACAGGAAGCATAAGACCTCATTGTATCACCGTAAAGTAATTTTCTGTTTATTGTAATCATCTCTCTGGTCACAGTGCGGCAGAGAAAGCAGATATGGTCTTTGCTCTGCGGTGTGACATGTGAGACTCGCAGTCAGGAAAGTATATTGTCAGCAGAGTCGCTCGCATCATGGTTGTGCAGAAAGGAAGGAAATGACCTTTATCAAAACACATCAGTCAAACGTACGTAGTGTGCAGCACTGAACACCTCGCTGATTAAACCTTCATTATTAATCATTCTGGTCAATCAATATCTGGACTTGGCTACTTAATTATTGGCATTATGTTTAGAATGTGTAGCCTGAGAAGAGCTGGATCCCCAGTGTAACTTAAAGTCCCCCTGTAGTCAATAACGTTATACCTTAAAACGCTTATTTGATCACCAAAATTACATATTTAAAAATTTTTTCCTTGAGAAAAAGTTCTTCATGCCTTAAAATCAGAGGTGGAAAGTAAAAGTTACAGTAGGCCTACTTGAGTAGATTTTTCAGCTTTTCTACTTTCTTTAGTACTAACAATTTATTAGTACTCTATCCACCACTGCTTAAAATATCTTGAATGTAACTCGACACTCTTGCCTCATTTAGCATATGCGGTTCTATGAATATGCAAATGAGCTCCGCCTCCACTCACTCACTCAGCTCAGAGATCCACTTGTTGACGATCACACGTTGATCTGATTGGTTACAAGATAGCGTGTGACGTCAGAAATGTATACTAAATGAGACAAGGGTGTAGAGTTACATTCAAGCTATTTTAAGTCTACATGGGGATTTTAGAGTAACAGCATCTTACTTGATCTTGTAGAGGTGAGGGAAGGATGCTATTGAACACTGTGTTTTTTATGCTTTTCTTTTTCTGCTTTGCTCGGACCGCTTCAGGCTTAAGTTGCATAAAGTGTTGCATCTGTTATTATTTGGATCTTGATTGTACGAGCAAGATTTAGTTGCCAAAGGCCAACAGCTTGGATTAAATCCACAGGCAAATCCTATCAGAACTTTTGTGAACCCAAGAGCAGTTAGCAAATTAGAAATTGAATTGGTGAGCGGAAAGTTGTACCCACTGGTTAGTCGTATAAGTAACCCAAAATTAATGTCATTATGATGTCCCACATATGTATGCATGGATTTTTTTTTAAATCAAATTTTTTAAAGAACATTTTCATATATATTCGTAAAAAAATACTTGTCAAATTCACTGTCAAAAATCTGAGCGTATAGGTTGATAGAATGAGATATGAGGGTGAATGAATATCTGCAAGCTTCAGTAAGAGTGTATTACTGTTTTTGCAAACTAGTTCATCATATTATCCAAGTGCAAATCAAATAATCTTTATTTGGTGCTAAGCACAGAAATCCGGTCAAATACTCATTGAGTGAGAGATTGCACCATTGTTATTCAGGAACAAAACAAGAGTGTATTCAGATTGTTTTAATACCAAGACTGTGAAAGCGCTTTTTTTTTTTTTCCCAAACCATTGCATTTTTCTACGAGTGTGTTCCAGCATGCTGTTAAGCCGCGTGTTTGTAGTCAACACTGCAGAATGCTCAGGAACGTCCTAATCTAATCTAGCCTCCATATGTTTCTCTTTAAGAGATCCTCCCATGCTTAAGACCTTTCGTCTGTGCGATGGTCAGAAATTCCTTACATAATTGTACCTTGGCACTTGTCCCTGAGAGTTTGTGGCATTTCAGCTTTAATTCAGTTTTGGCCTTTGCTGAACAACCACACGTAAAGTTCATGTTAACTAGAATATCCAACAGGGTGTTTGATGTAAACAATGTTAAAGAGTGTAGAATATTTGGTGTTTTTATTCCAGGACAAGCATTATATCAAAGTATTAAACTTGCAACACGGGGCTCATTGGAAAAATGTGTTTGCAAAAATCCAATACACTTTCAAAACTTCAGTTTCCCACTGAAATGAACACTGGAGGTTGAAAAAACATCAACAAAGTTTATTATTTTTCACACAAATGAAATTATGATTACAGGGGACGATTATCAAGTAATAAAGGCTTATTTTCGTGCAGTTTCTTGCACAATACTATGTTATGAGCCGAAAAAACTTTTATCATAGTGCATAGATCTGTAAAGTAATACATTTTGACATTTGCATCACATAATCAGCTCCGTATATATGACATTTCTAACATGTACAACCTGGTACAGCATTTTGATTAAAAAAAAGCTCAAAGCTCACTTGTAGAAGCAGCTAAACGGACATTGCTTCAGCAAATATATTTATCTCACGTTTGCTTTGTTAACACTATCAGTCAGGTTTAGCATTAAAAACAAAATAATAGTCCAATGCACTCGAATTAGAAAAAAAGTTAAAAAGCCTTTATTTTATCATGGCTTTTATCAATAAAATTGGTGACAGATACACCTATGCGTTGCGGCTAATGCCTTCGTCAGGGTGTGCGTGGAGAAAGTGGTGCGATTGAGCATTAACAACATGCATTTCATTTCAGAACTCGATACGTGCAACAACCAATGCAATAAAACGTTGACAGATTTACATTTTTACGTTTACATCTGTTTTAGATTAGACTTTTAGCACCACTGGACATTTGACTTTGAAAGCGTGATAAAATGCGCAAGAAGCAACGTAATATCATGTTTCCCAAATGTTCCACAAGCTCGATTTTCCAATGAACCTGAGTTAAAAACTTTGGTGGTAACTCGTCCCATTTGTTCAGTGAACATAAGAAAATCTCTCAAAACATGCGGATTGTTGAGAAGGTGTGTTATTACTATTCTAAGCTATTGAACTGCAGGTTAATGATAAAAATACAGGATCTGTATTAAAGGACATGAGACTTATCTAGGCACTGAAATATCATAGACACTCTTTTCACTTCAGTAAATAATCACAATGCAGCAGAACACACTCACAACTGCATATCATCATACTGAAAACCACTGGAAAAACTGCTCCTCCAACCACATGATCAACTTGCTGTGTGAATGTCTCTTCTACAGCTGAGAAACTCTGTAAAGCATCTCGCTGATGTTATTTCAATCAGTTTCATGGAGTGCAGAGACCCACACTTGTTACCTATCAAATGAGTTCTAACTTTACAGTTTTTTTCCAATTTGTTCAATGCGTGTTGTCTGATTTTCTTGATGTACAATGTGTCACTTTAGTCATTATGCTGAAGAAATGGTGAAAATAACATTTAAAAAATGATTTTGAACTCACATTAAAGAGCTTTGAAAGGTTTTGGAATGGCATGAGGGTAAATGATTACACAACAACTGTTATTTTCATACTCACACACAGCATGGTTGTGTTATTATATTTTTATTTAAAAAAATCTTGAAATGTAACGTTTATAGGCCTTATACAGACAGATTCATGGACCAAGATGAAAATGTAATTAATTAATCAAAAAGGAGACATTTTTAAATCTGTGAGGGTGTGAAATGGGTTAAGGTGATAGACTTTGATTTAATGTGATTCGTAGTCACAATGTATCCATCATGTTTCTTAAAGGGATAGTTCACTTTGAAATTAGTTTTTGATATGTTTTAGCTTACCTCAAGGGCATCCAAGATGTAGGTGTCTTTGTTTTCACAGTTTTTTAAATTTTGATATTTTTCGGTCAAACCGGTGTTGTCTATCAGTCACATAATGCAGTTTTAGGGGGTCCACCCTCGATTCACCTCTTAAAGAGCCCCTATCATCGCATTTAAAATGTTTCTATTTTTGTTTTAGGAGTTCCCAAAAACAGTTTAACATGCATGCAAGGATAAAAAACACTTTATTTGTCTTATAATATGCATTTATTTTTAACTGATTTGCTCACCGACTCCCAAATGATTCGTACGACGACTCATTTTTCCAAACCACTCCTTTGCATGACGCTAATTGGCGGTGATTGGTCAGATGACAGACCCAGTCAGTTATTGTTTGTTAGCATAACGCATAAACATATTGATAAAGCACTGCAGTACTACAAGACGCTCTATTCTTTATGACAACTCCAATAACAGCGACAAACATTTCACATATTTAAAAAAAATTGACATTGGAGACCTAGAAGCTGCGCTGAGCGTAACTTACACACACGCGCACACACATACTAATTGCGCCATCCCTCCTCGCGCCCGACGCTACAAAACCGTTCAAAACCCATAAAAGCAACAATTATTAATAATACTTACAGGTTGTGATTCGAAGGAGGAAGCTGATCCATATACACTGGGTAAAGTAAGTTACTGAGCCCTCCTTCAGGAACAACCGCTTGCGAATCCACATTTGAATTCATTTATGTTTTTGAACTATTCATAATTAAAATGATTAAAACACAATCGGGCTATACTGTTGTGGTATCGTTGCAAATATGAACTCTAACCACCGATTCTTCACATGCTCATCCCTAGTAAATAAAAAGAAAGTGGCTGAACTATCTTTGCATTGTAGAACACAGCGTCTTCTCGACATGATGCTATGATGAAGTATTTGAATGTGTAGACTTCAAGTTTACACTTCCGTCTGCGCGCGCAGTAACTGGTCGCGGCCAATATGCTTATGTTTCGTATCTACGTCACTACGAACCAGCTAATGACTCGTTTCAAAAACAATTCATTTCATAGACTCACAGTCGACTCTCACTTTTGAAAGACAATAACTTATAGATCAGTATGCATAGATCAGTTGGACATGGTTACACGAGGTAAAAACGATATAAATACTGTTCGTATTCTCACACAAACCGCTCGTTTTGTGTCTTAGGCCATCAATGGGTACTTACATTTACGAGTCATTAAATCATGTTTAATTTTGACTTTTCTGTGCATGCTCTTTGAGGTGGACCCCCTAAACCTGCATTATATGACTCATAGACAACACCGGTTTGACTGAAAAATATCAAAATTGAAAAAACTGTGGAAACAACGACACCTACATCTTTGATACCCTTGAGGTAAGCTAAAACATAAAAAAATAATTTCAAAGTGAACTATCCCTTTAAAGTTTCAGTGACAGCGCAGTTTAGCAAAGCCTGGGGGGGGGGGGGGGGTAGCGTGGCTCGTCACCAAACTCTGTGAAAAGATTTCTCATGAAAGCCAAACTAAAAAATGTCTACTCTGAGATGCCCATAGAAATATAGTAAGGGAGAATGACCTATAGTATCAGGAGCAGCTCGGTGTCTTTAGCTCAGATGAACCAGAGTGACTGAAACCCTGCCATTGTCAATCAGTGTACTTCCTGTTTTCTGTGGTTGTGCACAGGAATTAAGTTTCAGGCAGGTGATGCATGTGTGTTCTTCAATTGTGGGTTCATGATGCAAAATGTTGATTGGTTGTTGTTTTTGAAATGTAAAACAAAGCTTGTTGGCTTTTTGTTTGTAGATGTTACATTTATCGAAGACTCCTGCCCTTTTTGCAGTGCTTGATACCACCATGTTTTACAATAACCAGAAATAATTCGTTAAAGAAATTCATTTAAGATTTAAATTGCGATTTTGTTTCCCAAAATAATTTGAAAGTTGTGATTTGGTGTGAAAAACTGCCATTTCTTTGTGGTCAGATTCTGTACTTGACAAAAGTGAAGTGAAGCATGCAATAAAGGTTGAAACTGATCACAGTTTCAGTCATGCCTCATGATGATCTATTGTGCATTTGACACAATGTCAATGATGACCCAATTATGACTTTGCAATGCATGTAAAAATGTATTATGTTGTGTGTCATATCAGAATTCGCTGATGTCAAGCTGTAGTGTGAGATTAGCAAAGTTGATTTAAGATGTTAATATAATTATATCAATAAGTACACTAATAACAGCACTTTTCTGAGGATATTTAAGGTATGATTCTTAAAAAATGAAAAGCTACTTCCTTGATTGCCCTGAAGGGTATTATGGTTTTGTAGAATCTGAGTTATTCCTTCACAAGCCAAAAATGTAAAGTAGGGGCAAGGCAGACAGTAATGGCTTTATTAAGCAACTGGTCAATAGTCAGTAGTATCTGGGTCATTGCCTTAAGGAGAGATGAGACATTGATGTTGCCTTCGCTGGCTGTAATAGTATAAGGCGAGGATTGTTACCTCTTTCTTTGCAAAGGGAAATCAACCCTCTAGCATTGGTCCCATGCAAAGATATCCTGCCAGACTTGGTGACATTTGTGGTAAAACACATCCTTTCATGCGTGCTGCAAGGTGTAGCTGCATCATCTCAAGTCACATTCAACCTGAAGTTGCACTGAACTGCCAAAAGATCACTGACTTTTTATTGTGTATTAGAAAATTCATATATACATATATATATATATATACATGTATATACATATGTATATGTCTTCGACAGAAGACATAACTTTACACAGATTTAGAACAACTTGAAGGTGACTAAATAATAACAGAATTTTCATTTTTGGGTGTCTATCCCTTTAATTAATATGGCAATGTTAATGTATTTGGTCTTGGGAGACTGTTGATTATTGCTGCTATGTATGGACTTGTTGCTACTGCCAATAGATACTCAGACACACTGCTGTGAGCATTTAAAGGGATACTCCACTTATAGAAATAGGCTCATTTTACAACTCCCTCAGAGTTAAACAGTTGAGTTTTACGGTTTTCGAATCCATTCAGCCGATTTTCTGATATTTAGAAGACCATCAGTAACCAGACAGTTTCTGGTCTCATTGAATTCCATAGTAGGAAAAAATATATACTATGGTAGTCAATGAGACCAGACACTATCTGGTTACTGATAGTCTTCTAAATATCAGAAAATTGCCTGAATACATTCGAAAACAGTAAAACTCAACTTTTTAACTCTGAGGGAGTTGTAAAATAAGCCTATTTCCAAAAAAAGTGGAGTATCCCTTTAAGTTTTGCTGCTGGATAAATACAAATACATCAATCCCATAGCAGGTCTAAGCAGGTGGAGCTGGCTTGGGGAGCTAGAGGGTCTCAGAGGAACTATGATAATGTGGTGCAGGACTACCCTAAAGCAAACACCGAACCAAACTGTTTAAATGTTGAGCAAGCATCTTATTGGTTGCATGATCAGCAGTGGCCAATCAGCTTGTGCCTTGCAGTAATGATGTGATTGCTTGTCAATTGCATGTAAAGAACCATTAGCCTGCATCTTCTAGAGTTTCATGCCTGTTTGATTAGCATTGTCATGCCATTATCTGCCGCAAGGGTTTTAAGGGGAAGCAGTGGTCTGTTATGCGTGCAAATAATGGGAACATCATGGCATCATGCATATATTAATGATTATAAATCTCATCTGTCTGGGAGAATTGAAATAATAGATCAGATGTTTGTTTGAAAGGTTTTCTAAAACTTAAAGTGAACCAGCTACAGTCTACAGAGGCTGGTGACTATTAGGTCTTGTGATCTGGATCACAAAAGGAGGACTTGTCTACTGGATACTGAGGGAAATGCATGATGTCATTAGAACGAGCCCCCGGCACAGCGGAGAGAAGAAGTTGTATATATTTTAGCAGCTTTATTAATGAAATCAGACGTAGATGTTAAGGGTCTGTTGCTTGATGCAATGCAAAAATAGCTAGTAGATGATGTAATGGGCATTAGTTTGTAAACAACAGGGTTGTTATGTGTTAATAAGAGAGAAATGTGCAGAGCTGTGGGTACTTACGACCAGAGTTAAGAACCACTGATAGACCTCCAGTTCAGAACAATCTCACTCCATGGAAAACAAGATCTTCTTAGTGCCGGCTGAAAGGACTACCTCATGACATGACTGGAAGTGGGTTTTATGACATGTTTATCCAGTAAATTTAGAATTTCAGGATTGCTGTGCAAGTAAATCTCACTCCTCTAATCTCAACAGACTTCTGGGCAAAGTGGGACATTCCCAAGAGGAAGATAATGTTGGCCATCTTCAGGAAGCAGGAGACCTTCTCCCTGCTGAAAAAAACAATAGAAACCATTACAGAAATGGTAATGGTTTCCACTACAAAACCATTACAAACCATCAGCCGTTAACCATTAAAACCATTACAAAATGGTGTCCATTTGTATAGGTTTGTATAGGTTTCCATTACACATTTGTATTGGTAATGATATATTTAATGGTTTCCTTTAGAGTTTGTATTGGTTCTGATTTGTAATGGTTTCCATTACAAACATGTATTGGTCATGATTTGAACATATTTAATGGTTTCCATTACAAATTTGTATTGGTCATGATTTGAACATATTTAATGGTTTCCATTACAAATTTGTATTGGTCATGATTTGAACATATTTAATGGTTTCCATTACAAATTTGTATTGGTCATGATTTGAATATATTTAATGGTTAGGACAACCTATGTGTGTGGGTCAGGTTTTGACCTGATCACTCCCGACAAGAGCTGTTAAACCTGAAATCACATGGGACCAATGTTTTGACCAATGGCTATGACCAGTTTTTAAAAACTGTATCTAGCCTATTAATCATGTGTAGCCTACACTAAATCATTATTATCAAACCAAAGGAATCACTAAATTTATTGGAGTCCTAATGGTTCATAATGGTGTCCAGTAGATACCAATATGTAACCTATAATTTTCAAAGGTGTTCTATTGGTCCTTAATGGTATCCAATAGAAAACATAAACCACCACTAGAAGAAAGCAAATTACCAATAGAGAATTACTAGGACCATCACAGTTTCAATTAAAACCAATACAGAGAAAAAGACAAAACATGCCACCAATAGAAGAAAGCAAATTACCAATAGAGACCTACTAGGATAATTAACAGTTTCCATTAAAACCAATACATTTCCCTTTATAACCATTAAAACCATTAGGAATTCTGTAATGGTTTCTATTGTTTTTTTCAGCAGGGCTGTATCTGCTTGTTTGTCTTGCTACATAGACAAACCATCTGTGACATCATTCAACATCTGAATTGAATCTGACCTTGTTTGGAAAGTTACTATATACTCTGAATCTCTAACTACAGCTTGATTGTTTTTTGTTGTTTATATTATCCAGAATATAAATTGACCAAGATGTTTGGTGTGAGTCGCATCATTTGTTTCTCAGGCTGGTTGTGCGCACTCTCCTGGGAGAAGTGCCCATACAAGAAATTCTGCCCTTTATGACGTCATCCAGGGCCATTCTAGGAAAAAAAAAAAAAACCTTCCGAAACTTACACAAAGCCTGAAGGAGTGTATTTGACAGAAATACGCGTCATAGTGTAGTTCTATACTTTGGCAATGTTTAGCATGAGAATCCAACTCTTTAACAGTGTAAATAAGTCAGAATGCATGAAATGGCATTAGACATCCCCTTTAAGAAATGAAAAGGGTGATCATTTCTTGCCAGTTTTACAATGAGGTGGATTTATTGATTTAAAGTCTCTGAGAAAAAGCTGAACAAAAACTGAAATTGAGCTGCTTCTCTTATTGAGTTAGAGCAGGGAGTGAAACAACAAGGCCGCTTTTTTATTTGACAAATAAGAAGAAATTATGCCTGAGTGGAGTGAAAGTAAAGAAAAGAGACTGCTCAGTCCACGTTTGGCAGCATTGGCAAAAGGGGCTGAACCCTGTGCAGATGGCCAGTTTTTTGTGGGCCTGTATAATAATCACTGTTCTGCCATAGAGCAGTACAATTTGTGTGTGGATTTTATACACTGTAAAATACAACAGTAACACATGATAGATTTACTTAATGTCTTAAATTAATTGTAAAAATCTAGTAATCTGTACTATTCACATTCTATGACTTGTTTACTCCAACCCGTTAAAGGGATAGTTCACTTTGAAATTAATTTTTGATATGTTTTAGCTTACCTCAAGGGCATCCAAGATGTAGGTGTCTTTATTTCCACAGTATTTTCAATTTTGACATTTTTCAGTCAAACCGTTGTTGTCTATCAGTCATACACTGGAGGCTAAGGGGGTCCACCAAAAAGCATGCACAGAGAAGTCAAAATTAAACATGATTTAATGACTCGTACATCTAAGTACACATTGATGGCCTAAGACACGAAACGAGCGGTTTTTGTGAAAAAATGAGCAGTATTTATATCGTTTTTACCTCTTGTAATCACAGTCACGTCTAAGTGATCTGAATCAGTTGTGCAATGTCCAACTGAACTGAACTGAATCAGTTCAATGTTACGCCGGAAGTGATCGCTTGCGTGTGACATCACTCAATATTTAAACGGAGATTTCGGAAGTTTTACCTTTTACTAAACATTTTTAGATATATCGAAATCATCTTCCATTGTGGTTTCCCGTATATCTAAATATGTTTAGTGAAAGGTAAAACTTCCGAAATCTCTGTATAAACAAAGAGTGACGTAGGCGCGCAAGCGATCACTTCCGGTGCATGCGTAGACCGAAGCGCCCGTGCCGTCAGATCATTTTGTCATGGCTATGATTACAAGAGGTAAAGCGATATAAACACTGTTCGTTTTCTCACACAAACCGCTCGTTTCGTGTCTTAGGCCATCAATGTGTACTTACATGTACGAGTCATTAAATCATGTTTAATTTTGACTTCTCTGTGCATGCTTTTTGGTGGACCCCCTTAGCCTCCAGTGTATGACTGATAGACAACAACAACGGTTTGACTGAAAAATGTCAAAATTGAAAATACTGTGGAAACAAAGACACCTACATCTTGGATGCCCTTGAGGTAAGATAAAACATATCAAAAATTAATTTCAAAGTGAACTATCCCTTTAAGATTAATTGATTGGTATGAGTGCCATTTTGTCAAGCAAAAAAAAAAAAAAAAAGGCGGTGAGTTCTTATTAGACTTTTCACTCATTTCCTACACTTCTGCAGTTATATTTCTCTAGTTGGATTCACCCAAAGTCGAATTGTTAATACAACTGAACATTTTGAGAGAGAATCACATAAGCTCACTTCATAAATTGTTGCTGATTTTCCTAAAAAATGTTTTTGTTTGAACTCACCATTATGGTGATTAGTGTTTCCTTTGTTTGGGAACTTGAAACTTCATTCATATTATTGTAATTATCTTCCTATTGATGCATCAATGCAACAAGAAATCATAGTTATTTGGTTTCGAAGTAAGGGAAGTAATAAATAGGTTGCTTTTACATATACACCCACTCTCTGTGTATGCAGCCTGTGTATATGTAGACCTCCCCACACAATACACATGCACACACACACTACTAACTACTAACCAGCAGCTTCTGTGGCAACAAATCCAAGGATGAAGGAATTGAAAAGCAGCACTCAACAAGCGAAGCAATTGTCCCAAACAGTGCTTTGGTTAATGAGCTTGGAAAAGGGCAGCTGGGTTTTCCCTTACTGAAAAAAAGCTTTATATTTCCACTTCTCTAATCAGCCATTGCTCATGTTATATCCATTTCATGTTTCGTTTTGCCAATATTACACAACACTGGCATTTATGAGTCTAAACTGTTCTTTGGCATGTGATTCTAGGAGATGAAGGCACGTCATAATTCTCTTATTTGATATATACAGGGAACAGGATTATGGGTTGTTGGGGTTTTTCGTCACTAGTTTTCTTGTAAGCCAGTGCATTCAGAGTGTCTCCACCCTGGTATTGCTTACGTAAGCTGCGTATAGTGGGAGGATGGTGCTTACATAAAAGGCTCCGCGACAGAGGGACGGGTGGGATGGGGAGTCGGGGGCGGAGCTTATACCTTAGGAGCGTGCATGATCCCTGGTTGGGGGGGGGGGATCAGTGATGCAGTGAATGAATGCCTCTTGCCCGCTGATCCGTAACTGAGTGAGGGACAAAGCCCTCCTGGAGAGGGAGCGGAGTCGGGATCTCACAGCTCCTTAGCCTTGCTCACACCGGAGGGGGATGTACACGACTCGCCTCTCCTCTCAGTTCATCAATGGAGTGAGCTGAGGATGGTGAGTATTAAACGCTTTACTCAAGGTTCTGATTCATTCGTTTCGAACGGAATAGTTCACACACAATTCACACACAACTGCAACTATTTTATTTATTTATTTATTTAAGTTTCATAAAATAAAATAAAAAAATTGCAGTTGTGTGTGATTTGTGCGACCAGTTCATGAGGTCACTTGTCCCTGACAGAATGATGTGGTTTAATAAAATCTGTCTAATGAGACTGGCGTGAAGCGTTGCCGATCTTGATGATGATGGTGCTCTGCTGTATTTGAGTTGAGTTATAAAATGCATTCACTTGGTTTCTTGCAAACTGGGGAAGGTGGTACAGCCTAAATGTTATATGGCCTGATCTGAATCATTTTATGTCATTGTAACAGTAATATACACTACTGTTCAAAAGTTTGCTGTTTGTGAGATTGTTTTAGTGTTTTTGAAAGGAGTCTCTTCTGCTCACTAAGAGTTTTAATGAGTATAGTACAAATATTTAAAATGGTTGTGCTGCTCAATAAGTTTGGGTATAGCGGAAATTTTGTTGATATAACTTTCAAAAGAACAGCATTTATTTGTAATAGGAATCTTGTAACGTTATACATGTCTTTTCTGTCCTGTTTGAGGCATTTCTTGCTGAATTTTGAAGGGTAGTGAATATTGATATAGTTATTTTACTGGAAATTCAATACAAATTGATTATGTATCAAATAACCACGTGGTAATAATCTCAATATTTGGAAAATCCAGTGATTGAAATATCAGTGTCTCTTTCATTTTAAACTTGATGGCCACAAATTAAAAAAATATACAAATGCACAAGCACAACCAATGATTAATTTCGCACCAGTGCAAAAAAAAATCTTAGAATTATGTAACCATTGACCTGTGAACTAAAGATGAATATTATACAACAGATAATTTTAACTCTAAATTCTCATTGAATGAGCTTTCAGAGCTCTGTAAATAACATGTAGCAGTCCTGTCTGCTAATAGCTGTTGGATGTATTTAATATAGTATGGTATGGTATGGTACAGTATGGTATGGTATGGTATGGTATGGTTTTGTTTGGTATGGTATAGTATTGTATGGTTTGTTATGGTTTGCTTTGGTATTGTTTTGTTTGGTATGGAATGTTATGGTATGATTTGGTATGGTATAGTATGGTATGGTATATCGTATGGTATGGTATGGTATAGTTTGGTATGGTATTGTATGGTTTGTTATGGTTTGCTTTGGTATTGTTTTGGTTGGTATGGTATGGTATGGTTTTGTTTTGGTATGGTATGGTATATGGTATGGTATGGTTTTGTTTGGTATGGTATGGTATGGTGTGGTATAGTTTGGTATGGTATGGTATTGTATGGTTTGTTATGGTTTGCTTTGGTATTGTTTTGTTTGGTATGGTTTGGTATGATTTGGTATGGTATGGTTTGGTATGGTATGGTTTGGTATGGTATGGTTTTGTTTTGGTATGGTATAGTTTTGTTTGGTATGGTATGGTGTGGTATAGTTTGGTATGGTATGGTTTGGTTTGGTATGGTATGGTATGGTTTGGTATGGTATGGTATGGTTTTGTTTTGGTATGGTATGGTTTTGTTTGGTATGGTATGGTGTGGTATAGTTTGGTATGGTATGGTTTGGTATGGTATGGTTTGGTATCCAGGGGTGACAGTAGCTCAGTGGTTCATGCAGGTTGTCTACAAACTGGAAGATTGGTGGTTCAATCCCCGGTTCCACCTGACCAAGTGTTGAGGTGTCCATGAGCAAGACACCTAACCCCAGCTGCTTCCGACGAGCTGGAAGGCGCCTTGCATGGCTGACACCGCCGTTGGTGTATGAATGGGTGAATTTGAGGCAGTAAAAAGCTATTTACCATTTACCATTTGTTTTGCTATGGTATAGTTTTGTATGGTGTGGTTTGCTTTGTTATGGTTTGCTATATAGTTTGCTATGGTTTGGTATGGATGGTACGGTATAGTACTATGGTATGGCGGCTGGGCTGACACATTTCTGCCATTGTGTGATAGACACCCTGGGAACAGGTCTTCCTCTGACCCCTCACACAGAGGGCTTTCTTGCACTGACAGTCTCTTTCAATGGGCCCGCCTCTGCCTCTCATTGTGGCTCACCACTAATGGAGAGTTTTCTGTGAGCATCCCATTCTGTCATCCTGCCCGGTAAAGTGGAGTTCTTCCCTGGAAACCTTCAGCCTTTCCTACAGGGGGAAATGGAGATGCTTTTGCGGTGGTTTCATGTATTTACTATTTTTTGCTCAATAATAGTACAATCCCTCCTTTATATGGTAGAGTTCACATTTATTAGCTGATTGGTTGAGCTCAAGGTGTCTTTTTTTTCTGCAGAAAGAGTTAATCAAAATTGGAGTTGTGTTTGTTTTAGCCCTTGTCTTTTAGCTTGAAGGTAATATGTTCCCAAAAGGTTGACTAAATTAACTTGAGTCAATTTAACTGTAGCAAACATACGTTTAAAATTTAATCATCTTCTAATTCTAATTTCTAATGTGTGTGTAAAGTTGATTTAGTTCAAGGCAGCATGTGGCGGATATAGTTCAGTTTGAAATCACATCCTGTCAACTGTTAGATCTTTTCTTCATTACTCCAAGATGAATGGAGACTGCAGAGAAACCAGACACTGTCACATCAATAAAGGAATGAAAGTGTATTAAAATACACAGATAATTTTAGCAACGGAAGATGCTGCACAGAGACCAGCTCTGTTTCAAGGTTCATTTCCATACACATTTGGCTCATGTATTTGAGCACTAAGTGTTCTCAGCACCGGATGTGCCAGCATGTGTCCACCACCTTGCCTACAATCACATGAATAGCACACTTTCAAACAAAAGTAAAGCATGCATAACCAGCATTTTTGGTGTTCTATCCAGACAATTCATTTGGAAGACACTTTTGCTGGGTAACAAGCAAAATGCCTAAAGCGCAACATTAATATGTCAAAAGACTATTTTTAAGTATTATAGTTACAATCATGTTCTGTTTAGGCTGTTTACATGAGAACGATTTCGGGTGAAAGCGTAAAAATATTTTTTCGGATGTGCCTTTCGTTTACACGTCGACGGCGTTTTTGGGGCTTGAAAACGCAAAAAAATGAAACCACCCTCCAGAGTGGAAATCTTAAAAACGCTCCACCGCCGCGTTCCCGTCTAAATGGCAAAAATGCGAATCTGCTCCTGGTGGCTCTCGTCGCGTACGCGTTTACGTCACAGGCATGCGCCAGTACAGGAAAATAACGACCAACATGTCGGATTATTTCCATACGTCGGACCTTCAAGTTGCCCTAGCAGCTCTGTTTAACATACAAGAGTCTTTTCTGCAGTTGTACGAAATATTCTCAGATAGTATTACTGATCAGAGAAGGCGCTTTGAAGGTTGTACGCAGGCACGCGGACTTACGCGGCCTTCACACTGGCAGTTGAAATCAGCTCCGTAATACGCAAGACGTTCCCAACAGATGTCGTACTACACAGTGAAAAGCGTCGGACGCGGGTAGAACAAAAATGGCGGAGAGATTAAAGTTTGATTCTGTCCGTTCTGTATGATCTCTCTGATGAGGGTTACGCTGCGTGAGGAAAGTTGCTGAGGACGTTGACATGTCAGGTCGGCTAAAAAAATGTGATATAGTGGTCAATAGTTCAATATCTACCTTCAATTTAATTGTATTAACTGCCCTTATAAACGTTAGAAAGTCATGAAAATAAAAAATGACATGACAACTTATCGTTATAAAATCATTATTTATTTTATTAAAAGTTAATAATTCAGGTTTGGTCGTCAGTACCATAGCAACGCTCAACTGGAATTGTCGGATAGGAACCGTCCGTAGCTTTTCGCACGAGTTCAAATTTTTGAACGCATCCGGATGACCAACGGACACGGTTTTCTTCGCACCGCACTCGGTCGGACCCGTTTCGGACCCATTCGCATGCGGTCTGTGAATCTCCATAGGAAATTAATGACTTCCGGTCGTTTCGCAGCCGCATCGGAGCTGATTTCAACTGCCAGTGTGAAGGCGGCGTTAGTGTTATTGTGTGGCAGTGCTTCACATTGCCACCTAGCTGCCTGGAGTGCATACTACATCGAAATTTACACACTTTTGCGTCACTATATACACACGCAGATTTCCCAACCATTACACTCGTCTAGACGCAGAATAAAAAGTCAAAACGCAACGCCACTTTTGGATTTACTCTTCAGATCGTTTCCGTGTAAACATAGCCTTAGTTGCTAAGTCAGTTTTGACTTTCATTCAGTTATGGTTCAGTGTTTGTTACTATGGTTTCTGGTTAGTGCTCCCTGTTAATGCTCATTTCCAGTGTATTTAAGCCCTCAGTTTCCTCAGTTCGGTGTTCTGCAGTGTTTAATGTTCTGTGTGTTTATTAAAAGTTTGTGGCATCTGTCAGGAGTTAGTAAGCAATGAAGTAATGACACAGGAGTAGCGAACTTGTTGTTTACCCATTCACTTCCGTCCTCACACACATTACAGTACATCATTACGCAATCATGAACACAACAAAGCGCTTTTTATTGTCCATTTTGCGTCATACATCTCATCTTTGAAGACTACTGCACGCAACACATGATGACAGTTATAACAACCTGATCACAGAAGCTAAAATATGTGAAGAGGTGAGTTGAGTTTACATGGCCTGTTTAAATTCCCCCCAAGCAGCTTCTGAGTGCTTTGAGGCAGATTAATGACCGCAGACGTGGACTCTGGACGCTAATGACTGCAACACACCACCAGCTGAGTTTCCCCACAACCCTCTTTCCTTCAGGTGTGGCTGTACAACCGTTAGCTTCAGCTTTAATTCATCATCTAGAACAAGCCGCTTACAGTCCCACAGGACACGCTGTCCTTCATTATCCAGAAGGTCTAAAGCGACTAATTTCAGATGTTCAGAGTTTTCTCTCACAATGTCTGGTTGTAATCAGGATTAGGCTATATTGTGTGTAGGAGTTTGGCTATACTTTCAGCAAAATGAACAATGATAAGTATTCCAAACTCTAAACGAAAATTTCATTGAAACCTTAAAATGTTTGGAAATTATTATTTACTCATCCTTGTTTTCTTCAGTCTTCTTCAGACGTTAAGGCTTTTCAGTAGCCTCAGAAGTATCTGTTGCCTGCATAGATGAGGTGTTTATTTGAAAGAATGATAAAATATTGCACATCTTTTAAGCAAAGCAGTTCACAAAAGGAAGTTTGTTGGATTATAAATGACAAAAGATGTAGTGAAGACAAAATATTTGGACACTATGTTGTTGTGAGACATGTCCATAGTTAATGCGATAAAATCACCTTCACATCCATTGATTAAGAGTCTTGTCAACTCTTGTCATTTGCTATCAGATGACATTTGGTTTGATATTTGACATTTTAAGTGATCTAAGCATCCAAATACTTTTTTTTTAATTATCCATTTAAAGTGAACAGCCTGCATGTCTAAAAGTGCATATTGGTGTTATTGGCTTAATATTTCTCTTTATATATATATATATATATATATAGGCTATTATATATTTCAAAGTGTTCCACGTTCACCAATGACCCATGATATCCCAGCACATGAAACGTATATTTATTTAAAAAAAATAATAGAGTGATGTTTAACTATAGTAGACCCAAAAATGATCATGTTGTTTCAAACCTGCATGATTTTCTTTCTTCCATGAAACACAGAAGGAAATATTAGACAGTATGTTCTTTTCTTTAAAATGAAAGCATATAGTATAGTGTCACAGTGTAGATTCCATGTCTTTTAAAACTATATTTGTACCTAAATTGTTTTCATTTACTGAAATATTGCTATTAAACCAAGTTGTGGAACCCAATTTTTTATGGTTGGCATATACAGTGTTGTATTGGAATGGGAGCAAAAATATACATTAGAAGAATAAACATCTATTGACAGTAAACAGGAAAGAATATATTCATATGTTCATGAGAAGTACAAATATATATTTATACATAGTGTACAACTTTGTGTGATTCAAAAGAATACTGCACACACAAATAAAGAGCCATTCGTTCCTGCAGCCACATATTTATGGTTTCTATTCAAGTCATGTTTGTCCTAGACTATACTTCCCTTTTGTCCCTGTTGTCTGTCTGTGGACATGCTGTCAAGAATCAACTCTTTGGCCTTGTTGCACAGTATTTTGTCCCCTCTTCTGTTGGCATCTGATTTGGCTTGAGAAAGCGGTCCGGATTTATATAAATATGCTAAATACTGTATTTAAAAGGTTGATGCAATCATCCCCAACCCCTAACCCGCATGTAAATCTGAGGGCTTGTCAAATATGTCAAAATACACTTGAAGTTCCCCTGAGATTTTAAATGAAAATTAATTTAATTTGCGTAATTTCACTTGTGTCAGTAACTTGATGTCGGTTGATGTTACATGACGTGCAAGCACACAGATAAAACATCTAATCTTGTTTTAGCAAGGGTTTTATTTGGATTGTTTTTAATTTAAAAATGATTTGCTGCACGACTTGTCGTACATTTCCTTTGCGTTTTGAACTGCTATATGACATTTCATTTAATTCCATATAAAAATTTGTCATATTGCAACTGCAGAAAAGACTACACTCAACTTTTAAGGATGTTCACTCGTGTGTTCACCCTTTACAAGAACCTAACACTAATTTACAAAGCCAATTTTATGTTGAAAAAAATTATTCACTTTCCAACATTCAAACCTTCAAACTTTTATTTTGGCAGAATACTGGTGAAATGCTGTAAAAGTCTGTCCACTAAAATGTTGACAATTATGCAAATGTAAATGAATTGAACCAGAGATGTTTGCGAGAACCAGTATTTAAGGCCCTGATATACTCATATTTATATACTCACAGCTTTTGATTACATAATCTTGCTATTTCAGTTATATGTGAATTAATTTTGCAGCCCCATTTGTTTATTTGAAGTAAATGCCGCGGCAGAGCGTGTGAAGCGCTGGAGTAAATGATCTGACAGATGCTTATGTCCTGCAGGTCTGAGTGTTTGTGAAGTGGCCTGAGTCGTGTGGATCTTCTGCTCCCCTGTCCCAGGACCCTGAGCTCAGGCTGAATAGCTCCTCCGTCACCCCAGACTGGACCTCTGAGGCGTGGGACCCGGTCCAGGACCCCAGACCCCCTCCGGCCCACGGGCACATCGGCACTTTAGCACCGTCTGCCAGTCATGAGTGAATTCTGGTTGTGCTTCAACTGCTGTATCGCCGAGCAGCCGCAGCCGGTAAGAGGAACAAGCATCACCTCCAGCCTCTATAACAAACCCAAACCCTTATCCCAGTTCCTGTTCAGTTAAAAGTTCTCTCGCTTTCTTTATCATCTGTCAAATCCACTTATAATATTAGTCTAGGTATCTTCAACCATAAACATTCATAATATTGTTTTTTTCATGACCATTTTCAGTCCCACTTTATAATAGGTTTCTTTAGCTATTGGGTTCTAGGTTGTGATACGGTAAGGGTTAGCCCTAGGTTTGAGATTTGGTAACACCAACCATGCAATTACATGCAGGTATTTAAAGGAAAGTACAATGTAACTACATAAACGATAAGTATATTGTACCAAATGTTCTGTATACGTACTTAAAGATATACATATATAAAGTGGGTTCCTTTTTCCTTTCTCTCTGGCTAAAATTATTTAAAATATGCAAAAAAAATACACTACCGATCAAATGTTTGAAATAACTATGCATGTTTTTAAAAGAAGTCTCTTCTGCTCACCAAGGCTGCATCTATTTAATAAAAAAATACAGTGTAAATAGTAATGATGTGAAATATTATTACAATTTAAAATGTCATTTTTTCTATTTAAATTTTAAATTTAAAATGTCTTTTTTCTATTTAATTTATTCCTGCGATCAAACCTGAATTTTCAGCTTCATTACTCCAGTCTTCAGTGTCATTCTCAAGGATCAAAACTTTTGAACTGTAATGATATTTCACAATCTGACACAATATTTTTAGCCTTGGTGAGCAGAATAGTCTTCTTTCAAATCACATATATATTTTTTTTTAACATTTTGACTTGTAAGAGTGCGTGAGTCGGCGAGAGTGAGAGTGTGCGAGAGTCCACTAGTGTGAGAGTCTCCTAGTGTGAGAGTGTGCGAGAGTGTGAGAGTCTGCTAGTGTGAGAGTGTGCGATAGTGCGAGAGTGACAGTGTGTGAGTCTGCGAGAGTGTGTGAGAGTGAGAGTGTGCAAAATTGTGAGAGTGTGAGAGTATGCTAGTGTGAGAGTGTGCGAGTCTGAGAGATGTGAGAGTGTGTGAGTGTGCGAGAGTGAGAGTGTGAGAAAGTACTAGTGTGAGAGTGTGAGAGAGTGTGAGAATCTGCTAGTGTGAGAGTGTGCGAGTCTGCTAGTGTGAGAATGTGCGATAGTGCGAGAGTGACAGTGTGTGAGTCTGCGAGAGTGTGTGAGAGTGAGAGTGTGCAAAATTGCGAGAGTGTGAGAATCTGCTAGTGTGAGAGTGTGCGAGTCTGAGAGATGTGAGAGTGTGTGAGTGTGCGAGAGTGAGAGTGTGAGAAAGTACTAGTGTGAGAGTGTGAGAGAGTGAGAATCTGCTAGTGTGAGAGTGTGAGAGTCTGCTTGTGTGTGAATCTGTGAGAGTGTGCGAGTCTGCGAGAGTGAGAGTGTGTGAGAGTGTGCGGGAGTGAGAGTTTGAGAGTGTGCGGGTCTGAGAGTGTTAGAGTGTGTGAGAGTGAGAGTGTACGAGAGTGAGAGTGTGCGACAGTGAGAGTGTGCGAGAGTGAGAGTGTGCGAGAGTGTGAGAGTGTGTGAGAGTCTGCTTGTTGAGAAGTGTGAGACTGCAAGTGTGAGAGTGAGAGTGTAAGTGTGCGAGAGTAAGAGTGTCTGCTTGTGTGAGAGTCTGAGAGTGTGCGAGTCTGAGAGTGTGAGTGTGCGAGAGTAAGAGTGTGTGAGAGTCTGCTTGTGTGAGAGTCTGAGAGTGTGCGAGTCTGAGAGTGTGAGAGTGTGAGAGTTTGTGAGAGTGCAAGAGTTTGTGAGAGTGTGAGTGTGAGAGTTTGCGAGAGTGAGATTTTGCTGGTGTGAGAGTGTGCGAGTCTGCGAGAGTGTGCAAGTCTGAGAGTGTGAGAGTGTGCGAGAGTGAGTGTGAGCGTGTGTGAGAGTGTGCGAGAGTGTGAGTGTGCGAGAGTGTGTGAGAGTCTGCTTGTGTGAGAATCTGAGAGTGTGCGCGGCTGAGAGTGTCAGAGTTTGCGAGAGTGTGAAAGTCTGCTAGTGTGAGAGTGTGTGAGAGTGTGCGAGTCTGAGAGTGTGAGAGTTTGCGAGTGTGAGAGTCTGCTGGTGTGAGAGTGCAAGTCTGAGAGTGTGAGAGTGTGAGAGTTTGCGAGAGTGTGAGAGTCTGCTGGTGTGAGAGTGTGTGAGAGTGCGAGTCTGAGAGTGTGCGAGTCTGAGAGTGTGAGAGTTTGCGAGTGTGAGAATTTGCAAGAGTGTGAGAGTCTGCTGGTGTGATTGTGTGAGAGTGTGCGAGTCTGAGAGTGTGAGAGTTTGCGAGTGTGAGAGTTTGCGAGTGTGAGAGTTTGCGAGAGTGAGAGTGTGAGAGAGTGTGAGAGTCGACTAGTGTGAGAGTGTGCGAGTCTGAGAATGTGCGAGTCTGAGAGTGTGAGAGTTTGCGAGTGTGCGAGTTTGCGAGAGTGAGAGTGTGAGAGTTTGCGAGTGTGAGAGTTTGCGAGAGTGTGAGAGTCTGCTAGTGTGAGAGTGTGCGAGTCTGAGAATGTGCGAGTCTGAGAGTGTGAGAGTCTGAGAGTGTGAGAGTTTGCGAGTGTGAGAGTCTGCTGGTGTGAGAGTGCGAGTCTGAGAGTGTGCGAGTCTGAGAGTCTGAGAGTGTGAGAGTTTGCGAGAGTGTGAGAGTCTGCTGGTGTGAGAGTGCGAGTCTGAGAGTGTGCGAGTCTGAGAGTGTGAGAGTTTGCGAGAGTGTGAGAGTCTGCTGGTGTGAGAGTGTGTGCGAGTGCGAGTCTGAGTGTGCGAGTCTGAGAGTGTGAGAGTTTGCGAGTGTGAGAATTTTGAAAGAGTGTGAGAGTCTGCTGGTGTGATTGTGTGAGAGTGTGCGAGTCTGAGAATGTGCGAGTCTGAGAGTGTGAGAGTTTGCGAGTGTGAGAGTTTGCGAGAGTGAGAGTGTGTGAGTCTGAGAGTATGCAAGAGTGAGAGTGTGAGATTTTGCGAGTGTGAGAGTTTGCGAGAGTGTGAGATTCTGCTGGTGTGAGAGTGTGAGAGTCTGCGAGAGTGTGCAAGTCTGAGAGTGTGAGAGTGTCCGAGAGTGAGTGTGAGCGTGTGTGAGAGTGTGCGAGAGTGAGAGTGTGAGTGTGCGAGAGTGTGAGAGTCTGCTGGTGTGAGAGTGTGCGAGTCTGCTGGTGTGAGAGTGTGAGAGTCTGCTGGTGTGAGAGTGTGAGAGTCTGCTGGTGTGAGAGTGTGAGAGTCTGCTGGTGTGAGAGTGTGAGAGTCTGCTGGTGTGAGAGTGTGCGAGTCTGCGAGAGTGTGAATCTGTGAGAGGAGTCTCTTGTCCTTGGCTTGAGTCTATGTTGATGTCAATGTGAGAGTGAGAGTGTGAGTGTGCAAGAGTGTGTGAGAGTCTGCTTGTGTGAGAGTCTGAGAGTGTGCACGGCTGAGAGTGTGAGAGTTTGCGAGAGTGTGAGAGTCTGCTAGTGTGAGAGTGTGTGAGAGTGTGCGAGAGTGAGAGTTTGTGAGAGTTTGCGAGTGTGAGTTTGCGAGAGTGTGAGATTCTGCTGGCGTGAGAGTGTGAGAGTGTGCGAGTCTGAGAGTGCGAGTCTGAGAGTGCGAGAGTGAGTGTGAGCGTGTGTGAGAGTGTAAAAGTGTGAGAGTCTGCTTGCGCGAGTCTGTGAGAGTGTGCGCGGCTGAGAGTGTCAGAGTTTGCAAGAGTGTGAAAGTCTGCTAGTGTGATGTGTGAGAGTGAATCTGTGAGAGTGTGAGAGGAGTCTCTTATTTTTGGCTTGAGTCTACATGTATGTTGATGTCAATGTGAGAGTGAGAGTGTGAGTGTGCAAGAGTGTGTGAGAGTCTGAGAGTGTGCACGGCTGAGAGTGTGAGAGTTTGTGAGAGTGTGAGAGTCTGCTAGTGTGAGAGTGTGTGAGAGTGTGCGAGTCTGCGAGAGTGTGCAAGTCTCTTATCCTTGGCTTGAGTCTATGTTGATGTCAATGTTTCTGCTCCAGCCCTTTTGAATCATCACACACCCTGTGAGACATCAGATGTCACAACATATTATGTCAGAACTAGTCTCTCTCTGCTCGGTCAATAAAGCAGACAAGATTTAAAACAACAAACACTTCAGCCCCAACAGGCATACCGTGACATCACATAACCAAAGAAGGATTTACTGATGAGATCAGCTTGAGGAAATCTAGTTTCACATTGTTGGCCTGGGTATAGTTTGTAAGACGGGTTTGCAAAAATTGTAAATTTGATTGGCCCATATGGAGTTTATTGGTCAGTAATGCTTGTGTAGTCCGTTATTTTGAAGATCTGAACTAGTAAGCAAAAGGCTACATATCGATTCATTCGTTTTCTTGATGTAAGCATTAAAAAATCCTTCCAATACAACTTGAAATAGAAGTTGTAAATGATTAATCGCTTGTGATTGTCAAAAAGTTGATCAAACAATACACTGATATGCATATCAACAGCACATCAACAACTTCCTGATTGAAGCCTGTGTTAATTATTCATTGATGCCCTCTCTTTGACCCTCTTAAGGAATGTGTGGATGTTGTTATTCAAGGTGTTTGTATTGTTGCACGTTAATGAATAAAGGCTGACCAGCATGAAATGTAGTAAGGAGGGCAGTTTCAGTAAATGAAGGTCAATAAGAATCTACTGTAACTGAAAATGTAACCGTAAGGAGTAATTTTTTGTTTGGTGATATTTTTCTGAACTCTTAAACAGTACGTTGAATTGTGTTTGGTTTGACTGAATTTCTGTATCGGTACAAGAGATTTGAGACCTTTGGCCTTTTAAGACTAAAGCACACAAGGAATTTCTGAGACTTGTGAATTTGTCTGAGCACTGAATGAAATCCATGCCCATATTTTCTACTGTATTTTAATACTGATATAAACTGTAAGATTCTCTAATAACTACATCCTGCAGTTTCCCGGCATACCTCACACGGTAGAAGTCTGACACTTTCAGGAAAGATACAGTTATGAAATTAAAATGAAACATTATGTGGTCAAAACATTGACCACACTGGCATAAGCAAAACTATCTCGAATCAAAAAGAAGCGGAAAGTTTTAAGAGTTCAGGGGATTTCTCAGTATCGTGACACAATGCAGACAGTACATTTTTGATAGTTTCCATTTTCCATCATCAGCACTTTAATAGTAAGTTGTCATTACACAAATAGAAAAAAAGCGAACTTTAGGTTTTTAAGATTGTGTAAAAAGCCTGTTTAGGCCTGAAAAAGGGAAGTTTAGTGTTTAGAATAGTTTAAAAATCTATCACAAAGGTTAACAAAAAGTTAACTGTTGATTAAATTGGTGTTACATTGTGTGTGTAAACGAATAGGATGGACTTGGTACTGGAAACCCAAAGCACAGGACAATAGAGACACCAGAATAACAATATTCATGATTCTGGAGCTGAAAATACTGAATTATTTTAGAAGAATATGCTTGTTCTGTGTCACTGACTAGGGCATAGAGTAATGACAAATAAAAATCGCTTGTTATTACCACTAAAAAGGCTCAAAATAGCCCCACACTAACATGACAGCATAACAAGGGTCCCTACATTCAAACCGAAGCATTGAGAACTTTGTCAGTGTCCAAACAGTTTAATAAGCAGATATTTTATACACACAGTCAACTTCGCGAATACAGGAAGAAGCCATCTTGGAAAAATAGTCTCGACCAGTCGATCTACGACACCGATCCAAGTGCGCTGGTGAGATGTGAATAAGGTGATAAAGTGAGCGCGAACAGTAGGCTACGTGTACATATTGAAGAGAAGTAAACGGTTTGTGCTTGTGTTTCTTCTGGAAACAATGGACCATATAAGATTCTGCACAGTTCAGCGCACTTGGATCGGCGCTCGTAGATCGACTGGTAGAGACTATTTTTCAAAGATGGCTTCTTCCTGTATTCGCGAAGTTGACTGTGTGTATAAAATATCTTCTTATTAAACTGTTTGGACACTGACAAAGTTCTCAATGCTTCGGTTTGAATGTAGGGACCCTTGTTATGCTGTCGTGTTGGTGTGGGGCTATTTTGAGCCTTGTTAGTGGTAATAACAAGCGATTTTTATTTGTCATTACTCTATGCCCTATATACTAGCATTATACTAACGTTATAGGCCAAACTGTTTTTAGAGATAAAACTATTTACATTCGGCAATCATGAAAACAAATCTCAGATAACGGTTGACTAGGTAGCAATGTGTAATTAGACCAAAGGTTCATTTTGCGCCGGAGTTGTCCTTTAAACATGAAGCGGAACAAAACAAACTGTGATTGGTTGTGTTACATGTCAGTCAAACGTCCTCTTGGGCAGTCCTTGGACAAGAAAAGCTGCGATAGAGTCCAGACCTACGCGAGACTGGACCGACTGAAGTAGGAGCGAAATTAGTTCCTCCAAAAGGAGTTCCTAGAACTAAAATGGTTACTAGTTCCTGCGGTGCGAACACGAACATGCCAGAAAACGGGTACTTCCACCAATACTTCTAGGAACTACTAAGAAAAGGTTCTTCCAGTGCAAAAAGCGCTAAATAAAACTATAGGATGACCATGGCACTATTTAAAATTAAAGGCCTTTATTATCATCAGATGGCTACATGCAAAAACTTTTTTTTTAAACTCTCTAACGCGTTTTGGCCCATGCCGTCCTCGGGTAGAGCAACAAAACAAACTCAGCAACAGGTGGAACATTAAGTCATCTGATTGGTTGTCATGTGACCAACATCTCTTTACAGCATTTAACATTCACCAATACATTTTATTTCCAAACTCAAAAACACCACTTGAAATGTCAGAGACAAAATAACAAAACAAAAAACATCATAAAAAGGATTTAAATCCAAGCCCTCATTCAATGATATAAACCCAAATTAGTTTATAAATCCAAAACGCCTTTTTGATTCAGTTTCAGTTCTCTATTCCCTTTCCTAATAGTTTTACTGTAATGAGTTCTTCTCAGGATTGCTTTACACAAATGAGTAACATTAGTGCAAAGGTTTTCTGCTGAACTTAATATATAAAGGCGGTTCATCTTAAATCCGTGTGTAATTTAAGAAGATGGGTGCTTATTAAATTAGGTCACATTTCCCCCGGAGCAAAGATGATATGTCCCAATTACGAGCTGTCATCTGTCCTGTGATGAGCCCTGAAACCTGCATACAGGACCAGCATCTATATCAGTCCCGGATTATCAGCATCATACACAAAACCTATAAATAAAGAAAAATATTGTTATATATCCAGTCTCAGTCTGAAATGTGTCCGATTACAGAGGGAAAAAAAAGAGTAGAATGAACATTTCATGTTTACCTTAAAGGGTTAGTTCAACTAAAAATCTAAATTTGTTGTTCCAAAATCCACAAAGTTCATTGATTTTCAAAACACAAATTAAGATAGTTTGATTAAATCTTAGAGATTTCTTTCCCTCCAATGAAAGTCCTTGGCACCAAAACTTTCAAGCTTAAAAAAGTTAATAAAGACTCCCAAAACATGGACGTAGAATATGCAGAATATGCTTTTTTTTATAAGACGTAAATACGGAGCAACGCTAGTGTAATGTAATTTTCATTCATACTGGAAGCATTTCATTTTAGAAAGTCCAAGTAATAACTTATGATGTTCCCGGAAAATCCCTTATATGGACAAAGGAAGGAGAAATGTGACAACAATTTGACAATATATGTTTTTCAAGCCATCTCTGGGTATTTTCATATATGAATGCAGTGCTAATTGACATATTCTTTATTACAGTATATAACAAACTGTATATTTTCATATATTTTATTCAACTTTCTGCCTTATTCTGTGATAAAAAAAAGCCTTATTGACATTTCTGTCCCCCTCACTTATGAAATGATGGCTAAGCCCTGATTATAAATGTGATCCTTATGAATCTAACAGTTTATAAACTGATTAATTTAGGATTTAATTGAGTAACATACAAACATGGTTAATGTAATCTTGCCTGTGCTTGTCTGTGTGTTGTTTTTCACTCTGCAGAAGAGGCGGAGACGTATAGATCGGAGTATGATCGGTGAACCAACCAATTTTGTACACACGGCCCACGTAGGATCTGGAGATATCTTCAGTGGCATGAACTCTGTAAGTACAGAGACAATTTCATCTAGTGATCAACACTGCAAGTCTTGTGTAGTTCCCTTTTGCTTTGCTCTTTCTGAAGTACATGGATGTTTTAATGGTCTCCATATGGAAATAACAGTTAGAAAGTGGGGACGTAAGATGCACTGCAGGGGGAGCAAACCTATGGAAGCTTGTTTCTGCCACAGAAAATAAAAATTAAAAGGTAATTGCGACTTTTATCTCACAATTTCTCGCAGTTGTGAGTTTACATCTTGCAATTCTGACTTTTTACTTCATAATTGAGTGATATAAACTCACTATTCTGACTTTTTATCTCTTAATTCAGTGATATAAACTAGCGATTCTGACATTTTACCTCATAACTGAGTGATATAAACTAGCAATTCTGAATTTTTATCTCTTAAATCAGTGATATAAACTAGCAATTCTGAATTTTTTACCTCATAATTGAGTGATATAAACTGGCGATTCTGACTTTTTACCTCATAATTGAGTGATATAAACTAGCAATTCTGACTTTTTACCTCATAATTGAGTGATATAAACTAGCGATTCTGACTTTTTACCTCATAATTGAGTGATATAAACTAGCGATTCTGACTTTTTCTCATAATTGAGTGATATAAACTCGAAATTGACTTTTTATCTCATAATTGAGTGATATAAACTAGCGATTCTGACTTTTTACCTCATAATTGAGTGATATAAACTCGAAATTCTGACTTTTTATCTCATAATTGAGTGATATAAACTTGTGATTCTCACTTTTTACCTCATAATTGAGTGATATAAACTTGTGATTCTCACTTTTTACCTCATAATTGAGTGATATAAAGTAGCGATTCTGACTTTTTACCTCATAATTGAGTGATATAAACTAGCAATTCTGACTTTTTACCTCATAATTGAGTGATATAAACTAGCGATTCTGAATTTTTATCTCATTGAGTGATATAAACTCGAAATTCTGACTTTTTATCTCATAATTGAGTGATATAAACTCGAAATCCTGACTTTTCTCCTCATAACTGAGTGGTATAAACTTGCAATTCTGACTTTTTACCTTATAATTGAGTGATATAAACTAGCGATTCTGACTTTTTCCCTCATAATTAAGTGATATAAACTAGCGATTCTGACTTTTAACCTCATAATTGAGTGATATAAACTCGAAATTCTGACTTTATGGGTAGTTCGGTAGAATTAAAGGTCCTTATTCCTTTATCCGCGGGACTCGCGTGTGATATCTCGACACCCTTGCCTCATTTAGTATACAGCGGTTCTATAAATATGCAAATGAGCCCCGCCTTCACTCATTCAGCTCAGAGATCCACTCGTTGACAATCACACGTTGATCTGATTGGTTACAAGGTTGTGTGTGACGTCAGAAACTTGCATTTGTAATTTCATGATCTACTGTATTTATGCTTTATCTAACTCTCAAAAAATTCTTAAACTTTATATAACCCACAAAAATGACTTCTTTAATTACTTTAATGTAATTTGTCGTTGATATTGCATGAATCCAGTTAATTTGTTTGTACATAAAGCACATTTTACAGTACATTCATACTAATGATGCACTGAAACGAAAAATTCAGGATGCATTTGGCCAAAAAACAGAATTAAAGTTTAGTTAATAGTCAATTAACTCAGTTGTACAAATATTGACATTTTTTAAGGCATTTTTATCATCTTTTTAATAATATAATTATGTATTTGATGATGTATCAATGGACCTGCATATCAGTATCAGGATTGGACACCCCTGGTCTAGGTTATATCCGAAATATACCTTCATTATGTAATCCACTGAATGAGCAGGTGGAAACGAGTGTCTCAGACTCTGCCCTAGCGTCGTAATGATTGGCTCTAAGCTAGTCTGAGTTGGTTTTGCTTTAATCCTGTGTCCAGGTGAACTCAATCCAGAACCAGATGCAGTCTAAAGGAGGGTATGAAGGAGAGGCCATGTCTGTGAACGTGCAGATGCAGCTGGTGGATACAAAAGCAGGATAATGCGTGTTGCTGGCAGGGGTGAGTTAAACACTCTTTACTTTGGACTGTTTGTGGTCTACAGGAACATCATATTTGATTGAATATTATAAGCCCCTTGTTGCAGATTATGGGGTGTTTTTGATCTGAAATCTATGTATGTGACTGTAACCGCACACTTACACAACAAGACAGAAGGAGTGTTAGAGCTCTATCACCAAAACAAGAATAACAGTGACGTGACAAAAACCCCACATCCCTGCAGACCCAGTTCACTGTAATCCTCTGATGCCGGTGTGTGTGATATCTCTTAATCAGGTTCAGTGATGAGTGATTCCTGCTCTTACTTCTCTCCATGTGTCCTCGACGGCCACTCCTCACCTCATTACCCAGCAAACACAGGGACGGTGGTGAAGAGGGACGCCACACGCCTCATCTCGGACGCTCGCATGCCTACCAGTGCCAGTCCTGCTTCCATCTGTGCTCTGCTGTAAACCCTTGCTTTCTCATCACACACATCTGTGGGTCTGGAACCAGTCCGAACAGTCGCTTTGGGTCGGTTCTGTTCTGTTTGCTCGTGTAAAGACTGCTGTTTGTGTGTGGATTAATCCTCAGCGCGGAGCCAGCCGACAGCAATGTTCGTATGACAAAACTGACCCGTCAAGAAGCGCTTGTGTTTGAACACGAGCTCAACAAATGCCATTCGTAAGGACATGTGATTGTTACTTTGCTGTTTACAATGTTCCAGTTTGCATTTCTTGTTTTTTTCTGTTCACATAAGAACTGATGTTGAAAGTCATGAGTGGCTTTTCTGCTGTGTCCATGTTACCGTCCCAAACTTGATGTAGAGCTATGGATAGTGTTCAGAATCAGATCAAATGGATAAAAAGCTATTTTAGTTCTAGTGCTCTTTATTGATATATCTGCAGTTACTCAATAGATAAGGTCACAAGACATATGAGGTGAAATTGACCTCGCTCAGGAAACATCAGCGGCCGCAGCGGCCCGATTGAAGATGGTACAGTAGATCATGATTAAACCTTTGAGATGCACAATGAGATCCTGTTTCTGTGTGTAAAAGACCCTGAGGGGGCCGAGTGATGGAAAACATGTCAAATGGGAGGAAAACAAACCTTTATTTCAATGCTTTTGCGTTCGCTCGCAAATGTTTTGCATTTTTTTCCCAAGAAACTTTGAGTTGGATTCAAAGCTGGTTATGATATGAGATTTGAGCAAAATCTATGTTGCAATGCTTTTGTGAGTTTTTGGGGGAATGCAATATGTTGGTGAGCAAACGCATGTTTGATCACTGGCTCGTCCGCTGGATCCAACCGAAGTATTATGGAAATATCACATTGGTACCTTATATTCTGAAAGGCCTTCATATTGCAAAGTCACGGTTTAATGATCTACAGAAAAATAGAGAGCTTTGGTGAAAACAAAGATAATATTTAATAACTATAATGGTAATTTCTCAGTAGAAATGACAGCAGAAGTGGTCAAAGACGTACATTTACACACAAACTGAACACCTAACGCAACCCTTTTTAGACGCCATCTTTATTTTTTAGCTCAACTGCCGCAGAATGATAAGCACAGGATTGTGGGATATTAAAAGTAATGAAGGATACATAAATTCTGATTTCAGAAATCGTTCAGGGGTGCGTTTCCCGTACAACGATGTATCTCGCTGCTTCACTACCATAGTAAGATGTATCGTTGGAGAAATCAACTAGCTAGTCGCGAATGTTTCCCGAAACCCACTAAGTATCCTTCAGCCACGTTGGTTTCAGATGTGGAGTAATAACTACTTTTAATGAAACTGTTTGAGATCCAATTACCGCTAGATTTGTTCATATAAATTACAGACATGTCATCTAAGGACTATTTCTAATTATTCTCAGTTATTTAGCTTTATTACCAGACTCAATATTTGGCTCGTTCTTACATAATGGAGCACTTTCGCACATGCGCACTCTTCAAACACGTTACTTTAAATCTTTTGAAAAACTAAAAGACGTAAATGACATTTGTATGTATTCTAAATAAACGGCACCGGTTGTATGAATGTCAGCTTGCTTATTTTGCTCAAGATAAGGATTTATTACGTCCAAATGTGATGCAATATAGAAACGATGCCTCTAACCACAGGTCGAGAGCTGACGTTCAAACCACACAACTTTGCGAATGTCCATTGGAACGATGGTTTCGGGAAACACCGACTCGTTGAACTATGCTGATAACGATGGAACTTGCGACCATAGTTGGCTAACGATGCTTTCGGGAAACGCTCCCGAGATGAAGGTCTCAGGAGACAGGAGTGATGCTATCAGTGTTAATTGGGACGTCCTACCTTTTAGAAAGTGTCGTCCGAAAGCAACATTTATCAGTTTTTAATCGAATGTTGTGTTGAATCTTATGAAACCCATCAAGAAAAAGTCCTTATTAAAATTAAGTCCCCCAAATAGAAAGCAGGACAACATTATATTCTGCATAAAACATTTTTAGGACTGTGAATGTGCATATTCACAATCCAGTCACCTCCCACATTACCATAGAAACAAATCTGATTTGCATAAGAAACAAAATTGTGCTTAAATGATGAAAATAATGTCATGTATTCTTTTAATTTTGAGGTGAATGTGAACTTGACCTGGACATGTTTTTGTGAGATTCATCTCTGGGCTGTTTTCAGGATTAAACAGGAAGTTTAATTCGGATTTCAGATGATTTCAGCCAGTCAGTCCAGCCGGTTGTGAACCGTATGTATAGCCTAACACTGGCTAAAGTTTCCTGAAACCTGATTAAGCCAGTATTGCCAATGTCATGACACAAGTAAACTTTGTAAAAGTATAAGACAAAAATGTATTAGGGCTGTCAAACGATTAATCGCGATTAATCGCATCCAAAATAAAAGTTTGTGTTTACATAATATATGTGGGTGCACTGTGTATAATTATTTTAGATTATATAAATACAAACACATGCATGTATATTTAAGAAAAAAATATTATTTATAAATAAAATATTTATATTTAAATATAATATAAATTATATATAAATCCGTATATACATGAAAATATTTCTTAAAAATATACATACATGTGTGTGTATTTATATATATAAAATAATTATACACAGTGCACCCACATATATTATGTAAACACAAACTTTTATTTTGGATGCGATTAATCGTGATTAATCGTTTGACAGCCCTAGTAATTATTTTCCAGTATCGTCACATAAACAGTTAAAACTGTATATTTGGGTGTCCCATTGATTTTGACCCAGTGTGGTTAGATTTATGAATTTTCATAAAGGGTAAAATCATTTTAGTTGTTTGGTATTTTGTGCAATTTAAGGCCTGCTGTGTCATTGTGAATATATTTGCCGGATGAAATGTAGAATCTTGAAATATTGGCTTTGAGAAAGTCACAAGGTCACATGTATTTGAAATAAAATGCAAGTAAATTCCCATGTAGGTTTTGACATGGAATGCTAAATGTGTCGGTCCCTGTTAACTGTTGTCGTTTATCAAGTGCTTTATGTTTGTATATATATATATATATCTGCACTCTGTTTGCCATAACTCTCCCTTAAATTATTGTCCCTGTTCTGCTCCTGTTGTGTTTTCTTATTTGCTGGCTCAGAAAGCTCACGTCAGTCCAGTGACTTTGAGACGTGCATCAAACCGCCAGATGTTTTCACACTCACTGGACTCCTGCTTGATTTTAAACCTTTAAAATACATCTTACATATTTGTCAAATGCTCAGAGCTTTCTCTGGTGTGCAATTAAGCCATCAGCCATTTTGGCTCATCAGCCATTTGGGGCCTTGGTGAGGAAAGACAAGCATTTTTTTTTAATGTAAACTGAATTTCTGCTGTAAGTTGTTGCTGCAATTTGTTTAACAATTGATTTGCATCCGATATTGGCGGTGTTCATGTCTCATGAAGGTGTGATGGACTGAAGTGATACTGATGGCAGAAATCAGAGCGGATACGTGATGGGATGATAAAGACATTGAGAAGCCCATCTAGTTTTTAATTTTATTGTGTTGTTATTTAAACTGTGGCCAAAGTGTTGTCAACCAACATGCAATACATGACAGTAAATCTACTCTCTGCCTTTGTTTTTTTTTACCATGGATGGATTTCAGCATCAGGGACACAAGCTCAGCTTTGTCAATATCAGGCGTCAAACTCTTTTTTTTGGTACCCATGTTAACTGATTTCCCGATGTGTTCTGTTGAAATAAATATTTTTTACATGCAATGTTACTTGCACAATTTTTTTTTAATTTTTAAAGAGTGAGAAACGTAAATGTGATCATGTGTATTATATAAAATGTCTGCATTTAATATGGTGCATAGTATTATTAATATTAAATGCCAAAAAGTGAAACAATTTATCCAAACCATGTATCCGCTTATTAACTCTTTCCCCATGTAGCCCCGCCCCTTTTCAGCGTTGCGCTCGTTGTCTTTTGACTTCCGGTCTGTATTTCCACAGCGATCTTGCATAGGTATGAATGAACTGCTCGTAAAAAAAATTCCTGTTCGACATTTGTTAAGACATCTGCTTTAGAATGCTTATGATAAACATTACAATGCTCATGATAACTTTTTTGTTAACTCTATAAGTAAATCCACTTCACCAGAAATATCCAGAACCGGAAGTTCAAAGACACTATTCTAAAGATGACGGAGCCCACGTTTCTCTGGTGCAAAAGGTCTATACAATAGGAGGCACTACATGTACATTCATTTAGATGCTTTAATGCAAAAAAAATGAGAGCAATTGAATCAATTAAAAAATAGGACATCAATATGTAAGTGCAGTGACCAGTCCCAGTTAGTCCAGCGCAGCACAAATAGCAAGGTGTGTCATCAGCATTGCAGCCATGTTTCTGAGTGATAGATCCTCGTGATGACATGTAGATGGAGAAGAGAAGTGGTCCCAGCACTGAGCCCTGAGGCACCCCAGTAGCCAGATGTTGTGACCTATGCCCTTCATCTTTAAGATGGACAGGATGATCTGCTGGTTAACTGTTAGAAGCAGCAGACATCCTGAGGGATGAGTACTGAAGATGAAGCTGCTCTTGACGTCTCAAAGCTTCAGTAACCGAGAGCAGGGCCGTCTCAATTGAGTGACCTCTCTGAAACCAGACTGGTGGTTGTTCTGTGTGAGAAAGGCAGAGATTTGGTTCAACATGACTCGTGCAAGTGCTTTAGCAATGAATGGATAGGCCTAGTTTTCTAGCTGTGCTGGGTTAAGAGTGTGTTTCTTAAGCAGCGGGGTTACCCGAGCCTGCTTAAATGTGAAAGATACCAGTGTGAAGAGAAGTGTTAATGATATGAGTGAGTGTGGGACAACTGAAGAAGAAGTGTCTTGAAGGAGATGAATGGGGATCAAGAGGACAGGTATGGTGGTGAGTTTGGAGACTTCTGCCTCTGAGAGCGGAGAGAAGGACTGGGACAAGAAGTGCTGCATTTATTTGATCAAAATACAGTAATATTTTGAAATATTATCACAATTTAAAATAGCTGTTTTCTATGTAAATGTAGAAATCATGTATTGTCACATGATCCTTCAGAAATCACTCTGATTTGATGCTCAAGAAAAATTTCTTAAACATTGTGGTACATTTGAGTGAAGAACATTCTAGTAATAACTAATTTCAAAGTAGATGTTACACTTTCAGCAGTTAGGTAGCATATTACCACCTCATCTGTCAGGATACACTGTTGAAGGACGGTGTGATGCTGTCTTTAGTGTTGTCTCTGTAGTGACCTGAGGTTAGATAGTGAACACGTGACACACTAACCCAATAGCAACTATATAAACCACATTAGTGACTTTTGTTTTGCAGCAGAACAAGGTAAAAAATGTGTGTCGAATATATGGACATCAGCCATTTGCGTATAAAAACAACACAACATTACAGAAGACTACAAATATATTAATACAATAAAAAGTTGAGCTCTCCATGGCACACACTTCACGTGTCTCCGGACGACGCGAATGAAATACTGTAGACGTAGACCTACAAGTACAGATCTCGAAAACGCCACTAGGTGTCAGGCTCACACAGGAAGAGTTTAGAAAGTCGCATTTGATTTGTGAAATAAAATGGTTACATCACATGGGTCACACATAAATAAACACACACAGAGCCTAGAAATATGCAGAGACAGAGACTTTGATTGTGAATTTGGGCTATTTCTATATTTCAACGATATTTTGGGCCATGCTGTTTGTGTAGCCTACAATATTTAAAGTGATTCTGTACTCTGCCGTTTAGGCTAAATGTTTGGGTCAGTAAGATAGCGTTTTATTTATTTATTTATTTATTTATATAGCAGCAATTAACAGCCTGACATTAAATTTATCAAAAGTGTGATTTTGTATTCGTTCAGGAATCCGGAAAAAAGGGTTATGGCTTCCACAAAAATATGAAGCATCTGTTTTAAAGAATTCCGCAACAACAAGAAATATTATAGGCCTATTTCACATTATTGACAACATTAGCTGCCAGAAAACATACTCATAGGCTAGTGCACCTTTAAAAACACAGTAACATTATTTTATAGTTTATTTCACATTGTTTAGGCCTATCAAAGGACTTTGGGCCTATGCATAAATAAAAATAGCTAATGACAAATTGATTTGCAAAGAGTCCACTTTTTATCTAATGTGTTTTCCTAATAAAATAAATAATTGCTTAATGTATTGTAAGTTACTTCACATAAAAGTCATTCTGAAAATAAAAAAGTGCATCAAATAAAACAAATGTCTATCGTGCATGCACATTTGCAAAACTGTTGACAGGTAGAAATATTCAGGGTAATTCTTTCCAAAACACGCTTCACTGGGTAGTATTTTGTGGGAAATGGTGTTATTTGTTTTGCATTTCCAACGCTACAGCGTGGTTTGATTCTGACATCATATGTCAATAAGTGACATCATATTATAAAAAATAATATAAAACGAGGGAAACTGCACCGGCGCGTGATCTCCGCGCGATGGCGCCTCACATGAATCAGGGGCGCGCACTCAGTCACATGACTCAGTCAAAATGGCGTCGGGGCAACAGTGGGTGTTGGTGGAGATGGTGCAAGCTTTTTACGAGGTAACTACAAACTTTCTGCTTGTATTATTTATTTTTTAATTTTCGTAAATATCGACAGACATTTAGCGTGTGTTCGGATGAACAGCACCGGCCCATATGATTTTGTTTGGCTATATTTCACACACATAATAAATCTTCTTCAGTGTTGTAACTCCAGGAAGTGTTTCACAGTCAGACAGGTGAGGCTCACTCATACACCTGAGTTTACTTCAGTGACCCCGTCAGAAAGTTATTACCCTTACTGTCAATACACCAAAAGCATGACATTAATATAGGCTCTCATCATAAATATATAATTAAGAAGCATTCAGAATCATTCTGTCATGTTTGGGTTTGATTTCAAGTTATTGAAGTACTAACAGCAACTGTTTTTGGTGTAAATCCTGGTAAATGTTTTAATGGATTGTGTGCTGTTTATTCTGAATCTGCAACTCAAGTGTGTGATTAACTTTGACCAAATCTGTATGATCAGTTTTTGTGTGAGGGTGATTCTTCAACTATGGTACTCTTTGAGCTAGACAGTTTCAGAAAATAAAAACATTTCAACAAACAGTTTTTTAGTATCAGTTGGTTTCTCAATCTGTCTAGAAACCTTCCCTTAAATTGGGTGCGATGATTTGTATCGAATAGTATATTGGCATTTTTATCTGACAGCCCAAGAAAACGCCCAAGTTCTCTTATTTACCAACTTGTAGCAATAAAAAATAATAAAATATTTCTTACTACCTAAACTTAATTAATTGTATGTTTTCTTTTGTTTTTACATTAACGTTTTAGTATTATAGCCCAAAATAATTTGCTGTTTTGCACGAACAATGTCATTTCCACCACAACCTGTCTTTACCACCACAATGAACACCGTGGTGGAAATGACTGTGGTGGAAATGACATTTCCCGCCTTTTCCTCTAAAATATCATGATATTACAGTTAGCATTAAATATACACCATTTACACATTATTAAATTAATTTTATCCAGTTATTTTTACGTCCATGTGAAATATGAGCCGTTTGGAAATGACGGCTAATAAACATAATCTGTTTTAGTCTTATTTGCCTTGATTTTTCTTCTTTTCATTGCCCCCTAAAGAGGTCACCCTTTCACCCAGCCATGTGTTCATTGTGGAGTTTCTATTGCTATGGTTACTAAGTATTCAAACCTAAAACAATGATCCCAGGATTCTATTTTGTACAGTGTGGTGGAAATGACAGTGAATCCAAGGGACAAGGGTTCTACTTAAGAAAAATATAAGAAAATATGAATAAATATTGCAATATATAATATGTATAATTGAAATAGACATTATTTTATAATTTGTACTTAAAATCTACATTATTTAAATATTTAATTTAGAATTAAGCGAGGTTGAAGGTACAAAGTCTGGCTTAGGGACAGGGAAAACAGTAAAAATAATGCATAAAAGGCCTCATATTATATAATATAAAGAATGATTGAGCCATGATAAATCTTTTATAAGTTCCCCTTAGGGTGAAGTAAGTCTGACAAAAACAAAAAAGAAGAAATGTTTTTTAGATTTTATTATTTCATCCAGGGACAAGAAAAGTACCATAGCTAAAGAATCACCCGTGAATGCTTTATATTGATTGATTGTGAGCGTTTTATATGAAAACTATAGCAATAATCCTATAAAAAGAAAAAAATCTGCATCTTATCACTGCATTGCACAACTTACTGTAATTTATAAAACATTCAATTGCTGACAAGTTATACTGTTATAAGACACACTCATCTTTAGGATGTCTGATAAGGGGTGCTTGATCTGGAAAAAAGCATTGCATTTTAATTATGGTGTAAATTTATCTGATGAATGATGAAAACATTAATATATGATGCGCATCACAAGTGTTCATTCATCACCATTATACATGGCTTATGAATGTGTTTAATGATCAGATGAGGAAGACATGCAGTTCGTTTCATAATAATGTTGATTTCTCTTCTAGGCACCAGCATATCATTTGATTTTAGAAGGTATTCTGATTTTATGGATTATCAGACTGCTGTTTTCCAAAACATATAAACTTCAGGAGAGATCGGACCTCACAGAAAAGGTGAGAGATCCTGCTTTCACACACTGGTGCAGTGTTAGCTGAAGGATGATTTCTGTTTGATTCTAGCTATTTTGGCTTATTGTTCACCATTGTGCAAAAGTTTGTGGCCAGTGATATTTTTTAAATGTTTTTTAAAGTCTCTTCTGCTCACCAAGACTGCAATTATTTGTTTAAAAATACAGTAAAAACAGTAATATTGTGAAATATTATTACAATTTAAAAAATTGCTGTTTTCTTTGTAAACTGTTATTTTATTCCCATGATTAAAGCTGAGTTTCCAGCCTCATTACTCCAGTCTTCAGTGTCACATGATCCTTCAGTAATCACTCTAATGTGTGATGAAACATTTCAGATTATTATCCGTGAAAAAAGCTGTGCTGATTCATATTTCTGTGGAAATGTTTGAGGATTTTTTGATGAATAAAAGGTTATGTATTCCTTTACTGTCAATTAATTGCATATTTATATTAATTTATTTTAGAAACTCTTACTGACCTCAAACTTTTGTGTTTTACTAAAGAATATCAAATATGATCTGATATTTTGCAAATTTTATATCCATGTAAAGCTCAGACTTTTTTTCAATAACCATTAATAAAATCCTACGCATTTATGTTTAAGTATTAATTTGAGTTGCTGTTAATACAGTTACTGTTTGTTAACTATAATTGATTTGTATTCAATTAGTTGCCATTAAGCCAACTAAAATTTGCACAAGATCAAAACACAACATAAGCCCTATTTGAAGTTTGAACAGGACTAGTTTTTCAGGGGGGAGTTAGAAAAAAAAAATTTTCACAGACATACTTTGTGATCTTCCGAATTTTCCCAGTCTGTGTTTTTCTCTCACACAACCTCAGTAAAAACACAACAGACCTCTAAGAAATCTAAGAAATAATATAAACTGATGTTATATTATCCTAACGCTTCGCCTCGCATATTTTTTGACCTATCCGAGTCACCGTTTGCTCTTAAGACAAGTTAGAAATGTGTAAAATGGAATGACAGTATTGTAATAGTGGTAATGGAAATTTGACCCAGTTACTTCAACACAGGAAATTTAGCTCGATTGCATAAGCATTTGTGTGTGTCCTCTAATCATGTGTTTCAGGAGAAAGAGGAGTTAATTGAGGAGTGGCAGCCTGAGCCGCTGGTGTCCCCCGTATCTAAAGATCATCCTTCCCTTCATTACGATGTGGTCACAGGGTACGTCTTGTGTGTGGGTCTGCGAGACCAGCATGTCTCCCTTCATCATAGCTCTGTCGGCCCCCGTATGGAATTATAATTACGGTGTAAATTATCCTGACTGAGGCAGTGTTTTTCTTTTACAGCCCTCCAAGCCACAAAATCATCGTAAATGGGAAAGAGTGCATTAACTTCGCCTCATTTAACTTCTTGGGTCTGCTGGACAACGAGCGTGTGAAGGTTTGTAGCAGCACAGACGCTAGTCCAAGTGCTTTTCCATTCTTTACATTTACAGACGGCGTAGCTGTTCCTGATTGTAACGTGCAGATTGATCGTTAATGCTAAACACATCTTGATTGAGGTGTAGTTTACATGGCGCTTACACTTACTGTAAATAACTTGCGGCTCACCAAGGCTGCATTTATTTGATCAAAAATACAGTAGAAACAGTAAAATTGTCAAAAAATGATTACCATTTAAAATAGCTGTTTTTTATGCAAATATATAGTAAAGTGTAACGTATTCCTGTGATCAAAGCTGAGTTTCCAGCATCATAACTCCAGTCTTCAGTGTCACATGATCCTACAGAAATTATTATAATATGATGAAATATTTCTGATTATTATCAATTTTGAAAACAGTTGTGCGAACAGCATTTTTTTTGTTCTATAAATCTTTTCTAATAATTTAAATAAGTTTTTCATCAATTTAATGCATCCTTGCTATTATATTTGTTTTTGTCCTTTTTTAAATCAAAACGATGAGAGATTTTGGTAAAGTTTCTATTTTTTTAACAACATTTTAAATGTTATAATAACAGTTATCATTTAATGACATTGGTGTCTCGTCCTCGTCTCTTTTTAGTCATTGAAAAAAAAAAGTCGTCGGCTAACATTTTTCTACTTTTCTTTAACAAAACGAACACTAGAAAATGGGGCCAATTTTTAATTTATTCATATAACTAGAAGAATTAATGTACATAAAGTGGCCAGTGTAAATATTTCGATATTCTTGGTCATTAAAGGGATATTCCACTGTTTTTTCCATATTAAAGGAGTAGTTCACTTTTGAGAGAACTTTTGCTGATAATTTACTCACCCCCATGTCATCCAAGATGTCCATGTCTTTCTTTCTACAGTTGAAAAGAAATGAATTACTGGATTTTTCTCCATATAATGGACTTTACTGGTATCCAAACGGTTCAAGGGCCAAAAGACACGTTCAGTACAAACTGCAAACTGTTCAAAGGGCTTTAAACGATTTCAGACGATGAATAAGGGTCTTATCAAGCAAAAAGATCGCTCATTTAATAAATAAATAATGAAGTTTAAGTTTTATAAGCTCAAATGCTCACCTTGCTCTGTTCTGTGATGCACATTTGACTCTCCTGTTCAAATCATCAAAATGACCAAATCTTTTTCGGAGTCATTTGGTTCATTCAACGAAACGAATGAATTGATTCAGAAAAAGATTGGTCGCTTCTCTGCTTGGCCCATATTGAATGAACTGGGCTAGTTATGTGCGATCAAAGTGTCTCGCGTGCCAGAGCGATTAAGTGCACGCACTGAGACGACAGATGTATGCATCCGTCTTAGTAAAGGGAATAACATAATTTAATATGAAAAAATGGTGGAGTATCCCTTTTAGGAACTCTGGTAGTGATGAAAATTCTATCATACTTCAACAAAAGCTTTAATCCACTGTGTCTCATGGTATCATTAATCTGTTTTCAGTTGAAGGCACTGGCGTCACTAAAAAAATATGGTGTTGGAACATGTGGGCCGAGAGGATTCTATGGGACCTTCGGTGGGTGGATCTACACCTCAGCTTTCTGTCTGTCTGTCTGTCTGAGGACACTGTCAGTTTAAAGCATGTAAATGTTCTGCAGATGTTCATCTGGAGTTGGAAGAGCGCTTGGCAAGGTTCATGAGAACAGAGGAGGCCATTATCTACTCGTATGGCTTCGCCACCATCGCCAGTGCCATTCCAGCGTACTCCAAGAGAGGAGACATCATCTTTGTGTGAGTTAACATCCACAGCTAAAACAGGAGCATCTTTAGAGACAATAAAGCGTATCCTGATCTGTGTCTCTGGTTCTCTCAGCGACGAGGCGGCGTGTTTCTCCATCCAGAAAGGCCTCCAGGCTTCACGCAGCTTCATCAAATACTTCAGACACAACGATATGGAGGACCTAGAGCGCCTTTTGAAGGAGCAAGAGATTGAAGATCAGAAGGTGAGGAGGGATTTGACCAGGTGACATGAAAAGAAATTCAATAGATTAAGTATAAAATGGTGTTTTTAACCTGTTTCCTGGTAAAAAGGTATCAAATAATGTTTTAAAGGTGTAGTAAGAGATATTTTTTTCAGCACACACAGAAGAGACATCAAGCAAATATTCACAAAATTGTTTGTTTAGGTGTTGATTTAAATGTTCAACAGCGTTTCTCAGAAATTACTGCATCTTTATAGCTCCCCTGACATGGGGTTATTTTATAATGTTTCCTGGGCTGCATTTATAATGCTAGTATGTTTTTTTAGATCAAAAATAGTCATAATTTATAAATAAAAAGGCATTTTTCCTAGCCTGATTTTAGCCTCTGATTTGAATGCTTTTTTGAAGGGGTGTGTCTGTTGTGGGATTCAGTGTAATTGGCTGACATGCTTGCATATGAAACATGTGAAACTCTCTCTAAATACTTTTACTACAGCTATTATACGTTTTTACTATTACAGCTATCGAGATTAACAAATCGTGAGAAGATTTTAAAGTATTTAGATCTATTCCCATCACATAAAATGTTGCCGTGATGAGCATTGAGCAAGCAGAGGACAGTCTGTTGATCGCGAGAATGAAGATCTCATCATTGCAACGCATTTTCTGCACTCTCTCTAATGCTTTCACCAATGCAGACATGATGATGTAATACAGTGAGAGCTTCGCTGTGCAGTGTAACGTGCGTCATTGATTTCATAACGAGTTGTCCAGATAAACTTGCGCTGTGGAAAGATTGTTCTTTGATTGCTTTCTGTATATAATTTGTTCACAATTTAAATAAGATTACTTTCATCCTACTAAAAGAAACGATGTGAAGTTGATATTTTAGTCACTGGCTTGACTCACTTATTCATAAACAGTATTGAATGATTTTGAGAGAAAGATTACCTCTCTGAACTTGGCTGGTGGCTCGATAGATTTATTTTCAGACGTTCGTTAAGGCCAGCTCTGTATTGGCCCAAGTTGAGGAAACCGTCGTCGGTGAAATGTTTGGACCATACAAAACTTTGGGAAGCTGTGTCGGCGCATTTCCAGGGAAAATAAAATTAGCCCATTGTTTCTTCAGAGGCTCGGGTGAAGGAACTAAGAAATACTTTTGTGTTCATTTGTACATCCGAACACTGATCAACTGCCATGCTTCGCTCGTTTGCAAGTGATTATATCTCTCAGAAAAACTCAGATCGCACTCGTGCATTCGTACTTCCTAACTCATTTTCTCATGGACGAGCCAAAATCTCTGGGTGGGCAAATAGAGATAATTTTTGGGTTTTGATAACCAAAAATTAAAGGCTAAAATATATATATGTGTGTATATATATATATATATATATATTTATATATGAAGCGTTCAGATGCAAAAGCCTCTAAATGCCATTTGAAATTTTCTTCTTTAATGATGATTTTTATCAAACTTGTATATTTAAGTTCAGTAATTTCACTTAAATGGCGATGATAATTACCTATTAATTGTTATTTAAGTGAAATTACTGAACTTAAATATACAAGTTTGATAAAAATCATCATTCAAGAAGAAAATTTCAAATGTCATTTAGAGGCTTTTGCATCTGAACTCTTCATATATTTTTTTTTCTTTAGTAGAACATGCACTGATGTATCAAGCACAATAAGATACAGTATATTGTATGTTATACTTTATATATGTAGTAGTACATATATTCATCTATCCACCCCAACAACCACTCAAAAGACCTTAGCAACAGTCTACATTCACTCAGTATATATGAAGAGTTCAGATGCAAAAGCCTCTAAATGCCATTTGAAATTTTCTTCTTTAATGATGATTTTTATCAAACTTGTATATTTAAGTTCAGTAATTTCACTTAAATGACAATTAATAGGTAATCTTCATTGCCATTTAAGTGAAATCACTGAACTTAAATATACAAGCTTGATAAAAATGATCATTCTAGAAGAAAATTTCAAATGGCACTTAGAGGCTTTTGCATCTGAACTCTTCATATAATGAAAGAGTATATAATATTTTGAATGCAGCAGCTGTTTGTTTTGCTGTAGACATGCTAGTTCATTCATAGTTATGTGTTTTTTTATTTCAGAATCCACGTAAGGCGAGAGTAATCCGACGGTTCATTTTAGTTGAGGGTCTCTATATCAACACTGCAGATATCTGTCCACTGCCTGAACTGGTAAGATCATGTAGCCTGCTGTGCATTCAGAGAATAATTCATAATAAGGCTGCAACATAAGAAGTATTAAAAGAAAAAAGAAAAGGATCTGAATGCTCTGTATACCTCTTCTAATACGGTTTATAACTTTTGTGGGATTTAACAAACATATCACTGCTACTATTACATTGCACTGGTTGCATTTTCAACACGAGTTGGTTTTCTTAATGGATGCATCTTCTTTTCCAGGTAAAACTGAAGTACAAATATAAAGTACGGATCTTTTTAGAGGAGAGCATGTCTTTCGGGGTGCTTGGAGAACATGGAAGAGGAGTCACAGAGCATTTTGGGGTCAACGTATGTAATGGCTTGAATAAACAGTACACTTCTCTACAGTTGTAGGTGCTTTGTTGAAAAATAATGACGTGTGTTTTAATTTCAGATTGATGATATTGACCTCATAAGTGCCAACATGGAGAATGCGTTGGCATCCATCGGAGGTTTCTGCTGTGGACGGTCATTTGTGATTGATCATCAGGTATGACTACAAAGTAACAACTGATTTGCACCATCAAACTTACTTTGTAAATTGGCACTTTATTACAGGAATATTCAGCATAATGTCTGTTTTGCCATTCAACTCAAAGTCAGACTCTTTAAGGTTGCGTCCCAAACGACTGATGCACGATGTACTTAAAGGGATAATTCACCAAAAAATGAAAAGTAGCCCTTGATTTACTCACCCTCAAGTCATCCTGGGTGTATATGACTTTCTTCTTTCAGACGAGCACAATCAGAGTTATAATAAAAAAATACCCTGGCTCTTCCAAACTTAAAATAAAAGTGCATCTATCCATGATAAAAGTGCATGTATCATCATCAAAGTACATCTATCCATCATAAAAGTACATCTATTCATGATAAAAGTGCATCTATCCGTCATTAAAGTTTATCTACCATCACAAAAGTTCATCTATCATCATAAAAGTGCTTCTATCTATCACAAAAGTGCATCTACCTATGATGAAAGTGCATCTATCCTTGATGAAAGTGCATCTATCCATCATAAAAGTGCATCTATCCATCACCAAAGTTCATCTATGGTCATCAAAGTGCATCTATCCATCATAAAAATGCATCTATCCATGATGAAAGTGCATCTATCCATCATTAAAGTGCATCTATCATTGATGAAAGTTTTTCTATCCATGATAAAAGTGCATCTACCCATCACAAAAGTGCATCTACCCTTGATGAAAGTGCATCTATCCTTGATAAAAGTGCATCTATCCTTGATAAAAGTGCATCTATCCATCATAAAAGTTCATCTATCATCATAAAAGTGCATCTATCCATAATAAAAGTGCATCTACCCATCACAAAAGTGCATCTATCCATTATGAAAGTGCATCTATCCATGATGAAAGTGCATCTATCCATCATAAAAGTGTCTATCCATCATAAAAGTGCATCTATCCATGATAAAAGCGCATCTATCCTTGATAAAAGTGCATCTATCCATCATAAAAGTCTGTCTATCCATCATAAAAGTGCATCTATCCATTATAAAAGCGCATCTATCCATGATATAAGTGCATCTATCCATGATGAAAGTGCATCTATCCATCATAAAAGTCTGTCTATCCATCATAAAAGTGCATCTATCCATGATAAAAGCGCATCTACCCATCACAAAAGTTTATCTATCATCATAAAAATGCTTCTATTCATGATGAAAGTGCATCTACCCATCACAAAAGTGCATCTCCCATCACAAAAGTGCATCTACCCATGATAAAAGTGCATCTATCCTTGATAAACGTGCATCTACCCATCACAAAAGTTCATCTATCATCATAAAAGTGCATCTATCCATCATAAAAGTGCATCTATCCATCATAAGTGCACTTTTTTCATGGATAGATGTACTGTTTTGGACTAAAACAGAAACGGCCATTCACTGCAATTATAAAGCTTGTAAGAGCTCCGATCGCATTTTTCTGAAAGGAGAAAGTCATATACACTTAGGATGACTTGAGGGGAAGAAATCATGGGGTAAGTTTGATTTTTGGGTGAACTATCCCTTTAACCGTGTACTGTGTGAATTTTTGTAAGTTTTTTTTGTCGTCTGTCAATCATAGTCTGTTACCCCTCCCCGACGGCATTACATAGGAATATTCCACATCCGACTTAAGGCATAACACCTGGCTTCAGTCTAATGTCTGTTCACATCATCTCTGGCTTGCTGTCCATTTTTCCACACTCATTCATTTTGACTGTGTGTATATCAGTGCATGGGAAATGTGTTTACAGCCGAAAAGAATCTGTATTTTCAATTTTTGACGTTGGTTTTGTGTCTGTGTTCAGTAAGCAAAGGCTTTCATTAGGCAACTGTATGTTGCACATACTCTTATCTGGTGCTGCGAATCTAAAAGATTTGGCTTTCTGGTCATTTGTTTGAATGAACAAAAGAGGCTTCTTTTGATGTATATTTCTGTACATATGGTTTTTATAATCTGAAGATAAAACTAGTTATATACATATGCTTTTTTAAATCTGGACGTGTGGAATTATCCTCATGTGACCGAGTCTTTGATATGTGATCCAGATCCTTATGAAATGGGAGTTTCTAACACAGTTAGAAGTTTCTATGGTGGATAATTGACAGAAATCAATCTTTTGCTATGACGTAATTCCACTTAAGTTACCATATGATGCATTTTGCTATCCTCTGTATTTATGAGGTTTGATTTAACTTTCATACAGTCATTTATTCTTTTCCCTGCCTATTTGACTGTCATAACATGGCTTGCGAATCACATGGATCGTATCAGATTCGTTCTTCCCTTTAATGATGTGAAGGAAGTGAATCCACACGCTCCACTGAAATGCATATGGAGCATCAACAATCTGGGCTGTTTGCAGATTTTCGTGCACTTTTACTGCTCAGTTACTTTGAAATAATGCCCCTCGAGACTCAAAACCCAATAACTCAGTGTGATAACATGTGGCTCGATGTGAAGATCAAGCATTCAATTTATAGTCCAGTTTGGTGAAGATTTGAGAATATGGATTAAGTATACAAACATTCATAATGGTAAAAAATGGCAGACAAGTAAACCGACAGGGCATTATTGATTTTGTCCCCTAAAGGCATAGGAAAGAGTTCAGTGGGGGAAAAAACTGAATCATTAAAAGCATATTTATCAAGTTTTGGTTCCAAAGATGCTTAAATTTCAAAGTGTGGCAAATATCCAGCAGTTTCCATCTGGACCAATGGACCAATAATATTGGCGATCTGATAAATGTGGTATTGCTGGATTCTGCAGGGATGGTTAAAAGCATATTTGTAATTGTAAAATTATAAGTATATTAATGATTAATAATAACCACCAGTTGCCACTGTCTCCACTGTCCACATCTAAGTTTTGTTTAAATGCGATGAAATGTTGTATAGTTTTGTTTTTGTAATGGTTGCGAAACTCACAAATCCAGATGGACCCTTCATTGCTTGGCTTCTGATAAAGATTTCCCCATCATTATTATACTCTAAATTGAATATGAATGTTTTCTGTTGAGAATTATGAATGTGTGTTGTGTGTTTTCAGCGTCTGTCAGGCCAGGGTTACTGTTTCTCCGCGTCTCTTCCACCCATGCTGGCCGCCGCTGCTATCGAAGGCCTGAACATCATGGAGGAAGATCCAGGTAACATTTACTTAGACTAAAGCATGCATTTTATCTTCTCTAGCCATTTACTATATATTTTGGGAACATACTTTTAGATATACCTGTATATACAGTGGTGGCAAAAATTATCGATAAGATTTTTTTTAATCTTTTAAAAGTCTCACCAAGGCTTCGTTTAATTGAGCAAAAATAAAGCAAAAACTGTAATATTGTGAAATAATTTAACAATTTAAAAGAACTGTTTTCTATTTGAAAAGTTTTCAATTGTAATGTATTCCTGTGATCAAAGCTGAGTTTTCAGCATCATTACTCCAGTCTTCAGTGTCACATGATCCTTCAGAAATCACTCTAATATGATGATTTGATGCTCAAGAAACATTTCTCATTATCAATGCTGAAAACAGTTGTGTACAATTTTTTTCCCCCGAATTATTTGATGAATTGAAAGTTCAAAAGAACAGCATTTTTCTGAAATGGAAAGCTTTTGTAACATTAAACACTATCGTTGAAAAGTTTGGGGTCAGTAAGAATATTTTTTATGGAAAGAAACTAAAGAAATTATTCATTTTATTCAGTAAGGATGCATTCAATTGATAAAGTGAGCAGCATAGACATTTATGATGTTACAAAAGCTTTCTATTTTGGGTAAATGCTGTTCTTTTGAACTTTATTCATCAAAGAATCTTGAAAATGAATTGTACACAACTGTTTTCAACATTGATGATGATTATAAATGTTTCATATTAGAGTAATTTCTGAAGGATCATGTGACACTGAAGACTGGTGTTATGATGCTGAAATTTGATCACAGAAAAAAATACTTTAAAATATATTCAAAGAGAAAAAAATAATATATATATATATTTTTTTTTAAATATTTCACTATTTCTGTTTTTGCTGTATTTTGGATCAAATAAACGAAGCCCTGGTTAATAGAAGATGCTTCTTATAAAACATAAATTCTTACTGTTCTAATAATTTTGGCCACCACTCTGTGTGTACAGTATATGTATGTATATATATATATATATATATATATATACATATACACACACACCTGAATTACGATTTTTCACCGTCCTTAATATAACATGACTAAGGATTTCTTTCTTTCTTAAACTTTTAACTGTGTTTTAGTTGACTGATTTGGCTGGGCTTTAAAGAGACCCTTTGATAATCAGCTGATCTAAACCATATGCAGCGACGCTCAGACATCATTTTTAGCTGTATTTGCTTGGCCAACACAATTACTCACATTTAGTTAAGGCACTTGAATAAAACTCTTAAGTACGATCAGACTTTTGCTTGGCGGATTTTAAAAGGGCTGAAAATCCCATAGACTTACATTGACGAGGGAACCATGCCATATCGAAACACCAGATTATCCCCAGCTCTTTTTGACTTTCTCCAGAAGTAACCGCAGGGTCGGCGCTATGGTGGGGCATTCGAGGGCCATGCCCCCCTAGCGCTCATTGATGCCCCTCCTACCATAGTTTCTAATACAGTGCTAAATCATAAATCATATGTAGGCTATACAGTACCAAATGTCCAGCAATCTATTTAAATAGTACATTGTGTTTAATTTGTTGTCCTAATGAGATCTAATATGTGCTGGTGCCAAGAATTTTCAAATGAAGAAATGGATAAATCCAATCCGACTTTTATTTGTAAGTGTTTTAATGGTCCAGTGGCAGAACTTTAAACTAGCGCGTAAGAGATTCTGGGTTCTAGTCCGATTATTTTTATCAGTGGTTGTCAAGCAGGGACATGTTTGAGTGCATTTTACTATGTGATTTCACCGGTACGAATAGAGATTTCTCCGCAACGGATCAAGCGCTGTATGTATCCGTGTGAAGATGTTTCTTGTGGCAGTGCGAGCCACAAGAGAACACTTTATCCGCACCACAGATCGAGTCAACGAGCACTTTGATCACTTGATTTAAAAAAACAACACATTTCATTTATTTGTATTGGTACATCCGTGCCGCGAGATGTTTAAAATTCGCAAATAATAATAATTAATAATAATTATAGTAATAAAAGGTGTTTAGTTTTTTTTGTTTTGTTTTTTGCGTCAAAATATTTCTCAAATGGCAGTGCCGCCCCAGTGACAGCTTTTGTACCTTTTTTCTCTGAGAGTGTATATGTGATTTGAAATGTTCCCTCACAGGCATTTTCAGGGTTCTGCAGGAAAAGTGCCAACACGTCCATGAAGCACTGCAAGGGCAAGTCAATCCTACTTCCTTCTTTCCATGAAATAAATCTTGTGTTTAGAAAAATTAAACATCGCCTGTGAAAATCAAATCAGTGTTATCAATGTTATTGTGAGCTATAATCATCATGGAGGAGGACTGATAAGCTTGTGTACTGTTGGCTGGCCTGGAGTGATGATGTCCTCGGGGTTTGTTGCAGGACTCCAGGACTGAAGCTGGTGGGAGAGTCTTTCGCTCCAGCTCTGCATCTACAGCTGGAAAACAGCACGGGATCCAGAGCAAACGACCTGAAGCTGCTCCGAACCATCGTCGATTACGTACGTCCAGCCAGCAAATCACTGACAGAATGAGTCTCGATCATCAGCATATTGGTGAAAGTATTCAATCCAGTGTAATAATGGAAAACAATATCACTGTAACCTCATAGCGGTGCGTAGTGTTTCGTGTTCCGCAAATTTTGCAGCTTTAGATACCAAAATGAACATGAAAAGTTGAAATAAGTATATAAAATAAAGTTATTAATACTTTTATTCAGCAAGGATGCATTAAATTGGACGAAAGGGACAGTAAAGAGATTTATAATGTTACAAACGATTTAATTTTCAAATAAATGCTGTTTGATGGAACTTTCTGTTCATCAAACAATTCTGAAATGTATCAGTTTTCACAAAAAAATGAAGCAGCAGCACAACTGTTTTCAACACTAATAATAATAATAATCTGAAATATTTAATCATATTAGACTGATTTCTGAAGGATCATGTGACACTGAGTAATTTGAACGTGGCGCGTCCAATCACAATTTAGAGTTAGAATTGTCCATTTTATGATATTTATTAGCCCATGGCTATATAACCAAAAAAGTGACATTATTTCAGAGGCAGAGATACAGTGATGAATCAAAATAAAAGTTTCTCATTAGATTATAATATATAATGTGCACAATAAGATCACAGACATTATTAAACAGAGTTTTGAAAAAGGTTGACTTTCAGGATGATGCGCTGAGAGTAAAATAATCTGTTTTGGTGATTTCCGTAGAGTTTGGAGAGACAAATCGCGCTCACTTTGGCTCGATATCTGGACAAAGAAGAGCGATTCCTGCCACCGCCAAGGTCAGCTGTGAACGATGATCTCAGTTTAACCTCTCTGCAATGATGTTCTGATGTGAACCTGATTTCTTGACCTGAACCTCTGCTGTGTCCTCAGCATTAGAGTAGTCGTCACCGTCGAGCAGACGCTGGAGGACATCCAGAAAGCAGCGACATGCATCCGAGAAGCCGCCGTGAACCTGCTGAAATGACCACGCCCATCAGAGACACGGAAGTGAGAGTCACGGCTCGATGACCTTTGACCCCGAAGACCTCTGCAACACACTGAGCGAACCTTTTTGTATTATATTTATGTTGGTGTACAGATACTGTGGATTATTTGAGTCTTTATTTCACGTTGAAATAAACGCAGAGCTGGTTCTTCACGCTGTTTGCACATCAAACCTGTTGGGAGATCTTAACTAATCAACAATAAATACCATAAAAGAGAATACTTATTATATATATAGTCACTTTTTGTTATACACTTGTTTTTACATTTTGTTTGTTACCTTTGACCAAAGAGTTGCATCTATACCACGTTTCAAAATGTTCATTCACTGCAAATTAATTGTGTTTTTTCTCTAGCTTTGAGGAATCATACATTAAATGATGCAGTTATTCTTTCTTGGATTCAGGTTTTTATTTTATTTGTTGCTCACACACACACAGTTTTGATTCAGTGATTGTCAATTTCAAAATGTGACTGTTTTCTAGCAAAATTCAGGAATAAAACCCGCTTAAGCCTTTATACAAAGTTAGTCATGTTGGATTGGTTTTAAAATCTTTTTCTCCAAAAATCTCCAAAAATGTATGTATACAGAAATATACACTATCGTTCAAAGATTTGAGTCATGTTTTGAAAGAAGTCTATTCTGCATTTATTTGATCAAGAATACAGTGAAATATAACAATTTAAAATACATTTTCTTTCTATATATATTATTTATTCCTGTGGTAAGTATTGGGGAAAGTTACTTTTAAAAGTAATGATACAATATTATGTTACTCCCTAACAAGTAACTAATTGGATTACTTAGTTACTTTTAATGGAAAGTAATTTAATGCGTTACTTTTTCTCACCTGGGCGTTTTTTTTTTTTTTTTAAATAACAAAAAACTGAATTTCTACTTTTTTTCAAATGTAAAAAAGCTTGAAGGCTCACTCCAAAAGTGAAATGACATGAGACAAGAAAGTTCACCTCTCTTATTTCAGCTATAAAAATAGAAGAAGAAAAAAAGAAACACCAATGTGATATTTATCTGAAGTAATTTGACCTTTTCGTAAGGTTAATTGAAGGTCAGAAGTAGACGCATTGTTTAATGAAGTAAGATTAAATGAATAAAGTATATGTGTGTAATTTAACATTTAATTATTGCAGGTTTGTTGCAACATGCGTTACTTTTTTGAATAGTTAACTACTCATTACTTGAAAAAGTAATCCGGTTATGTAACATGAGTATAATGCATTAGTAAAGCTAAGTTTTCAGGATCTTCATAACTCTGTCAGTCTGAAGCCATAAAGCTGCAGAATCATATTTGATTTGCTAATTTGTCAGGCCTCTAAATTATCAAATGAAAATTCTTTTTTCTGATTTTTATAAAGTGAACATAAGAATAACTTTAATTTCAAGATGAACACTTACTGAGCTGAAGCAACTTGTTTACTTGATTATTCATACATCATTTTAAAATCATGATTATCAAGAATGATCAGGCTTTTGAGGAAGGCTTATTTGTTCATCTCTCAATCATCATTGTATTGCATTGCTTCATGTTTTAAAACGACAGAGCTTTGATTATTAAACTAAGCATTTAAATAAATATCTTATTCAGACATAGAGATTCAGATATAGAGTGACGATTTATATGGTTTTATAATAATAATAATAATAATTTGTTACATTTATATAGCCCTTTTCTGGGTACTCAAAGCGCCATACATAGAGGGTAAAACACCACCAATGCACAATATAGTTTATGTAACTTCACTTTTAAAAAAACTTTTGCTGATAATTTACTCACCCCAATGTCATCCAAGATGTCCATGTCATTCTTTCTTCAGTCGAAAAGAAACAAAGGTTTTTGATGAAAACATTCCAGAATTTTCTCCATAATGGACTTCAATGGGAACCAAATGGTTCAAGGTCCAAATGAGAGATTTAGTGCAGATTCAAAGGGCTTTAAAGCCACACTGCGGATCTTTTGGTGTTCCGCAGTTTTTGCACTTCCGTATGCGGAACACCATACGCTGAGTAAGGGTCTTATCTAGGACCCTTAGAGTCATGACTTGAAAAAAGATTTGTTCATTTTGATGAATGAGTTTGAACAGGAGAGTCACAAACGCTCATCACAGAACAGAGCAAGGCAAGCATTTGTGCATATAAAATTTAAACTTTTTTATTTATTTTTTAAATGGCCGATCGTTTCACTAGATAAGACCCTTATTCATCGTCTGGTGTCGTTTAAAGCCCTTTGAAGCTGCACTGAAACTCTCATTTGAACCTTGAACCGCTTGGTTCCCATTGAAGTCCATTATATGGAGAAAATCCTGGAATGTTTTCATAAAAAATCTTAATTTCTTTTCGACTGAAGAAAGAAAGACATGGACATCTTGATTGACGTGGGGGTGAGTAAATTATCAGCAAAAGTTTTTTTGTTTTAAAGTGAACTACTCCTTTAAGTATCTGCTTTGATTGGCATTAGCATCATAATTTCTTACGACTCATTTTTGCTCAGTTTGGGCTGATCTTTTTACTGTTTCTTTAGATTTGACGGACTCCTGCTCCATTTTCAAAAATATTCTCACTGAATTCATACATCAGGCTTGACAGGGTTAATATATGCTGACTTTCTGCTCAAGAAACATTTCAATTATCAATGTTGAAAACAATTGTGGGCTAACTTTTACAGCGTCATACTTCAATATTCGAAACAAAGCTCGAAAGTCCACTAATTTTGATCAATTTACTGAATGAAAACACTGACTGATCCCGAGGTTTCACCGGCAGGTGTCGTGTTTTTCCAAGGTGATCGAACTTCCAAACCACTTATCCATGCTGACGTCCCCTAAAAACCTTCGTGGTGCGTCGGGACACGTGACCTCGTTAATATTCAAGAGCCAATCAAAGTTAGCTATTCAGCTAAATCAATTTAGGGTATCGTTTGCTAATTAATATTCATGAGCGGAGCCGTTGCAGTAGTAGGATTCGTAAATGTGCTTCTTTCCCTTGGGACGGATCCATCCTACGTCACGAGGAGTTGGAGTTACTCGCTCACTGTGGTGTTAGGAGACTTCTGGGACACTTGAACGGGATCCGCGGCGCTCGACGAACACCTTTCGACTGAGCGGGATGAAACGCGTTATTGTTTCGCAAACGAACCGTCATAAACAGTTTCATTCAACGCACACTTGAGCTCCTGGGAAAACGCGCATTGTTCGCACGCGCAAACTCAACTTTCATCCTCACTTGTGGAGAGAGAGAGGCTTTATCCCGGAATCCCGCTGCTCCAGAGGAATGCTCCCCGTAAGGATGTACACACTGAGGATTACAACTCAAACTCTTCTGCTGGCCATATACATCTTCCTCGCAACTTTTACACACGCAGGTAAGAGTTCGTGCTTTTATTATTATGTTTTTTTTTTTCATAAACGTGATTTATATGTGTATGATCGTATTAATTACATTCTATTGGAAGCAATGTCTGCTGAATTTCATCATTTGAAGAGTGTGCATAATTAATGGAAGTGTGGAAAATGTTTTTGCTCCCTCTTACGAAGATGTGAGATGATTTATTACCTTGTCTCCTAAATATGGTGTTCAGATTCCTGCAAAATGATTGAATCTACTGTAAGGGAAGCAGATTAAAGGGATAGTTCACCCAAAAATGTTAAATTCTGTTATTAATTTACGTGTTGAACCAATGTCTAAATATCTTTGATCTGAACACAGATATTTTGAAGAATGGGTAAGTTAACCAAGCAATGTCTGGTCCTCATTGACTTCTGGGTATTTTTTTTTTCTCTTAGCCAGCTATGTAAGTCAATGGGCCTCACATCTGTTTGGTTACCCATATTCTTCAAAGCATCTTCTTTTGTGTTCAACAGAATGAAGGCATTTTGGAAGGTGTGTAAATGATGACAGAATTACAAAATTACTTTGAACTATCCCTTTAAGTGCATTTAATCTAAGCATCTCTAACTGAATGCACCTTTGCTTCACTTTGATCTGTAATTTACTGTGCCTGTTTTAACGAACACAAACTTTATTATTCCCTCTTTAAATCAAATGTAATGCATTTACGTGGGTTTGTTTGTTGAAATTGGCTGAAGGTAATCAGATGCATATTTTGAGAGTGATTTCGTGTTAATTCGTTTCCCTCCCCGCAGGGAGGAGTGTGACAGATGTTGAAATTTCCTGTTTTGAGTTTGCGCTCTTTTGGCCATTTGTCTGGAGGTTTAAGGGGGATGGGACCCCTTTATCGCCCCGCGCTGAGGCTTTGTCCCAGCACTGGAGCCTGTGGGCCGGGCGCAGTGGAAGTGTTGGCCTCATTGATTAGGTGTCTGTGTGTCAACAACACGTGACTGACTCTTCTTCATCAGCCTGGCAACTATTGCCACAAACTATTTGTTGAAGACTGCAAGTGAGCAGCCACAGTTTTTACCTCACACTTGAACACACTCGTTCACACAGAACACGTTTTTTTTTTGTGTTTAAATACACGAGATGCGGGGAAGTTGAAGGGAGGGGGGCACCAGGTCTAAAGATGCTTGATACTTGAGTGTATGGGAGGCAGAAAAGACCAGTTTTTCTTTAGACGTTCCATATTATGGAAGATCGTTTCTGACACAGAATAAAAAACTAAGAAACAAAAAGGTGCTTAAATGAATTATTTGGTTTGAGTTGAGCCAACTCAAATGAAACTAATTACGTTAAATGAACTTTTATGAGTATTTATAACTTTTTTTGAGTTCACAAAACTGACACATTTTAAGCCATCTGAATTTTTTCATTGTTTTGAGTTTTATGACCTTGTTTCTTTTAATTTAGACAAACCTAAATTTAACTTAAACTTGGCTCGGATTTCTATTTCCCAGCCATGACACTCAAAAGGGAAGTAAATGATTAAATTAATTGTTATATAATGTTTTTTTTTTGTTTTTGTTTTTTTGCACAAGATCAATGTTTTGTGGGAGATTTAGTAGTGTGTTTTGTTATGGGGGGTGGGGTGGACGAGTGGAGCATGACCTTAGCCATAGACAGTATAAGAAGTGGACAGAGCGATCTCATTGGAACTCCATTAAGACGATTTAAGCCCGTTTTTTGGCGAATTTTTTTTTTTTTTTTTTTAGCACTTCCATCCCTGACGCGCAGACTCAAGATGTGACGAGAGCAACCCGTCTGTCTTCTAGTGCTGTGGCATGAGAAATCTGAATCATTCCTTTCCGAAACATGCAGAGGCGGAGAGTGTGAATAGGAGCTGTTCATGAGCTAGGAGAAGGAGACAATTTTGCTTGGTATTCTGATTAATTATTTTGTCATTTTGCCTCCACGTCTCCCCGATTGCGCGCGAGCTTCTTCTCCTGTCCGGTAATCTCTCTACTGTGCGACAGAGAGCCGCGTGGGTATGACGCAATCGTTAGCCTACTTTCACTAAAACTGCTTCTACAGGGCCATAACATAAGCTACAAGGTAATGGAGCATTTTATACATTGTCGTGTTTCTTTCGAAGTAAATAAAGTACAAAAGGGGTCTTTAAACACCTCAGATGTAAAGTTATTCGCTGTCAAAGTGACGCCAAAATGAATGGGAGTCAGTGGGAATGCTAACGCAGGTGAAGTTCTGCTACAAGATGGCAGCTCCCGCGAGGCTTCAACTTCTGGTCGATGGATTACCCCCTTGACCTTAGCTTGCCTTGAGAACAGATATATGTTAATATTGTATATTGCTGTACTCGATTCAGCAAGTGCTATGCTATGTTAATGCTAGGGCTGTCGCGATAACCGCAATATTGCAGTACCGCGCTTCTGACAGGTCAACCGCAGAGGATTGCACGTAACCGCAGCAACCGCGATATTCACGTTTTTTTTTATAAGGCTTCTTCTTGTTTTGAACTTCATGCATGTGTATTGAATGCTAAACAAGTTCATAATGATAACAACAAGACTGTTTATCTTAGTGATGTGTAGCCTACAGAGGCTTCACACAGACAGTGAATGAGAGAGATCTGCAGAGCGCGTGCGATTACCTGCGTCTGTCTTTGAAGTCGTGAAAAGGTTGCCGTGTCAAAGGAAAGCGAAATATTTGTCGTATCATCAAGCTTCACGTCACGGATATTTTCCACAAATGCGCGTCAGCAGCAGCGCTGGTCAGAATCCCACAGCGCGAGGAAGCCGCAGAAAATAATATCAGTCACGCATTGAATCAATGCCATATTGGTCTCTAATAAGTGAAGCATCAGCTTCCGCGTTACCCATGCGACGCATTGCTGATCAGCTGAGCCTTGAAAAGTGGAACAAAGTTAAAATCAAAGTTATAAATAATAACATCTTGTTTCATTACATCTCTTTTAACGAATCAGCTTCTTTGAACGTGTTCGTTGAATGAACGGTTCAAAGTCCGTTGTCATAACAATATGCGCGCTGAGTGAAAGCCCTTCAATCATGCTTTCAATGCGCATATAGACGCTGTTTAGTTTCGGTTATTGGTTAAATGACCTCGTTTTTGTCCACATCGTAAACTTTATTTATATAGCAACAAATACTTATAAATTAAATAAATAAATAAATGGCGGTAATACCGCATATCGCGCTATTGAGCCACTCAACATTACCGCAAGGGAAATTCCATAACCGCGACAGCCCTAGTTAATGCTATCAAAGCATTGTATTACCAATTAGCAAGGTCGCATTTATTGAATTAGCTTAAAGCTAAGTTTCAAGCTACTAAAAATAAGTTAAGAGCAATTAAAATGTGTGAAAGTTCTACTTACTTTAACTTTAAATATCTTAAATTAAAAAAAAAATGTATGCCTAGCCCTAACCGATTACCGTACCTAAAATTTTAGTTTCGCCAACTTATTCCGGTTTACAGTTGCGAATTTATATCTAACACTGTTTTCCTCACATTTGCCACAGAATTAAAAATAAAAAAAGTGCTGGCGACTTATCCAACAATACATACGTAAAAAAAAAAAATACAATTGCGAGTTTATATCTCAAATAGTCGCAGTTAAAAATATAATTTACAGTATAGAATTAATATAAAGTATTGTAATTCGCCAAAATACCATCATTTTAATGCATTGAGTTTAATACTTTTGTCTCAAAATATATTTGGTAATTTTAGCTAAATAGTCAAATCTGTACAGTGGAATCCAAAAGCTTATTCTGTGTTGAGATTTGCTATAATGTATGCATTGCTCTACGTGAGTGCACTGTATGCTGTTATAATAAAAGCAAATAAAAGATATCCAGCTTTATAGAGCTGTGCAACAGTACAATTTACATACGATGTAAACAATCAAAGCGCCCCCGTCCATGTTAAAATGCGTGAGTTTGTGTTCTGTTGGGCCTCGGCCTCAGCCGGTCCACAGGAGGTGCTCCTCTTTTGGCTCACACTTAAGACCATCAGAAAGGTGTTGGAGATGTTCAACAAGCCCATTGATGTGGTAATTGATTCACTTGCTAATAAGAGTCCCTGAACCTACAGACAACTGAATCGGCTTCAAACAATGTAGACTGAGAAGAAGTGGGCTTGTGATTTTAAATAGTCAAGTGGCTTTCAGCTCCTAATGCCTCCTCCTTTGAGCCATTTGCATGTTTACACTTTTGAGTCTTTGGATGTTAATGCGGAATGAATCTGTTAATCATTAAAAACAAAAGGGGCCGGCGTAGTGCTGAACTCTGTTTAGTGCCTCCTAATATCAGGATCCCCTTCCTAACACATAAAGAGAGGAGAACGTCCTAGAAAGTTTATTGGTATTCAAAGTATTGCATTGGGATGAAGGAAAATTGACACTTAAAAATAAGAATATTTTTGTAATTAATTAATTCTTAAAAATGTTTTATTTATAAATAGACTTAGTAATAGTCATTTTATCGCCACTATTTTATAGGGATTTTTTTTATCTTGGTTTTACTATTTCAAGTGACTAAGCAGGACAGACAAACTGATTTCCCTATTTAAAAAATGTAACCTTACAAGGTAACAAAATATAAAAGACAAAATGTGTGTGATTACGGACCATTTTGGCCAAAGTGGAGGCGAACGAAGATTAAAATCTTTAATTATTTGTTATAATGAGAACAAAGATGCATATTACAAATAAAATATAATATACAAATGGAATAAACAGTGATTTACAGCAGTTTACAAGAACTGTAACTGTAAAAATAACACTCTAGCTACTGTAGTTATTCAGTGAAGAACAGTGAGGGAGTTTCTATTTGACTTTTGTTGGTTGATCAACATTATGGACAAGTCACGGCAGGTTTTATTAGGATACTGTCACTTTAAGACCTCATGCATTGATCTAATATACAAACACGCATTCCGTTTTGGATGTGTATGGTTAGACATAAGACTTAACCGACTGTGTTTATGTAAACCTAGTAGGCCTGTGAAACGATTAATCGATTAATCGCATCCAAAATAAAAGTTTGTGTTTACATAATATATGTGTGTGTAGTTCGTATAATTATTTTGTATATATAAATACACAAACATGCATATATATTTAAGACATATTTGCATGTATGTACTTTATATATATTTATACAAAATTAATATTATATATAAATATTTGATATATTAATAACCAATTTGTCTTAAATATATACATGTGTGTATTTATATATATACAAAATAATTATACACACTACACACACATATATTATGTAAACACAAACTTTTATTTTGGAACTTTTACGTTTAATCGCGAATAATCGTTTCACAGCTCTAAAACCTAGTGTATATTTGCTTGCGTTAACATGTGATGTGGATGTACGTGTTGTTGTACTGTGTCTTGGGGTGGCCAGAGCTTCAACTGAACGCTCTTTAGCACGATATATTTCTTCAGCAGATCGTGGAGACATTTCAATTATCCACGATCAAAAGTCATATATCGCACACCCCTACCCCCCTCTACAAAAGTGGATTGCGCAGTAAATATTTATCCATGGCATTTCATATTTTGGATTTTTAATGTCTTTTCCCAGGAAAAAAAGATCCAAAATCAAAAATGTAGCCGGTGTCTTCTGGTATGTTTACACACAAAAAAGTTTTCTTTCTTTTTCTTTTGTGTTTTTTTTTTTTTTCGCGAATGCACGGGAATGTTGTCGAAACGATCTCCGTTCACACGGATCCACGGAAACAGCGTAAAATGCTGTATTATTCTTGCCAGCCCAGTAGATGGCGATGCCACTTTGTAAAGAAACTCTATACACTGTAAAAAAATATTGTTGGTTTAACTTAAAAAGTAACCTGGTTGCCATAAAATTTTAAGTTGATTGAACTGGAAAAAGTGAGTTAATACAATTTTGAACTCAAAATAATAAGTTATCTGAACTAAATAAATTATTTAAGTTGATTTAACAAAAGAAAAAATGTTGTGATAACAAATCTTGAAAAACATTTTTTACAGTGTAGTAATACACATACGCATGATGTCACAGTTTTAACAAAGGTTTCGTTTACATGGAGGCGATAACTGTATCGTTTTTGCACTTTAAATCCCATTTTCAAAAATGTTCTTTTTCTGGCCAGCAAAACCACTGTTGTTGTGTAAATGAACGGCCAAAACGCACAAAAGTTTTCTGTTTTTACTTGAAACCGGTGTCGTGAAATGGCTAACAAATATTTTATTTTGCTTATGATGGGGTGAAATATGACGTGAACTTTTGTTTTCACAAGATCCATCCTGCTATACCTTCATGAGGTTCATGACATCTGAAGATCATCAGTATTAAGTCCGACTCAAAGAAAGCTGGTTTGCCTTGATTTTTTTGAAACAAAGAGAAACAAGTTTGACTGGTGTTTTACGGCTCGGGGTCAAACCCCCGCCTTTTGAGCTGTGAAACGAGCTGGACGGCGAGGAACTGGACATGCCTGTGGAGTTACTCAGAGTTCAGTCTGTTAATCCACAGTTGACCAGGGCAAGAGGGAAATCTTCAAAGCGCCCGTCATGAAAAACAGCGGTAAGGCAGCTGATCCTTTAATTCTTCTGGAAACAGCCAATTTCACCATGGGAAAGGCCTCGTCAATTAGCCTAGCATGCGAAGAAATACTGTTGTGCATCTCGTTCACCCTGGTTCTGCAGAAGCGCTGTAAGCTTAAATCCACTGGCCTGTCTGTAATATTTAGGAAGTAGTTTTGGTTCTACGCTTTTCTAGACTTTCAGAAATAGGCCTATAATATATTATTAGAAAAGCCTAACTAAGTGATATTGAGGATATTGAGCAGTGTTTATTTGATTAAAATGCAACAGTAATATTGTGAAATATTATTACAATGTGAATATAGTAAAATGTCATTTATTTCTGTGATCAAAGCTGAGTTTTCAGCATCATTACTCCAGTGTTCAGTGTCACATGATCCTTCAGAAATCACTTTAAAATTATGATTTGATGCTTAAGACACGTTTCTGATTATTATCAGTGTTGAAAACAGCGGTGCTGCTTCATTTGATTAAAGAAAGTAAGAAAAAAAACAAATGGAATATTACAAAATAAATGCCTGGGAGAAATGGCTGATACACTTTGGTTAAAGGGGTCATGAACTGGCTTTTTAATTTTTTTTTTAATATTGTCTGAGTTCAACTTATGACGTTTGCTTGGTTTTTACAAAAACAAAACATCAAAATGAATAGGCTATTTTCTACCCTAGATTTGAGCCCAGCTCAAAAACGCTTATGGGCGTCTCGCACTGAAGACTTGGAAGTAAACGCCCACTGCTGTGAGTGGATAACAGTTTTGCATATTATAATGAGTTTCACTCTCGATCCAGTTTGTCATCAATGTTATTTAGCTATGCGTGTAATGCGTGATTCCGTGGGCGGGGCTAAACTGGCATTGCTGAAGTAGGCGTTGATCTTCTCCTGCGGGGGTGGTGTTTTATCCTCTTTGACGTCATAGTTCCCCACTTTGAAAAACGAGTCGTTTGCTGAGCCTGGTGTCAATAAAAGCTTTTATTGGACTAACAAGGACGTTTTCAGTTCTGAAACTTACAGGATATTCTTATAATATGATGACATCTTAGATGTCAAAAGCTCAAGGAAAATTTGATTTCTCAGTTCATCACCTCTTTAAGATTTATACCATGCACTTTGTTGGTTTGTTGGACTAGTACAAAAAGAGGAGACCGCTGCTATTAAAAATTAGTTTTATCCATTTTATGGCAATTGCAATGTGATGACAAAACGACAAATGTGAATGCTGTGCTGAATCATGCAGTGGTGCAGATTCAGTTTTCGCTGCTGTCCACAGAAAGAGACATCAGAAAGAGGAAATATGCCGTCGCCTGCCAAGCCTTAGTCCTGACAGCAGTCGAGAGCTCTGCGGTCCGTGGTCGTGCTGGAGGAATGGAAATATGTTTTTGTAACATTATTGAACCCTCGCATCACTAATCCAAGCATCTCTAATCAAAACATAGCAGCAGAAGTTGAGTGCAGTGGGCCGCAGTGTCCTTCCTTAAGATGGAGAGGTGTTGAAGAAAACTGCACTGTTGAGGAGCATGAGAAGAGGAGATCACGAGCCGATCCATGCGGACCGAGCGCTGAACACACTCCTGCTGGGGCAGTGCTCACTGACTGTTGATGAAGCGACGGCATGCTGGCGTAACCCAAAAGAGGTGTTTTGTCGTTCAAAAGTTTGGGCTTAGTGAGGTTTAACACTTCTGTTCGCCGAGGAGTCGGATGTATTGAATTAATCAAAGTTACAAGAAAGAGAGGTAATGTTACAAAATATTTGCCTTTCAAATAAATGTTCTTTTTCATGCATCAAGGAATCCTGGAAAATATAATGCATCACCGTTCCCCACAGAGATATGAAGCGGCTCTGCTGTTTTCAACACCAGAAATGCTTCTTGAGCATCAAATCATCATATTAGATTGATTTCAGAGATCCTGTCTGAAGACTGAAGTAATGATGCTGAAAATCACAGGAATAAATTCGCTTACACATTACTATATGTTCACATAGAAAACAGATATTTGTAACATAGGTTTTTTTTTTATTTTTTTTTAAGGTTTTTACTTTATTTTTGATCAAATGCAGATTGGTAAGAATAGGACATTTAAACAGGATCGTGTGGCTGGCGCTAGTTGTGTGAAGTGGCTCTGTGTAAGTGTGTGTCAGTGCACACAAGGATATTGAATGTGTAGACATGCATTGCAATGTTGTTTTGTATTGAGTATTGAAACAAGATGTATATAGTTATTATTATTAACTAAAATAACTTATATATATATATATATATATATATTAGAGCCAGACCTAATATATCGATATTAGGCATTTTCCAAACTATCGGTATCGGCAGTTATAATGGCCGATAAATGAATATTTAAAAAATAAAATGAAAACGGACGAAACACGCTTGAACCATGTCACGAGTGTTGGAGTTGTATAGTTTGTCCACCAGAGGGCGCTCTACACTCGTTGAGTTGGTCACGAGACATACATTGCTTGAATAACAATTAAAAGAACATCCCCATCAGTTCTCTCAACTCAAATAAGCAGGACAAAATTTGTGACTATCATGTCCAGTTTTGCTGCAGTTAAATAAGCCGAGAGTGAAGCGGAATTAGCTAGTAATAGTTACGATACGTTACGTCGTTCCAGAGTAGTTGATTGACTGTGCTTTTAACTTTTGACAACGTGACTGAAGTATTTCTTTAATAGCGCGTGACAGTTATAGCAATGAGACGCATTATCTCTCCTCGGCCTGTTATTTTGAAAATTTATGTTTTACAATAATGACGTTATCCATTGCTAAATTATGGCTCATCATAGACTAGCTAACCACAAAGCTAGCTAATGCCACTATCATCAGTCTGTTTTGTTGCGACAATAAAAGAAACAAGTTTTTTTCAAATGCATTATTATATTATTTTAGTTAAAACTCAAAAATAACCACAAATAACTAATGTTAGGGAAATCTGTTTATGTTTTGTTGCACGTTTCTGAAAAAAAAAAATATATATCGGCCGATATATCGGAATATCGGATTTTAAAACCAACAAATATTTGTATCGGTATCGGCCTTCAAAATCCTTTATCGGTCGGGCTCTAATATATATATATATATATATATATATATATATATATATATATATATATATATATATATATATAAATGATGAATGATACCATAAAATGTATTCTGCGGGTCATGAGCAGACCGATCTCTCTCAAACTGTATTGCTGTTTTATATATTAGTAAGTGAAGTGTGTGATGACTGAGGCATTGGTCCTTTTAGCAGCATGAAAACACTGTTTAAATGTGGATTCAGGTCAGTGACATTCAAACAAGTTAATGGCTTTTCCTGTGTAATCTTTAACTCATTACACCATTCTTTGTCCTTCCTCTGTTGTATTAAACTCGCGGCTTGTTCTACTGAATGGTTGTGTTTGTAAGAATATGCCTGAAATAAATTTTAAAAGAATCTTGATTCATACTTATTTAGCCACATTAAATCATGTAGGCTGTTTTTTTTATCAGTGCTACTTTCTCATATTCTTGTTTGATGTGTACTTATCAGCAGTTTTTGCCGTTGTCCTTATCTTATTCAGATTATTCATCACTATTGAGCGCTGCAGTGATGTTTTTCTGTAGGCCGATCAGTGTGTTATTTTATACTATAGGGGGCGCTATTACACGTCTCCTGAACAAGTGCAGTATTTCCTGATCAAAACGCATGTGAAGAAGCAGAAACGAGCAATCTCATAACGCGATCATCATTCAACAATAAACAGCATATAAATCAAAACTGCCTAACGTTACTGAATGGAATGTCGACTCGGGACGAAATTTTTATGAAAATTACCAAAACCATTAAGATTTTATGTCCGACAACCTCTGTAATCCCATTTAGACACTTGTTTTAGAAAGCTTTAGAAAATTACAAGGGGTGAAAACTGTATTTTATTTTATTGGGGAAAAAATGTGACAGTGTAAAGTCAGTGCTACAATGACTACGTTTACATGCAGCCAAAACCGGGATATTAGCAATAACCCGGCCGTGAACGGCCATGTAAACACCGGCAAAATCCGAATAGAGGATTTTAAAAACCGGGATATACCTGGGGTACCCAATTTCTAACCTGAATTTTTGGTCATGTAAACGCGTATCGGCATATCCCCATAGTGATTTGTGTTCTGCATGTTCTATTCGCAAGGAATCTTGGTCTTTTGAGTAGAGAAACTTCTCGGCGCATACAAAAACCCGCATGCAGTATATCGGAAGTAAACATGCCGAGACCAGGCGAGACACAGCACAGCATACTTTTGGAGCAAGCTCAGTAACGTTACCAGCAAAGTGCAAACAAAGCCGATCGCTATCTGCCCTGAACTATTCATTGTATCCGCATGCTGCTGCTGTTGTTGTTGTCTTTGGATACAGGAAGAAGAATCGGAAATGACGCATATTGCGCATCGCCGACCATAACCCGAAAATTGGCTGCATGTAAACGTAGTCAGTGATATCACTGCAATGTATAGTAGTGTTTTGGGTTATAAAAACAATCATCAATATGAAAACCTCATGTAACCCAAGACAATTTATATAGACATGCCACTTCCTCAATCCTCAATACAGCTATATAGGGAAAAGCTGTAACACCAAAGATGGTGGTTGTATGGACATGCCACCCCCCTCCCGCTGGAATGCCAATCGTCTGCTTTTAACAGTCAAGCTGGAAAACATGTAAGCCTATCGTCTGGTTCCACTGACGCATGTGTTGAGGTTTGCGACAGCGGAGACGAGAACCCTTGCGCATGCGTAGTAAATGTATAACCTGTGGGGAAAAAGACCTTTTAAATCTTATTTTGGGGCAAAATCATCAAACTTCTTCAACGATTTTTATCATATTTTAATGCTGTTTGTATACAAGGGGTTTTTATATCCTGGTGACCGGGAAAGTGCAGTTCTGAGTCTCATTCATTCATTTAGATAGGAGCCTGGTCTTGTTAGTCCGAAATAGCTGCCCGAAGGCGTTGCCCAGATAGCGGCTGAGTGGCATGACTTGCCTGAAAGGATTTGAATGTAACTCTGCCGGCAAATCCACCTTATTTTTAAAGCAAGATCGGGTGTACCTTGAGTGTGCGAGACTTCTGGAGTCGTTCAGGTCCAGTTATTTTAGCCGCACAAAAGCCGTCAGTTTTTTTGCTGGTCTGTTGCAAACTAGTATGTGTTATCATATTTTAAGTTATCAAAATCATAAACGCACTGGTTTGTTGCACAGATAGTTGCACTGCACTTTATTCATCATGTAGTTCTCTCCTTATAGCAGCAGACGAATGGGAAGAGCTGCACACATTCACAGGACGAGTAAAGTGGGGGTGCACTCGTATACATGCCAACTGATTGTTCCCAAGCCTCATTGACTTTTTTTAAAGCTAGGTTTAAGTTATTTAAACACTCCATCCAACGTAATGTTTGTGGCCATCAGTGGACTATATATCTGCTCAGATTTTACATCACTTTAGTCCTGTGATGAACGGCTTCAATGCCTCGTGCCAAACATGTTATGGAGTTACTCTCTCCCAGTGCCAGTAGCTGGATGTCTTGAGTCAGTGGGATTTGTCCTGACTCCGAAAACTATGATTTCCATTGGCAGCTTAAAGACCCCGGTTCATCCAAACGCCACATTAAACCAGCAAGGTGACATTTTTCCAAAGGCCACCCAGCATTAGATCAGGAATAGACTTCAGTGCTCCATCACCAATCTCTCCTCGGGTTAAGAGCATTACTGTGGCTGCCTTCTGCTGGAAAACTGGCCTGCGTCTCCGTCTGTGGTGCCACTCTGCTGATGTTTTCCACTTTGCATGACAGATATAAATAGAATATCAGACAAAAAGCAAAGTGCTTATTCATGTTTAAATACATATTCATATGGCTGCGTGGGCTGTGTTTTTCATTAGAGAAATTGATGCTTTTTTGGCATCAGAGACACTAGAAGCTTTTGAGAAAAGGCCTGGATTACGTACTCCGATTTATCCACATCTACTGGAGAATTGGATCTCTTGCGGGGAAATCATGAGACCACCATTAATCCACTGAAGGACCAGAAGAACCGGCGGGTGTGATGTCATTTTAAACAGAAGCTGGCTCTCGATGATTGGCTCTTTTGACATGGAAATCATAATGTTTAAAGAACTTCTCCGAGACTATATCAAGGCCTCAATGAGGGCAGCTGAGTCACTTTACTCAGTAACTGTGTGGGTCTTTCTTGGCCAGAACAACTATTGGTGTTTCGGACATTTTACTCTGAGTAGTTAAACCGTACCTGTAAAACATCAGCGTGGTTTATTTAGTCCAAATTTGAAGGGAACAAACATATTTCATTAGGTGTGAATCCTGCTGGGCAAAGCAGAGTGAAAACCAGCTGTGCGCTTCGTAAAGACCACCGATGTACTGAGATGAGGAAATGGCCGATTCGTTTCAGAAACTGCCAAAATGCCTTTAATCTAGTGCCTTGTAAGATGTTAATCAACAGTGCTTGTTGGTGTGTGAGAATTGGTGTGTGTGTGTGTGTGTACCAATTTTCCCAGAGAGGGTCAGAAAGCTGTGTGCTCAAACTCAAGGGAGAGGGAGAGCTGTGGGTGTAACTTGGAAATATGGATAAAAGGAGGAATGTAGAATAAAAATTACTTTCAAGATATGACATTGAACAAACATCCAGTGAAAAAGCTGTTGTTACTGCTACCTCAGATCTCTGTGTATTTATATATACAGAGTGTGTGAAAGCATATAAAACCAACCCTAAATATTCCAGCTAACAGGGAAACTTCTCAGTGCTTCGCTAATGTTCTCTCAAAGTTATGAACACAAATGCTTCTGGGAATGTTGATAGAATGTTCTTTCACTGTTTTTTCACATCTTTAAAACTGTTCTCAAAAGATGAATCACTAAAACATTATCTGTACATCGTTCATGGTGCTTTTTCTGAAACGTTTTAGTTGGATGTTCGTCTAACATTTTTTTGTGCATAGAGCATTCAGCTGTAATGTTTTCATAATGTTTGCATTGATAAAATTAAATGTTCGTGGATAATAATAACGTTCGCATAACCAAGACAAGTGATGTTTAAAACATTTAAAAGTAAACATTTTGACATTTTTGTCACATTCAGAGAGCATAATGCATCATAATTCAATGGGAACATTAGCAAAACATTCTTAGAACATATTTTTGTTAGCTGGTATGACTCTTTATTACTTACAATCATGAAGTATAATAGTAAGTTTTTGAGTCCCAACCAGTAGCAAACCTTTAATAGCCATGATAAACTCATGACAAAGTAATATTTTTGTATTGCTGGGTAAAAAAAAAATTGGTTTCTCGATTTTAATAGATTTAAATTTTTACGATATCGATTCTTAAATCCCAAGAATCCATTAGTCTATCCTGTTTTCAGTTTGATATGAGCCAAGGTCTCAGATTGCAAATTCTGTACATTTTATCATACAATTCAAACAATAAATGCCGTTTCGGCACTCTTTAATGTGGCGTGACGGTTCAAGAGAAGCGTGAACCGATCATCCTTTAACACCAGTTACTGCGCGGCATGAACATGAATGAACATCAGAAGGTATATGTTAACAGATACAGTACAACTTACTGAAATAAAATCAGTACTAGGGATGGGAAGGTATGAAAATTTCATATCACGATTATAGTGTCCAAAATAATCGTGATTATCAATATTATCACGGTTTTGTTAAAAATTTATGAAAGAACTGATGCTCACACTGAAAACATTTCAACAAGTTTTATAATTGAAAATCAACAAACAACAAATAAAACAAGCCTCTCTATGCAGTTTTTTAAGCAAGATTCTATTCTATGGCATTTGCTTCTTTATAATGCCCGTCGTCAATAGCAACACAATATTACACAGCGCACATCCATATCACAACGGACACGCGCTCTTGTTTCATTCAAATACAACTTGCCATCTTGCGTCTCCGGTTTTTGATTGTATTGCAAAAATGAAATCAGAGTTGATTTATTGCTTACAGAGTTTGATAATATTGGTGTGATATATCTTGTCTGGACGATTGTTTTACAAAATGAATTCATAAACAGGTAAGATTTAAAACATTAGCTAATCTAATTATCAATTCAATATGTCCCCGTAATTATGTGGTAAAAATAAAATCGGTTTAATACATGATGCATCTATACTTTACTATCCCTTAAAATATCACTCTTAATAATAGTCTTGTTTGAAGTTGTTTGTTCGTCTTTGGCTCAAATCCACTTGCTACAAACTTTTCTTCGCGGAAGCTTCACGTCTATTTCAAGTGAGTGACATAAAATGTTTCAACTCAAAACAACATTTCGTGCCCAATTGTTTCCCAGATGTAGTTTTGGTATTAAGGTCAAAGTTAACTTGCCTTGCGTTCGGGTGATGATCGCACAAGACGACTCGGCAGATTTGAAGTGTTTCTATTGCAGTGACTTTTTGTTCGGCAGACAGGGTGACCATCCTCGATCAAGTTTCCCTCAGGACTTTTGTAAAACCCCAAATATGATCACACCTCAGATTTGGTCCTCTTAAAAGGCTGAAAAAACCTCTTAAGCACGGTCACTGCCTTCCGCCATTCCTTCTCGAAAAGTAATTTAAAAAAATATTGCGTGCTGCGTGCCTGCGTCAGACTGGCCGACAGGATTCAGTGAGTTATTAAAATCGCGATAATCAAACACGGTTTTAATGATAATTACATTTTAAACGATAATACTAACCGTCAGTACATTTTATCACGGTTTATCGTGAAACCGGTTATCGTCCCATCCCTAATCAGTACCATTTACATCACAAAAACATATTCCATGACCAAAAAATTGGTAGCTAAATAAATTAACTCTTGAGAGGAGCATTTTGCTAGCACCATATTACATATCTATGATTTTTTTTTTGTGTTCTTCAATATATAATACATATTTGAATAAATCCGTCAAGTTGACAGCCACCATTTAAATGTTTATGTTTCAAAAGACAAGTTGAGAGAAACAATGAAATTTTAGTAGGCCTATTATAACTTTATTATTATAAAAACTACCTTGAGTGTAATTTAATTGTTTGTATACAAATCAGTTACCATAACTGCCAACTGACTCCCATGTATAGTTTGCAGCATTAGTTGAGAGATATTTTTTCTTTTAGAAAAATTGCCATGTATTGTTATGTGATGTATATCCAAAGTAATTGATATTGAATCTGATCGAAATCTGAATCGAAATCAAATTGGATCATGAAATTTGTGTCAATACCTAGCCCTACTGTTTTGTTCTTTGTTCAAGGGTTAAAAAATGTCTGAAACACCTGCGCAACGGTGTCTTTCTGCACTTTCTGAAACGGGTTTTTCTGCACTTCAGTGTATTCATGTTTTTTGCTCATGTCTAACTTTGGACTGAATGAAGTAATGAACCTGAAAAGATTTCAGTGTCAACATTTGAATGTATTTAACAGCCGGTGCAAAGTTTTCTGGAAAGCTTGTGCTTGCAAACCCCAAAACAAACTCAGATTTTGTTCAAAATACATAGTTTAAAATTTGAGGTCTGAATAACTTTGCTGTCTCATCTCGTTTTAACCATAATCTTGCTGAACATATAATCTATATAATATGCTGGTTAATAAACAGCAAATATGTTTTGATTGTTGTGTAAGGACAGAACAAGGAGTGTGGAAATTTTGTGGCATTATGTAAATGCATAAACAGACATACATGGAGTATTTCTCACTGAAATGTTTTGAGCACACAATGTGACAGTTTCACAGTGCAAAAACATTACATTTTATGAATGGTACTTAAATAAGACGTTTGTAAATCCTGTAGATCTTGCTTCCTATCAGAAATCTGTAAACTGTCCTTGCCTCTAGCTCTCCCACAGAAAAAGTAACAAACGTCGAGCGCGCCTGTCCAGATAAGGTTTAAGTTTGTAAGCCCTACACCTTCATGAATCATGGATCTGCTGGAGAGCTGAAGAGTGTGATGGCCATCAGCCAGCGGTAGATCTCTCACACACACTCGCTCACGTCTGCTTCGGCAGGTGTTCAGCCTGGCTCGCTGCATTCCTCCAGGTGACTGATCCTCTGAGCCTTTCATATGAGATAAGCCAGAAACTAATAACCCACAGGCATGTTCTGTTGGCTTCACACTCACGTGAGGAATTTATGCTAAAATACTTTCATATTCAGCACTGACAGCTGGTCGGCAAATATTTTGTGTCTAAATGAAGGGGTTATGAAGCAAAGCACCATGGTGGATAATATACATTGTGGTCAATATATAAATATACAAATTATGTTATCAGCATAATAAGTAAAAAAAAGTTTAATAATCAAGTCACCTTTATTTATGTAGTGCTTTATGCAATACAGATTGTTTCAAACACAAAGCAAATTTACAGGGAGAACAGGGAAATAAGAATTCGGTAATTCAAACGGAGATCAATTCAGCTGTAAAGCAGCTCTAACTGTGCGTTCACACCGGACGTGAATAGCGCGTCAAATTCACGTCTACTGCGTCTAGTTTGACGCTTGAATATTTCGTGTTAATTTGCACGTCAAGAGTGAAACCTCCAAACGGGTTTCGATGTTGACGCGTGTAAATTTCGCCTCAGACTTTTATTTTTACGTGCGTCAGCATCGAAACCCGTTTGGCGGCCATCTTTTTATGTTGATCGAGCATTCATCGAGAGATTCACTGCACTGTTTTTGCTCTGGAGAGCAGAACAGCGGCATGGGGATCATCATCGCCGCATTTGTGTCCACCGGACCCTTCGGAGGTGAACCGTTTGGCGAGTTTCACCATTTGCTTGCTCCAGGAGCTGCACCTGGATGACGGCCGCTGTCAGTGGTACTTCCGCTTGTCCTGCGCCGAGTTTGATGACCTGTTGTCCGCATCGGAATGAGGATCACCCTTGCCCTCATCCATCTAATCTGTAATTTATTTTGTTTTGATAAATAGAGCCAGCCTCCCAAAGTTATTAACCTGTCCTGTGATTCCAGACACAAATGCACATATGTTGGTATTCTTTACATCATAATAATATTTCATATAATCTATGGAATAAATAAATACAAAATGAACATGTCTCGTATATTGAAATAAAGTTTTAAGTGATAAAATATTTGCTTTGTTGTGCATTAGAACCACGCAGGCATTTAGTCATATTACAAATTAATTTATTGAAGCATCCAGATACTTCACCACCTGATTGGTTAACGCGGCGCGAATTGACGCCTAAGTTCAGATTTTTCAACTCGGGCGGCAGGTGTGAATTCGCGTCAAATGCATCATGCACAAATAGCACTAACTAAATCATTCATGCTTAATGCGCCAGACACGCCATTCACGCGAATTTGACGCGTGAATGAGGCGTATTCGCGTCTACCGCGGTGCGCTTTACGCCTCATTCGCGCCGCAGGAATTTTTACACGCATAACACGCCTTTGCATTGACTTAACATTAACAGTTCAATAACTGTAAAAATCATCAATTATGAAACGGTTCAGCTGCAGCTCTGCAGAAAACAGCTCGGTTCACCTCTCATACAACAGTGTCAGTGCAGTTGGATCAATAATACTGTTGAATATTAAAGGGTTAGTTTATCCAAAAATGAAAATTGTCATTATTAATGACTCATTGTCCTTAATGACCCTCATGTCGTTCCAGGCCCGTAAGACCTCCGTTCATCTTTGGAACACAGTTTAAGATATTTTAGATTTAGTCCAAGAGTGTTCTGTCCTTCCATTGAATAGTATGTACGGTATACTGTCCTTGTCCAGAAAGGAAATAAAGACATCATTAAAGTAGTCCATGTGACATCAGTGGGTTTGTTAGAATGTTTTGAAGTGCCGAAAATACATTTTGGTCCAAAAATGACAACTTTATTCAGCATTGTACTCTCTTCCGGTTCTGTTGTCAATCCGCGTTCACGACACTTATGACGCAAGACGCTGCTTACGTGCATTCGGGTTAAAATAAATATGGCTGGGCAAAATAATGCAAGTTTTCCTTTGTGTCAAAATCCTTGTCAACATGTTTTTGCGAAGATTGTTTAGTTTACAGTGTGCGTCTAAACGAAGCTCGGGCACACCAGATACACGTCATCAGCGTCACTGAACGCGGCTCGACAACTGAACCGGTAGACAATACAATGCTGAATAAAGTCGTAGTTTTTGTTATTTTTGGACCAAAATGTATTTTCGATGCTTCAAAACATTCTAACGAACCCACTGATGTCACATGGACTACTTTGACGATGTCTTCTGGACAAGGACAGTATACCGTACATTCATTTTCAATGGAGGGACAGAAAGCTCTCGGACTAAATCTAAAATATCTTAAACTGTGTTCCGAAGATGAACGGAGGTCTTACTGGCTTGGGATGACATGAGGGTGAGTCATTAATGACATAATTTTCAAAGCAACCAACCAACCAACCAACCAACCAAGCAAGCAAGCAAGCAACCAATAACCAACCAACCAACCAACCAACCAACCAAGCAACCAACCAACCAACCAAGCAACCAACCAAGCAACCAACCAACCAACCAACCAATAAAGCAACCAACCAACCAAGCAACCAACCAACCAACCAACCAAGCAACCAACCAACCAATCAACCAACCAAGCAAGCAACCAACAAAGCAACCAACCAAGCAAGCAACCAATAAAGCAACCAACCAACCAACCAACCAACCAAGCAACCAACCAACCAACCAAGCAACCAACCAAGCAAGCAAGCAACCAACCAACCAACCAACAAAGCAAGCAACCAAGCAAGCAACCTATAAAGCAACCAACCAACCAAGCAACCAACCAACCAACCAACCAAGCAACCAACAAAGCAACCAACCAACCAACCAACCAACCAAGCAACCAACCAATAACCAACCAAGCAACCAAACAAGCAAGCAACCAATAACCAACCAACCAACCAAGCAACCAACCAACCAAGCAACCAACCAACCAAGCAAGCAAGCAAGCAAGCAACCAACCAACCAACCAACCAAGCAAGCAACCAACAAAGCAACCAACCAAGCAAGCAACCAATAAAGCAACCAACCAACCAACCAACCAACAAAGCAAGCAACCAAGCAAGCAACCAATAAAGCAACCAATCAACCAAGCAACCAACCAACCAACCAAGCAACCAACCAACCAACCAACCAAGCAAGCAACCAATAACCAACCAAGCAACCAAACAAGCAACCAACAAAGCAACCAATCAAGCAAGCAAGCAACCAATAACCAACCAACTAACCAACCAAGCAACCAACCAACCAAGAAAGCAACCAACAAAGCAACCAAGCAACCAACCAACCAACCAACCAACCAATAAAGCAACCAACCAGCCAAGCAACCAACCAACCAACCAACCAAGCAAGCAAGCAACCAACAAAGCAACCAACCAAGCAAGCAACCAACCAAGCAACCAACCAACCAACCAAGCAACCAACCAACCAACCAAGCAACCAACCAACCAAGCAAGCAAGCAACCAACCAACCAACAAAGCAAGCAACCAAGCAAGCAACCTATAAAGCAACTAACCAACCAAGCAACCAACCAACCAACCAACCAAGCATCCAACCAACCAACCAACCAAGCAACCAATAACCAACCAAGCAACCAAACAAGCAAGCAACCAATAACCAACCAATCAAGCAAGCAAGCAACCAACCAACCAACCAAGCAAGCAACCAATAACCAACCAACCAACCAACCAACCAACCAACAAAGCAACCAACCAACCAAGCAAGCAACCAATATATATATATATATGTGTAGTGAATGTTCTTGTGACCACTCCACTCTGGGTAGTCAATACCAGACTGAAACTGCAGGGTGCGAAATTCAGAAATGAGGACATACAGCCCACACACTACAGAGGAATTATGGATGCGTTTGTACAGATCATGCAGCAGGAAGGAGTGGGAGCGTTATGGAACGGGACGTTTCCCTCCCTGCTGCTGGTGCTCAATCCAGCTGTGCAGTTCATGCTCTACGAGGGTCTGAAAAGGCATCTCCTGAGGGGCGTGAACAGACAGCTGTCCTCGTTGGAGGTGTTTCTTATTGGAGCCATTGCTAAAGCCATAGCAACCACCATAACCTACCCACTACAGACAGTTCAGTCTGTTCTACGGTTCGGACAGCATGGCAGGTCTGCAGATCGGTCCAAACTCCTGAATAGCCTGAGATCTGTCATGTATCTGCTCATCAATAGAGTCAGGAAGTGGGGCATGCTGGGATTGTTCAAAGGCCTGGAGGCGAAGCTGCTTCAGACGGTCCTCACTGCCGCACTGATGTTCTTGCTGTACGAGAAGATTGCCAACACCACCTTCAGGGTCATGGGGGTCAAACGCACAGTGACGTCCCACTGATGTCTTAGGAACTTCACACGCTGACATGAGTACTTGTGTGTTGAGCAGTGGTCAAATGATTAAAAAAAAAAAAAAAAAAAGACATAATTTTCATTTTTGGATAAACTAACCCTTTAATATTCAACAACAGTATTATTGATCCAACTGGACTGACACTGTCGGCAAATGTAGACGTGCTGATGTTTGGTGGCAGGGAGTTGTAGCTGGCCACGAGACTTATCTGGGTTTATAAGCTAAAAGAAGAAATGCATGGACAATTCCCATGCTCTTAAAGGGATATTTCAACCATAACCAAAACAAAAGGATATTCTGTCATCATGTACTCGCCCTCATGTCGATCCAAATCTGTGTGGAGAAAATAATAAATTTTTCCATACACACAAACAATGGAAGTCAGTGGGAATCAAATGGCTTGGTTACCAACATTATTTCATAGTTAGTCATACAGGGTTGTATTGACATTGTGGGAAATGATGACAGAATGTATGGAAAAAAACGGTCACATCAATTGAAAATAATAAAACGTTTGTTCCTAGTTTTAGAGCTGTTCAATAATGTAAATTGGTAGACACAAGTCAGTAATCTGTGAACTATTTAGGTATAAATTATTGAAATCGAATCAAACTGTCATTACCGGCACTTAATACAAGACGTTGGATGTGTTTTTGCAGATTCATGCTTGTGATTTAATCTGTTTCATGTGTAAGTTGTGGAAGGGTGTGTGGTTTTACGTGTGGTGATTGTTTCAGTCTTTACACTGTTGTTTCTTCTCCCTAGTTGTCTGAAAGTAATATTGTGCCATTGATTTTGATTAATTCCTGCTCTGATGAAGATGGAAGTGTATTTCCCGCAGATTGCTGTTTCATGTTGAGCTGCTGAGATGCTGGTCCTTTAATGATACTTGAGCAAACGCTCTGAAATCTGTTTTTAATTTGCCTCATAAACAGTCACAGGACATTGCCTCATGTTTAATACAGCATACTTCCACAAGTATGTAACGGCCTAGCATCAACTGGCTCTCTTGGATCGGGATGTACATTTTCTTCTTGCACTCTAAGCTCATTTTAGCTTTCTTTTTATCATAATTGAAACGCATGGGCTTCGTTCCAGGCCTGTGTAGTTTAGTCTCACATTGTTTTGATGTGATCGGCCTTTAAAACGGCTCTAGAAACTGGCAAAATAGAATTGTCGTTTCAAGTTACTTCATACCAAAACAGTGTTTCAAATGAAATATAACCGAGAGTTTCTTCGAAAAGCTTTGAGCATTTAACTCTGTTCCCAAACCTGAGCTGCCCAGGCCATCCTTTCCACATTTTTGGGCCGTAGGATATATTTGTTTTCAATATTCTGTAATGAAGGAACTTTGAAAATAATAGTCATAAAAGGTTTTTGTCGTCGAGGAGGCTTTTGGGATGCAGTGATACTGTGGCAGGTGTAAGATGTCATATCAGAGATTAGCAAGTTAGCAAGATTAGCATTTTGATGAAAGATTAAGGGAAATTTAGGCTATTTTTTATTTGCAATAATGTTAAAGAATTAATCTCATACACCCTGAACATGCAATAGGTTTTATTTTTCCATGTTGGCTTAAGGGGAAACCATTACTCCAATGAAATTTTGTACATTTTTACACCCACCATTTTAAAGTGCTATTTTAGAGGTTCCTAATCTTGTTTTGGAGTCGCCTACAGTAGGTTTATGCTGTGCTATACTTATGCTATACATGAAAGCATATGCTCTTTTCTCACAGTTTCTGAAAGGGTTCTATAAATAATTTGGTCTCTCTAAACATCTTTCTGAGAGCCTAAAGTCTGATTGGTCAGATGACCCAGTCTGTTGTGATTGGTCTACTCTGCTCTGATTGGTCAGATGACCCAGTCTGTTGTGATTGGTCTACTCTGCTCTGATTGGTTAGATGACCCAGTCTGTTGTGATTGGTCTACTCTGCTCTGAGTGGACCGATGACCCAGTCTGCTCCGATTGGTCTACTCTGCTCTGATTGGTCTACTCTGCTCTGATTGGTTAGATGACCCAGTCTGTTGTGATTGGTCTACTCTGCTCTGATTGGTCAGATGACCCAGTCTGTTGTGATTGGTCTACTCTGCTCTGATTGGTTAGATGACCCGGTCTGTTGTGATTGGTCTACTCTGCTCTGAGTGGACCGATGACCCAGTCTGCTCCGATTGGTCTACTCTGCTCTGATTGGTCTACTCTGCTCTGATTGGTTAGATGACCCAGTCTGTTGTGATTGGTCTACTCTGCTCTGATTGTTTAGATGACCCAGTCTGTTGTGATTGGTCTAATCTGCTCTGATTGGCCAGATGACCCAGTCTGTTGTGATTGGTCTACTCTGCTCTGAGTGGTCAGATGACCCAGTCTGTTGTGATTGGTCTACTCTGCTCCGATTGGTCTACTCTGCTCTGATTGGTCAGATGACCCAGTCTGTTGTGATTGGTCAACTCTGCTCTGATTGGTCAGATGACCCAGTCTGTTGTGATTGTTCTACTCTGCTCTGATTGGTCAGATGACCCAGTCTGTTGTGATTGGTCTACTCTGCTCTGATTGGTTAGATGACCCAGTCTGTTGTGATTGGTCTACTCTGCTCTCATTGGTCAGATGACACCGTCTGTTTTGATTGGTCTACTCTGCTCTGATTGGAAAATTGGAATAATATTTCAAAATGTTAGTGTTTTACTGTTTTTTGTTTAACCAATAAATGCAATTTTGGTGAGCATAAGAAACGCAAGAAAACCAGTCGTACAATATCATTCCTCTCTGTAGCACAAATGGTGCAGGACGAGTTACAAAACAAAATTAGAAGTAGTTTGAAATTGTTAGAAGTCAAAGTTCAAATCCCTTGCCTATGGATGAGCATAAGAAGTACAAGAATCCCTAAAGAGAACTAGAGAGTTAAGTAATGTTGGTCACTTTATCAATAAAATGGCCTCAAATGTTTGTCCCTTAATGGAGCACAGGCAGTGAAACTAGATGTGCTTCTATTTATTGAACGTGTACACAATGACATCTGCATTTAATTTCTCGACCTGTGCAATCATTCATGGCTTATGTTATTCTCTCTCACTTTCTCTCTTGTGTGTTCGATGTCATGATGTTTACAGTTCCCTTCTCTTTGATTGAAATCAGGACAAACACACAAATGCACACAACTTCCCATCATACCCTGAAAAGTTTAAACCTGCAGCTGGAAATGGATCGTTTTTGCCTGGCCGGGACACATAAGCTGCCTCACACCGCGTTCTTTGAGCACAGTCGGAGCGTTTACTATATTAATAAAGACCAGATGATGCAGGTTCGCGAAAGGGCCTGTATTTGAGTTTGGCCAAGGCTCTATCCCACTCCAACTGGAGTGACTCATGTTAGAAGTTTAAAGGGATATTTCACCCAAAATGAAAAATGGCATCCTTTAATCACACATTATTATCATTCTTCAATAAAACCTTAATGTCTGAGCTGTTGTTTCCAATCAGCAAAATTGGATTTTAATTTATACAGTCAAGCTCCACAAAGAAGAAAAAAACATTGAAAGTCTGATCTGGCTTTTGTATTGTGGCTCTTCTAAAGAAAAGAAAGGGCCCTTCACATGCATCACGCCAGATTTCATGTCTTCGACAACCAAATGGCATTGGTTCTCATGGACACACTACCGTAATACTTTATGGTTTAGAAAATCTCTAAAACATAAAGTCTCTTATGCTCAACCAGACTGCATTCATTTGAACCGAAATTCAGCTAAAACAGTTAAATTGTGCAATATTAGTTTGATGATCAAGAAATGTTTCTAATTATTATTGATGTTTAAAACAGTTTGTGTTGATGTTTTCAAAGATTCTTTTGAATACAGTGTGTTGAGTACAGTTGTGGTTCTGTGAATGTTCAGATGCCTTGATCTTATCAAGGATTTGATGAAGTGGAGCAGCTATGAAAGGTTACTTTGTGTAAAGCCCTCATTTGATCAGGACCGTGATACGGGTAGATGTCCTAGCGGGGATGACAAGCCACATCAAACTGAGAGAGCTCCTCTCCAAGTAAGGTAAGAAGAGCCTTCAAGCTTTTCATGTGTCTGCCCAATTGAGTTACCCATTTGTAGTTATCAGTCATGAGAATAGGATGGCAGCAATAAAAGTGGAGTCTGGGTCTGTTTGCGTCAGACTCACTAATTACAGGCCTGTCTTTGTGCAGATATACATCTGAGACGCTCTGTGAAAGCATTAGTGTACAGTCAGGGTGACTCAGAAACCAAAAAACCTCATTATTCCTCCCTCCTCATTTCCTGTGCCCATGCATGGTTCACCTGGTTTCAGCTCTTTCAGCACTCTATACGTGCTGTACACACACACCTGTGTCCAGAACACCACCGATTAATGAAATCTAGGGGATGCACACTTATATAGGCCTTATATAGTGCATTATATAGGCCTACATTCATGCATTGACAAGCAATTTTATCCATTGCATTCAAGATGCATGTTTTATCAGGTCATGCAATCCCTGGGAATCAAACCCATGACCTGTTTGAGGGGGACACATTGGTCACAAATGTCTTAAACCCTCCCATTTTATCCCTTAAACCTTATCTATGATCGCCAAAGAATACACGCGACGCCGCGACACGCGATAAAATGTATCTTTTCCATGTTAATCAGAGTTTTTGTCCTAACCAGACGTGGCGGCGACACGCAAAGTTTCTAATTTAGAAACGGTTATTTCCTATTTCTGCGACGTCATGGCTGACAGAATGAAGAAATTACACTGGTTATGAGTATACATTATTTATTTTTAGTTAAAAATAGATCACTGTTAACCTGGCCCTAGCCCGATGAATGTCGTTCCGCTTAGCTCCGCCTAGCTTCACTCACATCCATCTGGAACCTCTTCCATTGAGAGTGATTTCTCCAACCAACTTTATGGCTTAGCCAATCAGGACGCAGGGCGGGAGTTTCATAGATGTGACGTAGTGGAGAAGCTACAACAATGGCGGCTTGCATCGAGGAAGCAAGCGTTAACATTGATGCTGCTATTTCATCCGTGTTGTCCAATCTACCTAATATTGTTTCATTTAATATTTCCTAATATTTCAGTTGCGTCGCTCTCATCAGCGTCACGGGTTGGCTTCGGTGTGAGTGGTTGAAATAGCACGTCGATAAAGATGACAGACAAGTGGCTTATCCAATCATATGCAAGGATTTTTGATAAGGCCCAGCCTTCTGAAACACCATTTCAATGGATCAGTTCCAGATGGATGAGTGGAGCTAGGCGGAGCGAAATTCATCTGGCTAGGGCCAGGTTAGGTCACTGTGCCACAAGCGATGATAATTTACCTCAGATTTTGAAAGCATGTAATATAGCGTTCAAAATGAATTCAATGCAAACATACAACTGTACTTCATAACAAAATTAGTCAATGAGTAGGCTATATTTTGTTAATGTTTAGATTTTTAATAATGTTATTTCTTGATTTGATTGTCCTCACCCATTTCCAATGCGAGTGCGGGCCAACAGTGTGCTTTCACAGAGAGACTCTGCTCACACGCTATTCTGAATGCGTGGCGTCTCACAGTCGCGTCACGTCTAGTGTGGACACACACTTGCTGTCGCTGGAATTTTATCGCGTCGCGTGTAGTTAGGACACAGTGTTTGGTTCACTGCAGTTTTAATCCGAGAAAATACTCGGCAATACTGTCGACTTATGAATTTACACTTGGTTTGTCTTAAAGGAACACTCCGACTTTTTGGGACTTTAGCCTATTCACCTTACCCCCCAGAGTTAGATAAGTCCATACATACCTTTTTCATCTCCGTGCGTGCTATAAGTCTGTTTGACGCACCCACCGCTAGCCTAGCTTAGCACAAAGACTGGATGTGAATGGTTGCAGCTTTCATACTAATCCAAATGAGTGGCAAAATAACGCAAACGTTTTCCTATTTACATGTTGTGGTTTGTATAGTCACAGAATGTACAAATAACAAAGTCAAATGAGACACAGACATTTTTTAACCGTATAAAACCTGGGAACTATTCTCTGAAGGCGAAGCACTGCTACTTTGACGGAGTAATAACCGCATCACCTGAGACACGCCGTGGTGAGGAGCGGAGAGTTCGCTCAGTGTTTGGGTAACAGAGTCAGCAATTTATAAATAGTAAAATAGTTTAGAGTCATGGGTTTTCGCTCTATTGTAAATAGCTGCGACTGTAAACAGGGGAGGTAATACCATGTTTCACAGAATTCCAACTAAAAACGCTGAAAATGGCTAACTTACTCTGGATATTTATCCAAACACACCTAAATAGATTATCAAGGGACATTATGTTTGCTCGGTACATTTCAATGGACGACTATTTTGAAAAAATGGAATTTGCCACACGGACCATAATGTGCTGAAGGATACGGCCATCCCATCGATAGCACAGACAGGACAAGTGGATCACCTGCGGCTGAGGTAAGTGTTCCGTTATGTTTTTAGATGACCTACTGTAACAGTGCCTTTAGCCAGATCTAATGTAACGTTAGTGACACTATTATATGATTAGGGTATGAATATGTTTTTATCTTGATGCGGTGCGGACGCGCTTGGAAAAAAAACGAGCGCGTTCACCGCGTTGAACTTGCACCCTGCGCGCCTAGTAGCCTAAATTTGAAATAACCATGGAAATAACGAACTTGAGCGTGCAAAAGAGTACGATAGGCTGTGAGTTCATTGTGCAAAAACAATTTGTGCTATTACTTTCCCCGTATTCTATCCTATAGTAATGCAATTATACTGTATACGTTGAATACATTTGGTTCAGCTAATAAATTGCATTTAAAATATATTGATTCCTGTAATAATAATTATTTATTCATGTGATATTTATAAATCTGGGTGCGTTTTTGGTTGGAAATCAATGAAACATGGTACCTGGTCTCCCCTGTTTATTGTCACAGCTCATACAATAAAGCAAACACCCATGATAAACTATGCTTTTCTATCTAACGTTAGTAATTGCTGACTCTGTTACCCAAACACTGAGCGAACTCTCTGCTCCTCGTCACGGTGCGTCTCAGGTGATGGTTATCAATCTGCCCAAGTAGCAGTGCTTCGCCTTCAGAATTATTTATACGGTTAAAAGATGTCTGTGTCTCATATGGCCTTGATATTTGCACACTCTGACTATACAAATCACAACATGTAAATAGGAAAACGTTTGCGTTATTTTGTCACTCATTTGGATTAGTATGAAAGCTGCAACCATTCACATCCAGTCTTTGTGCTAAGCTAGGCTAGCGGTGGGTGCGTCAAACAGACTTATAGCACGCACGGAGATGAAAAAGGTATGTATGGACTTATCTAACTCTGGGGGGTAAGGTGAATAGGCTAAAGTCCCAAAAAGTCGGAGTGTTCCTTTAAAGCATATTAATAACACCACATAGACATATAAACAACACTAAAAGCTTGATTTTCACAACAGGGGGCGACTTTACCATTTGAAATACGGTTGTAGAGAAAAAGTTAATGCAATCTTCTTGCAGAGTACGAGATCCCATCATTCTCTTCAGTACTAAACAGCTGCGACCCTTTTGATTTGATTATTTAACATTTCTTATGGATTGTGAGTGTATATGGTCAAACGGCAGATGAGACTGTCAGCACTAAACCCTGTTTAGTCTTACAGCAGAACTCAACGTTCAGAGCAAATTGATGTTTTTTTTGCCTTGGCCCTCTTAACCGACACCATTCTGGCCAAGACACTTAGAGGAACTATAACGTCTGAGGTGTGTTTTCCTTTGGCGCTGGAACCGGCACGAGAGGTTCGTGGATCCTCGAATGATTTTTCCAGACTCTGTTATTTTTCTGCTCCCCAGGACATCTCATGTCTGCTCGTTTAATCGTTCGGGGTGTTAACGGAGAGCTGCACTTCACACATGATAAATTGGGCTTGTCTTTCCGAGAGCACAGGCCCAAAGGGAGTCCCTGGCTCTCGCTGTTCTCCGTTTCCGAGTCCGTTTTCATTCGGCAGCCCACAGCCATTCTGACTCTTTGCACTCTCTGTGCCCCTTCTCCCTAAAATAACACATTTCAAGTTTCTCGCCACACCTCACACAATGTTTTTACTCCTACATCATTTTTCCACTACCCGTTATTTTGTCTTACATTTCTTTACATAAAACCCTTTATTATGGTGGGATTTTCGAGTAGTTGACTTTACAGATCTATTAGCTACGCACTACTAAAGAGACGATGATGTCGATTTAAAAAGAAATCTGATTTCCGACCGTGAAAAAAGTCATTTTTGCCTTTGAAAAAGTCCATATGGTCTGGTTTTACGCAATTGCTAGTTTTTATCAAACATGATCTCATCACGTATTTGTGTGTATTTTTACGTAATGTTTCTACCACGTTGCACGCAACCTGAAATATTGATGTATTGACAGCAATAAAATGAAATGTATTTGCATATACGAAGGGCTAGCTGCTCAAAATATCGTTTTAATGCTATATTTTTTTGTAAAATTTCTGTCCATTAGGTTTTAAATATTATAATATTTATACCCTATAATGGTAATGTTTGCTCCTGTATAGGGTTTGCTGTTAAAAAACAATTCTAAAATTATATTTATGATATAAAAGAATTGTAAATATTTTATGTTTATAGGCTTTAATTGCGTATCTGATTTGTTTTGTTATTGAAAGGATAACTGGATAATTCACATTTTGATCATTGGAAATTAACTTCGATCATTTTCTATGGGGATGTAATTGCTTCTATTTCAAGTGTGTTTATTGGGAATAATACAGAAAAGACCTTTTATTAGTGAGTATAATTTATTGAGTTAAATGCTTTCCTTTTCTGATTTAAAATCCTGACATCAACAATACAAGAACATTGATGTTCTGGGATTTTCTTTTTGGAAAGAAATGACTGGTAGCATTTAATGTGCATCACATATCAAACATTAAATTGTTGAGATGAATCCATGTAAGTCCTGGAGGCAGTCAGGCAGTCATGCCACACGCCAACATGTGTTTAACTGGTCCTAAAGCATGTCAGGAGTTTAGCAGAAGACACTGCAGAATCCTGTGTAGTCCTCCCAGTCCCAACACAAGTGCTTCCTTGTTCCCATTAAACCTCTCCTGCCCTTAGAGGAGCCGCAGGGCAGATTCGGATGCCTGAGGAACAGGACCTGAGGGGAATATTCTGTCCACATGCTCTCCCACCGCTTCACAAAATGTGTATCTTCCCCATGAAAGACCTTTAGTTCTGTTACTGAACCATGACATCGGTTTTACTTTTGCCATTATGATGTTTAAGCCGGCCGGTTTATTAAGAAAAACTGCAGTCATTATTAATTACGTTTTCAATTTGGCTTTTGATTTGAGCCACTACTCTTGCAACTGCCTAGCATTGCATTAAAACACTGCATAGCAACACCTTGGAAACCATAATTTAAGTGATTTCTATCATACATCTGATGACTTTGTATCTGGAACTGTCTGATTAATTTACTAAATTAATTATTTTTTTGTGAAAATCTAATCTGGCCCATTCCATTCCCATCCACATCTGTGGCGATTAGAGTAATGTAATGCAGGTGTGAAGCTAAAGCCGTGTGTTATCCCTCCTGCTGTGCTCCTGGAGTCTGGTGATTGGCTGCCTCTAACACAAGCTAGCTGTGGGCTTTGTCCAACTTGCCAGTCTGCAAACAATTTGACGTGTATGACCGCCGGGAGTCTTCGGTCAGAGCGTGTAGAAGTCAAGCTCAGCAAACCCAGTGATCAGTCTGAAGCCTCACAGGAAAGCAGGAGTGCATGTTGAATATCCTGTTGCACTCAAACAGAAAGGGCTGTGGAACAGGCAAACGCATTCATTTACACACTCTTATACTCATGGACTACGTTTACATGCAGCCAATTTTCGGGTTATGGTCGGGTTAAGGTCACTATTCGGGTTTCTGAAACATTAGGAATAACCCGTTTACATGCGTGAGCGGAGAGAGTTTCTCCTGTATACATGGAATTGCAATATCCCAACGTAAACAGCAACGCGCGATTAGCGCCGTCTAGACGTACGGACAAACTTAAGACGCAATATGCGTCATTTCCGATTCTTCTTCCTGTATTCAAAAACAACAGCAGCACCACGCGAATAATGAATAGTTCGGGGCAGATAGCGATCGGCTTTGTTTGCACTTTGATGCTGGTAACGTTACTGAGCTCGCTCCAAAATTGTGCTGTGCTGTGTCTCGCCTGGTCTCGCCATGTTTACTTCCGGTATACTGCACGCCGAGAAGTTTCTCTACTCAAAAGACCAAAGGTGCGTTCCATTTGACAGGGTCCCTATGCAGTGTTCACTGCTCCCTACTCCCTGAACACGGTTTATCATTTGAAGTCTACTTCAATGACTTCCTGTGAAGTGATGTATCGATGTTCCCTTATTCCCTATGCCGTTTGCAGTGCCCTTCGAACTGAACATGTTTGTTCCCTTCGAATTGGAATCTCACTTAAGATGGCGAAATACCCTGTGAAGTCCACTTCGCAGTCCACTTACGGTCGAATGGAACGCACCTCAAGATTCCTTGCGAATAGAACATGCGCAGAACACAAATCACTATGGGGATATGCCGATACGGGTTTACATGACCCAAAAAATCGGGTTAGAAAAGGGCTACCCCAGGTATAACATCTCGGTTTTTGCTGGTGTTAACATGGCCGTTCGCGACCGGGTTATTGCTAATATCCCGGTTTTGAACGTGTTATTGGCTGCATGTAAATGTAGTCATGGATTCTCTGTAATAACCAGACGAACTAATAAATCCTAACATGATTCTTGAACATATTGTTTGCTATCATGGTTGGTGAATAAATGTGGTTTGTGCAACTGTGCTACGATAGAAAGTGAACATGTTACATCATTTGGAGTTATTGAAATTAATTTTTGGAATTGCACATTTTCAGGTGCGTAGCAACTACGTAGCCGCGGTCTGTTTAGTGTTTAGTCATTTCAAAGATGAGTATCGTGTAAATTTGCATTAGTGGAGCGATCTGAATCTGTGGTTTGTCTCATTGATCTCACTGATTTGCTTCTCATAAGACATCATATATGACCCTGGATCACAAAACCAGTCTTAAGTCGCACGGGTATATTTGTGGAAATATCCAACAAAACATTGTATGTGTCAAATTTATCCATTTTTCTTTTATGCCAAAAATCAGTTAAGGTCATATTCCATTAATATATTTAGTAAATTTCCTACCGTAAATATATAAAGCATTTATTTTTTAAGTATGCAGCACAATCGCGAACATAAATGAACAACTTTAAGGCGATTTTCTCAATGTTTCGATTCTTTTGCACCCTCAGATTCCAGATGTTACAATATTTGCATCTCGTCCAAATATTGTCATATCCTAACAAACCATACATGATTTATTCAGCGTTCATGATGTATAAATCTCAATTTCACAGAACTGACCCATGTGACTGGTTTTGGTCAACGGTCACATAGCCTATGTGAAAACAAATTACAAAGAGCTGTAAGAATTGTAAGTAGTGTTCAACTTACTTTTATCAATACAATTGTAACCGATGCAACGTTTTTGTATTGATTTACGGTGTGATGAAGTTTCATAGTTGGTTAAATGAAGTCCATACTGTAATGTGCCACTACAGGCTTATTAGGCAAAGTGTAGGTGTAAAGTGTAAAGAAGATGCGATACGTGAGATTGTCTTTATTACATTCCATCTTTTACATTAGGGATGCAATGAAATTTCAGCTACCAAAACTTTTCAGCTGAAACCATTAAATGTTTTTACAAAATTTTAAGTATTTGACTGCTGTTAATTATTAAATACGTTAAAAATCGTTTTATCAAACGTATTATTTATATATAATTTCAAATGAGAATAATCGTGATTTAAATTATCGCGATCATATTTAATGAGCAAACTATCGTGATTTATTCGTTTATTCGTTTTTCATGCAGCCCTAGTTTCTTGCACTTTTCAGCCAGTGAGTGGGAAAAAATGCTGGGTGTATTTTGCATTGAAGTTTGTTATCTTGTTACACAGAGGTGTGTGTATGGTGTTCCCTGCATCACTGTTACTCTCTGTGTAATACATTTGCTCAAAAGGCCTCGGTTGTGTGGGCCAGGATCAGTTTATTTTCCAGGCATGTATAAAGTGTGTCTAGCGGGTGGAGTCCGCAGCTGTAAGTTCATATACCTATCGAAAACACTTATTCAGCTGTGCCTCGCCACACCGCTTTGTACATCTCCATGCTGATCTGTCCTGATTTCCCACAAGATGTTATGGTTTCTTCGTGTGAAGTTACACAGACACCCCAGTGGCAGTCACAGAGATGATAAGGCCGAGACATCTGTGTCGTAGACTGAAGGCTATGGGGAAACCTACGTTTTATCTAAATGTCTCGTATTTCCATTTTGTATCCTCATCCTTCATTTGGTTTTCTTATTATTTTGAATTTGGTGATTTTAACTTATGCTTTCCAATCATAAGCAACCAGGTTTAATTTGAACCACTTTTTTGTACATAATGTTTAATTACGCTGAGCCTTTATAGATGCAATCTCTCTTTGTTTTTACTGCCAAGATTTACTTTGAGGACAACAATGGGAAGGATGTGGAACAACAATTTTGCAAATATTTGTTTCAAATCTATTTATTTTTCATCAGTTTTTTCATTTGATTGTGGTTTAACCAAATAATTAATCAACAGATTAACCAATAATCAAGATAATTGTTGATGTATTTGAGACATTAGGCCACATTAGTTAAGTCACCCAAAAGCTGGATTGCAGATCAGTGTTATATACACCTTGTTAATCGCATGGTCTTTAGAATGGCATGTTGGACATGAATGATTGTTTCGTGGCAAATCCGGTGAAGAACCACTTGAGCTGTATGTGAATGTGTGCTCATGATCAATGGAAGGAGATTCAGTCCACAGGAAGCTACGGTTCGTTTATCTGCAAGTCAATATTGAGCATTGGCTCTTATTTTACCTGATTAATGCACATTGCTGGTGCCAATTGGTGCCTGTTATTCCAGATGAATACATATGCCTGTTTTCAGGATATAATTAAAACATAATAACCTTCTTTGAAACAACCCAACTGCCATGTTCATTTTTCTTTTCTTTTTTTCTCAGTTTCCGAACAATTAATCAACTTAGGTTCCAAAAAACACATCATTTCCTTAGGGTTGTCCTGCGAGATCTAGCGGGAAGCATTCATATTTAGCGCTGACTTCTTTGTTATAAACCACAGATATCAGTTCGCACAGCGCAAGAGAATCATACTGACTGTAACCATGGTATCGTGGCAGAAATGGTCAAATGTTTTTACATTATATTTATTAGTATAACCTTTTGAGAGTGAAATTCAAGCACTTTTCATGGACTTTCAGGTTTCAAGTGCTTCACACTTTTTCCAGCACTTCGACTCTTTAAATATACTAATATAGTTTTTTTCCTCACGTTTTCCTTTTAAATTTATGTTTAGATATTATGAAATCCCTATTATAAAATATCAAATAAAGAAATACATTTTTGTCATAGTGACACTTTTTTTTTATTGAAGTATGAAGTAGGAAAAGTCACAAATGGTGCTTTTCCATTACCAGTACCGACTCGGCTCGGCTCGACTCAGCTCGCTTTTCATTCCGTTTTCTATTGCAGACAGCCACAAATAGTACCCGGTCGTCATAGCGACGCCTTTCGTTCCTCGTTGCCCCATCAAGCTCTCGCTGGATCTTCTCTTTTTGGCCACCAAACAAAGGAAAGTCTGCACCTCGTCGTTTGACCGACGGCGTATTCTTCCGAGTTGCCATAATAATAATAGTAGTTAGTTTAGTGACTATCTCTGGCCAAACTATTTAAAAATAGCGAGGTTATTCTGGATACTCCATCTGGCGTGTGTAATGATGATGCAGTTTATGGTAACGGTTCTCTCTGACCAATCAGCAGTCGGCATTGTTTTCACGTGACATTTTAGTATCGCCTTAGCTCGCTCAGAACCTCGCTGGAGGTGGTACAAAAAAAGTACCAGAAAGCAGGAACAGGTTAAAGTTTTACACAGTGGAAAACCAAATAAAGGCGCGCCGAGCCGAATCGAGTTGAGTCGAGCTGGTACTGTGTAGTGGAAAAGCGCCAAAAGTCTCATGAAAAACAAACACTTCTTCAAATGGCAAAAAAATTCAAGAATGCTGATCTTATGATCACCGTTAAGTGTTTTTCCAAGAAATTAACATGTAATATTATTACTAACAATAGTATTGTAAAGTTAAAGTATAATACAAAATATGCTATAAAATATAGTATAGTAAAACAATAGTAATTTTGTGATGAAATTACCTTTGATTAACACCCCCCGTCTCTGAAGGCATTTTGGTCTGAACTGCTCTGGCGTATGGTGCAATAGCACAGCACTCAAGGGTCCTTTCCCAATCCTCTTCCCTTCTCTTCACAGTCCTGTCCTGTCTCTCCTCACTGTCCTGTCTGAAAAAAGCCAGAAACGCACACTTCCAGCAACTCCTCTGCTTCCCAGATCTCCACTTTACAGCAAACACCAGCATGCGCAGATGTGCTAACACACACGGATGCAATAAGTTTTTAGCGACGAGCAGTTCGTCTGAACACACTGTTTGCTGTAAAGTGGGAGTTTGTGCTGAATTTGAGACAATCATTTGTCATATAAATGATGTATACAGTTATGTGAAGTGGGAAACTCTGCAGAACATGCATCGAGACACCAGGATCTATATCGGGCTCTTTAGCTGTGTACTATATGTAACATTAGCAAAGAATTATTTTACAATTTTCTTGCTTTTTATATGATTCCCGCCCGGAGCGCACGGACTTACCAGATTTTCATTCATATTTTTTTTTTATTTCACAGCCATAAACAGTATTATTGTAATTTTACAAATATATAATTTAAAAATATATACTTTTTATTTTACAATGAATTTTTACAATAGTAATATATCTTATTTATAGTAATTGATTTACTGTAGAAGCACATATTTTTTGTGCTTGTGAGTTTTTTTTCGTTTTTTTTAATCATTTAATTTCTGTTAGATTTCTAATCATACTCATTTCTTTTTTTTTTTCTTTTTTTTTTTTTTTTACAATTTCTGTATTTGGGAAAAATAAGATTACAGAATCAAGAAGTTGCCATCTAATGCCACTGTAATAAGTGATAAGTTTACTTAAGGCAATGGGTTTCCTCCCTTTTTTTAAGTAAATAAACTTGAAAAAATAACAATTTGCCTAACAATTCTACATAACCTATTTTTTTTTTTCAATTATGAATGAAATTTATTTACTTAAAAAAGTGAGGAAACCTGTGATTAACCTGATTTTGAAGAGGTTATAGTTAGGGATGGGGCCGATTCGATCCAGTATCGGTATCGGGACCGATACCAGCGTAATTCACGTATCGGATTTTTCCGATCCAACCTGCGGAGAAATCCGATATTTATGATCCATGTCTGCGCTTTAACGTTGGCTGCTGAAATGACTCCAAAAGTGATTCCCGCCGGGCCTGCTAGTCTGCTATAGCTGGCTGCAAACTGGGGAATGGATACCCTGAACGGAGGTGCAGCTCAATCAGTGACTGTAAAACATAGGGCTCAATGAGACACACCCCCGCTCAGGAAATCCATTCCGCAGTTTGCAGCCAGCTAGCAGGATAGCACTGAGCTATAACATGTTCGCTGTGTGGAAATCATATGGTGGAAATACTTCACACTGGAAACACCGCAGCAGAGCAAGACAGCAAAGTGCAATGTTTGCAAAGCCGTATTAATTAAACTATTTGATGCATGTTTGCAATTCGCAGTCCAGAAGAGAAAGAGAGAGATCTCTCACGCGGTGCAACAGCACGCACGTACGTAGCCTGGTTACACTTTAGATCTGTGATAGCCTATTAGTCTGATTTCCAAATATTAAAGAATATATTGAGGTAAAAAAAAAAAAACATTAAAAACAATAGCCGCATTCTGTCTAGCCAACTTCCTTCCCATCGCGGCGGTGCGCTGTCATTTCTCCCTAAAACTCAAACTTTAAGACAGAATCAGCACGATCGATGATTGTAGTAAAATGCAGTCTCTGCTGTTACTAAATTGCGGGACGCTTTTAATAATAAAAAGAGCTATTACAAGCACAAAATTTGCGCAAGAGATGCTGTTCCCAGTGCGGCGCGCTCCGAAACAGACCGCAACAAGACAAGCAAATTATACTCTGGGCTTCATATGCGCGTCTAAACGATCAAATGTAGCCTGCACAAAAATGTCAAACCGACCGACTTGGAGATTAACACTTAAACAATTTATTATGTCTAAAATGAACGTAGTTATGGAAATATTTGGGAGAAAATATGGTGCATCAGTAGACTATGAAATCTGAACTCGTTCTTAAAGGGGCAGCAGTATAAATGTGACGATTGCGACATTACTGAGAATCAAACACCCAAAGGCAAAGAGAAAATCACTCACAGCTCTTGAATGAATTACTTCAGCTTTAATAAGCATAAATCTATCTATGATAAACTTTGCAGTGCTATTTTACTTTTGATTACTTTATTATAATTCTTTTTAAGACCAACCTGAATAATGTTTGTAGACCTTCCTGAAATTAAAGCACTGTGTAGGCCTGTATAATGTGTATCTTTGTTTAATTGTCTATCTATTGTTTAATATATATATATATATATATATATTTATATATATATATATATATATATATATATATATATATATATATATATTGACATACATACATACGTATATCATCCTTGCCTGTAGAGAGGAGTTTATTTCAGCATCATATAAAATCAACAATAATGATAAATACTATTAAAGCAAACACAGCTCTGGTATCGGAAAAGTATCGGTATCGGCCGATATCCAAAGTCAGGTATCGGGATCGGATCGGAAGTGAAAAAATGTGGATCGGTGCATCCCTAGTTATAGTGCTGGTATGTGCAATGTGTCGCTGTGAAGCTGATCTGAAGGTGTTACTCTTGGCGTATCTCCGCTCGCTGCTCTTCTGATCCGGAGTACTGTAAGGGAAACGGCAGCAGCGTTCGGCACGTCAGAGCGGGCGAGATTGACTCTTAATCCCAATCACACTGACCCGCTTGAGCGGTGTTTATCTGGAGAAACTGTAAACTGCGTGAGGTGCTGAGATATGCAGTATTGAAGCCCTCTAAGCTGGGAGAGGCACGCTTTATGAAAACAACAGGGCAGAGAAGAAAAGCCCAGCCCTGGCCGACCACAGGCTCTGTGTATATGGAAACTGAAGTTATGATGATGATATTATACGTGCAGAGCCACGAGGGTCCAGCACTGTTTATTCCAGCTCTGGGGGTTATCATCAAAGTCCCATGAGCCAGTGTAGGACACGCATCAGCACAGCAGTGAGGGATTTATCGTGTGTGTGTGTGTGTGTGTGTGTGGTCTGCTCTGAGCAAGAAGTACTAGGTCGCCTCTTCTGTCCATATTTGGAAACCAGATTTCAAAAGCTTCTGGTGTAATGTCATTGTAGACTCGTAGACAGAAGAGTCTCTGACACTGAAGTGTGTGCTTTGTACGGGTGTAACGGTACACACAACTGACGGTTCAGTACGTACATTGGTTTTGACGTCACGGTTCGGTACTGCAGAGGGGGAGAGAAAACTATAAAAATATTAAACTATGGAGAAACACGAGTTTCAGTATGTTTTACTACTGTATCTTTTAACATAGCTTTGGATGTTTATTCATGTTTATTAGGAAAAGACAATCACGTAAATTGAGGCGCCTGTATTAGGGATGTGAATTTCTGCCAAAAATGCAATTCGAAAATTGAGGAGCAAAAGTCGAATATCGTTCGAAAATTTTGAAAAAGAAAAAAGAAAAAACGCACACTCACAATGACAGAAAAGGAGGCCAATTTCATCTTTAGCGATTTGTCATCAAACTGTTTATTAATTGAACAAGGTACATGTTTTCGTCATTTATTTTGCGTACACTCTAAAAAATGCTGGGTTGTTTTAACCCAACTTTGGGTCAAATATGGACTAACCCAGCCGTTGGGTTAAATTTTTACATTACATTTTTAACCCAACATTTCGGGTTTGTCCATATTTGACCCAAAATTGGGTTAAAACAACCCAGCATTTTTTAGAGTGTAGTAGGCTAATTGGAAGAAGCGCAACAGTCCGTTTTTGCATCGCCAAACCAGATGCTTGTTGGATCAAAGAATAATGTCATATGTCATAATGATTTTATTTTTGCCTTGTTACCGGCAATAGCCTACTTTTTAAACAAATTAGTTTCAATCAATGGAAAGTTAACTATTTATAGCTTAACGCTTAGGCATATTTCACATTCTATTCAACTTTATCATTGTTAATTTTTTTAAACGAGTCCCACACACGGAGCTTCTTGGTTGGTCACTGTTGATTGTTTACACTATGTATAAAAAGCTGTTATCCTAGATCGCGCAGTAGGGGGTTTCATTCATGTTAGTGACACCTTGTCTCCCTGGAAAATACCCCGATCTGTGACAGTAGGCGCAGCGTCAACTATGTCAAATATACAGATTGGAATTGTGTGAAAATATAACGATATTTCGTAAAAGCTATTTTATGAACGAATTTCAAACGCAGTTCGACTATTCAACTACTCGATAATTGCGACTCCTCCCTAGCCTGTATAGTGATCGGTCACGCCATATTAAAGAGTGTCAAAATGCCAATCATTGTTTGAATTTCGTGATAAAATGGCCATCATTTGAAAAATTACACTCTGTTTCTTATGGAAATATAAAGCGCGGAGCTTATTATTGGGGTTAATGGTTGTTAGTGTACAGTGCTGTTTTCGTCTTGTACACATAAGACAGAAATTTGTGGGCCGAATAATGTGTACCGTTACAACCGTAATTACTATTTAATCAAATTTCAAAGAAGAAAAAGGAGTTCTGTGACAAAGTAAAGCGAGGTCGTCCTCAACGCTGGGCCTGGGCTGTGTCCGGTACACACCGTGAGAGTATGGAAAAGTATTGTTGTACTTCTACAGTAGGGCTGCACAATTAAGTGAAATAAAACTAGATTTGTGATCTGGATTTGTCACAAGGTCATCTCGTCTGTGGAGTTTGAGTCTTATCAAGAGAAGAAGCTTTAAGGGGTCTGCAGTTTTCAACCAGAATAAAATCTTGATGGTTTAACATTTGATAATTGAGATAAGACAACCAGAAATGTTGTAATTTTACAGGTGTACTAAAAAATGAAATGATTATTTTTCTGTTTTATTTTACAGTGAAATTAGAACATAGTAATATCTATCAGGAATGTTTCTACTTCTGTCACTTCTTAATCAGTTGTTTGGCCCCCTGATGAAGGCTTGCTTGGGCCAATACACATGGGTGTTTTCTTAATATGTACCCTTGCAAACAAAGGCTTTTTAAATGCTAAACATATGCAAAAGTCTCTTTCATGAGGAGAACGATCCACTTTTGTTTGCATTTTGCACCCTTTCTGAAGCACCCATAGTATTGTTTTCAGAACTAAATGCATTTTCCTAATAATAATAATTGTTTAATTAGGAATAATAATTGTAATTTTATTATCTTATTATTAAATATTATCATTTCATAGTTAGTGATATATAAGCACAACATTTTTGGCCAAATTGTGCAAGCTTGATTTTGTTTTTGTTTTTTTATGAATCAGCAATTGCCATTTTTATTGGATTTTTCCCCAAAGCCCTACTATTTAGTTCATTGCTATATTGACATTTTTGTTTACTTTTGTGCAATAAACAATGTTGGCACCATTGTTCCTTCAATTTTTTTTTTCTTGCTGAGCAAAACTTTTTCCTTATGGGGCGGACATTTTTCGCCACCTGAGCAAAAATTTTCTTTATATCTGACATGTACAGCATATCACAATGTTTTCAACATTCAGTTGTAACTTTTAACTTGATGCCATTTCTATTTTATTTGACCCTTGATGTAACTTTTTGGTATTAAATCATATTTTTGAAAAACAAGCAGTTAATTAAGAAGTCACTAAATTAAGCACATTTTAGGTTACCGGATCTTTTTTTTTATTATTATTATTTTTTTTACATTTGTTTACATAATATATTAGTATAATATGAAAACACACTGAAGCATTTAAATAGATCTAATAGCTTAATATTAGACCCCCCCCCCACACACACACACACAAAAACATTTATTTAAACTAAAGATGTATTTTGAGTTTGCACGCGGGTGGGTGTGTAATTGTTACCGTTGTGTCCATCGACTGTTTGTTTTTTTTCACCACTTTAATCAAACCACTCTTTAAAACATTATGATGCGATTTTATTTCACTTGTCTTTTGCGTTTCTCGTTGGCTCTCGTATTGATCTATTTGGTCCACACACACGACACGACTCACTGCGAATCACACGTGCTCACATCATTCTCTTTCTATGAAACCTGTAACCTGCATTCACCAGTTTTCACTCTATAGCGGTTGACCAGGGACATTATTTCTCACTTAAACTACAGTCAAATGGATTTCCCCACACATTTCGTGTCAGTCCTCTGCGTGGCATTTTGTTCTTTTCTTTGTGGCCGTGCACTGAATGTAATTGATGGTGAATGTAAGGCATGTTTCTGAGAAGCAGTGTTTTATACCCTGCACCAACAATTTATTTGCCTAAGCAGGGGTGTTATTCAGGCCAAAAGGCTGTCATTGTGCCCGCGTGTAAATGGTGCTTTGTTAGGGGTCGTTAACAGTACTCTGACATGAAGAAAGGTGAGGGCTGACAAACAACAAAGACACATAGAGAGAGGGAAAGTGGGGGAGATCCAGTGAGAAACAAGCCCGGCGAGGATGAGGATGCCAGGAGATGCGCCGGCTCAAAGGGGCCTTTCATGACCACAGGAACGCTGCCTTTTTAAACTCACACCTACCTTTCCTTTCAAAGCTCTCGATCTCAGAAGTAATATTGAGAAAGAGTATTTCATATTTATCAGCTAATCAATATTCCTGCAGGTTTTGACTGGTACCGGGATTAAAATGCTGAATGTTTCTGAATGGGGGTGAGCAGTGCAGCCAAACAATATGCATGATAACAGTTTAGAAAAAAATGCAATCTTTATTTGTGAGTGCCCAATTTATTCGTGAATTTGCATATATACAACACTCTTGGTAACCCAGAAACTTCTGAACACAAAAGAAGGCATGCATGCATTTGTAATTTGAGCATTACATCCACTGGAAACTGTAGCGCTAATAGGAAATTTGCCAAGCTCCCTTTATGTTATACATACACTTTAAAATGTGTTCAATACAAAACCATTATTTTAAATAATATTTCACAATTCTACTGTTTTTCTTCAAATAGAACAAGTTTTATTTAGCAAATAAAAATGTTTATTTCGAACTTGGGCAAAAACCAAAAGATTAATTATGAAAGGAAAAAAGTTATATAACTCGGTCTCATTCTCTCAACGCACTTACATAAATGTTAATGAGAGATTTTAGAAATGAATTGAGTTACTGGTAGGGCTGGGCGATATGGCCAAAAAATCATATCTCGATATTTTTTGGTCAAATGGCGATATACGATATATATCTCGGTACACACATATATATATATTCACATTCGGCCCAATGATATCCTACAAACAATGTTGATATTGAAGGATATGGAGACAAATATAATATAGGCTATGCAATATATTATGTGCAAAAAGCTTTTGATTTATATTGACTAAAAGCTAAACTAAAAATGAAAATAAAAACAAAAACAAAAGCACAAACTAATTATATTCGCCTGCATTTGATTACCCCATTATAATCACTTTCACTTTCATTAAAAATATATACTTGTAGGTTTAAAATTCCACATATGGCACATTTATTTTCTCCAACAACAAATATTTTAGCAATATGTTTATTTTAGTCAGAATTATTTCGTACTACGTAGTACTATTCACGCGCATGCGCGCGCCGGCGCTCGTTCAAGGAAGCATGAATTTTAGCGGAGATTCACTTCCAGAAGCTCGTCCTCTTCTGACATGGACATATTTGTTGTGAAATGGACATATTTGCTTTACTTTCTAACATTTACAGATGGAGAATATACCTGTGAAATGTAAGTTGAGCACTGAGGAAAGCACCACATCTCAAACGCATTAAACAGCGCAAGTAAGTTATATCTGTCAGTCAGCAACAGTGTTTGTCAGAGCATTTGACAGGGCGGAAAGCTCCCTCAAACTTGTTAACTATATCAAAGTGATTTTGACGCAATTAATATAAGCTTGTGTCATGTTTAGGACAAATTGTACTACGTAGCCTAGCTACTTTCACTGCAGCAGCTCACACTGCAAACTCCGCTATTTTTCAGATGTGCTCATATCAAACTACTGTATCGATATAAACGGTATTGCCTCATTCCATATCGTTTCAAAAAATATAACGATACATCGTACATACTCGATATATCGCCCAGCCCTAGTTACTGGTACTGCAGTCTGATATTGTTACATTTTAATAATTTAAAGGAGCTGTATTTACAAAACATATTTCAATGAATCATACATTTTCCCTGATATGTCACTAAGAAATCATGTTCATTTCAAATGTTCTTATATCACTGACAACAGTAGTCCGGCCAGGATATTGTCATATAAAAAGTGAAGTCGCAGCCCTCGACTGATGTTGATGTTGTCATGTTGTGTTTTGTTCTGATGCGTCACCCTCCAACGATCTACCAATCACGGTCTCAGTAGTGTTGCGGCATTCGGGTTGCCAGCTCTTCTCTAGTTATCACAGCTGCAGATACAAACGTGTCGGAATCGGATAAAAAACATTTTTAACGTTACTAAACCCCAAAAAACTCGATATGAATCCGAAATACTTTGTTACAAAGTCTGAAATAAATAATTAACGAAAAAAAAAACTCACTGTGTAGGACTCGTCACTTGCCATTGGAAGCTTCTTGTAGCAGCCTACATTCCTCCTGGATCCTGCAGCATTTCTGGCAACCTCGAGTCATGGGGGAAGAGGGGGGTACACCCTAATTTGAAAGTGATTGCAGTACCAGTTTTGGCCACAATCTTGCATACAGCTCCTTTAAGGATTGACTTGACTTGACATGACTTGTGTAAACTAGTGTTCACACACTGTCATTGCATTGAGCCTATATGTGGTCCTGGACCACAAACCAGTCACGAGTCGCACGGGTGTATCTGACAATAGCCAACAATACATCGTACGGGCCAAAATTATCCATTTTCTTTTATGTCAGAAATCAGTTGGCTATTAAGTAAAAAATTGTGTTTCGTGGAGATATTTTAACATAAATAAATGTATTTGTGTGAGTGGATGCAGCAAAAGCGTGAGCATAAATGAACAACTTTAAAGGCGATTTTCTCAATGCTTCGATATATATATATTTTTTTTTTTTTTGCACCCTCAGATTCAAGATTTTCTCAGCCAAATACTAATATCCTAACAAACCATACATCAATGGAAATCTTATTTAAGAAAGAAAAATTGACCCTTGTGACTGGTTTTGTGCTCCAGGTTCACATATGGCATCATCACCATGCCATATAGCCTACATCCAAAAAAACATGGACATTTTTGTTAGTGGGAAGGTAACATGGTAATTTATATCATTTTTGAACAAAGTTTAATAATTTTTTTTTTTTATTCAGTCATATTTTAGAGGCTGTACTCATGAATGGATGAATGTTGTAGACCTGTTGTTTGCTGGTTCGGGCTCTTTTAAGTTTAATTGCGGTTGTTCAAAGACAGTAAAGACTTCCTCTAGTGCTTCCTAAACCATAAATGCTTCCCCTGAACTGGCCCTGGTTTTTGTTTTTTTTAATCGTAATTCAGTAACTTACGGTCAGAAATGTGGTCTATGGAGGTCCAATTGAGTCAGGATAAAATCAAAGAAAATTGGACTTATCTGATCTTCGTCTGGGGGCCATTAGAAGGGATATAACCAGATCCGCAGAACAAGTTGGCGGGTTGGGGACCTCTGGACACACAGCATTCACACAGCTTGATGAATCTTCCTCTTGGAAATGTGGCTATATTTTTCATAGTGTAACGTAAATAGAGCCAATTTTGGTTTTGTGTTGACTTTGTGTAAATGGTGCTAATCCGTAGCATTAAAGGGAAGTCTCTCTCTCTATCTCTCTCTCTCTCAGACTCGGTGTGTGAAAGGTCAAGATAAAGAGCAGCTCTGTCTGTTAGCATTGCGTCTGTTCATAAGAGGCTGTGTGTTTTGGCCTCTGAACCCTGCTGTGGTGTGTGTGTGTATGTGAAATGGCCCTGGTGGTGTGTCTGCGCTCATACGTCTACAAACACTCACATTTATATCCTCTGCCAAGAGCTGAAGCCATCGAGCAGAAATCCAGATTACACTTTCAGGGCAAACCGAATGTTTTCTAATCTGATTGAAGCTGGTATTTGGCCTGAAAGCTCTGTGAGGTTTGGTGAAAACTTGTCAACCTTGGATTTGACATGGTTCCTAAATGGGTTAGAATCATTCATTTAAACAACATAGGCTCAATGGAAAAATATGCCTATAAATACAATTCACTGCAGGTTTCTGCTGAAATGAAGACTAGTGACATTAAAAGGCCAATTTTTATTCCATTTTCACACAAATTGGGATTAGACAAGAATGAAGGAAGGCTTGTTTTCATGTGGTTCTTTGCACAATACTATGCAATGACCTCAAAACACTTTCATAGTGCATGTTTTGCAAACTAAAAACATTTTGACATTTGCATCACATAACCAGCTCCATGGCTTCTTCTGACGTGGTAAACGGCATTAAGCAGCTGAAGGTTATGATTAGTGTAGGGTTTAGTATACAGGTTGTGTGTTATTTTCAATTGTGATCGAGCATTAAACTTTAAATGCCATTCAACTGATATTTCATATCTGACCAACACAATAACACACATTTCAGATTAAACTGAATACACTTTCACTTTGAGAGTGTTGCGAATAGTGCATAAAGGAATATCATTTGACTAATGTCCCAACTGGCTCGTTTTTCCCAGTGAGCCTGGGTTGAATTTGTACATTTTGGTCAGTTTACGTAATATTTTGAACTAAATGAGCTCAGTTGCAGGTAATGGATTTTAATCTATCTGATGTGAAGGAGTACACATGTCTGGGCTCCTGGCTTTGTAAAGCAGAGTCAGAGTTTCATTAATGAGCACTGAGGTTGCAAGCCGGATGCAGAAGAAGACTAAGGTCCAGAAGGAAAGCACTTGTTCCCACATCTGCGGAGCACATGGCACTGGTCCAGTCCAGCCGCAGAGATGAATGCCTGTGCTCTTTCATGCATCTTTCAGCATGTTAATAATAATACCACCCCATTCTGCCAAAGTGAGGCTTTACAGAACAGGACATAGTATGGGGGTGTAACGGTTCACAAAATTCACGGTTTGGTTCAAAACGATACACTTGTGTCACGGTTCGGTACATTTTCGATACAGCAAAAAGAAAGAAATGCCAGAGAAATTTCCTATTTATTGAAAGAAAAATTATTTTTAAATAAGTGTGAGTTTTCCTACATCTTGAAACTTTTAGTTTTATAATGGGGTTAATCTTTGAAGGATGAACAAATAATGTTTTGGTCATCACATTAAAAATAAGATTTTAAATATGATAATATTTGAGTTTTGAAGGGCTGGATAAAGATGTGTGCGTACTTTTGAAGCATCATTTGCTATTTCACCCAAACTTCCATGGTTTCAGTGAGTGTTTCTATATTGAAGGGATACTCCACTTTTTTTGGAAATAGGCTCATTTTACAACTCGTTCAGAGTTAAACTGTTGAGTTTTACCGTTTTCGAATCCATTCAGCCGATTTTCTGATATTTAGAAAAATGTCAGTAACCAGACAGTTTCTGGTCCCATTGACTTCCATAGTATATTTGTTTTTCCTACTATGGAAGTCAATGAGACCACAAACTGTCTGGTTACTGACATTTTTCTAAATATCAGAAAATCGGCTGAATGGATTCGAAAACGGTAAAACTCAACTGTTTAACTCTGAGCGAGTTGTAAAATGAGCCTATTTCCAAAAAAAGTGGAGTATCCCTTTAAATCCATGGTGAATGTTGCTGATCTGTGGACTTAAAGCCTATAACTAACGTTTGTCCATTCATGGCATGATGTTTTTCCTGGTTTGCACGTCAGAGCTGTTTGATCCGTTAATAACAGAGAAATTTGAACACTTCACATTAGATCTTGCAGCGATGTTATTCAGGGCCTGAAATTAACTTTTTCGGCCACCGGCCACTGTGGCAGGTGGATTTAAAAATTCACCTGCCACAGAGACTTGTTACCAGCCACTTTTTTTTTTTGCCTCATATTTTGCCTCAGCCAAAAAATGGCTGGTAAAAAGAACAATATTGAGAAATTGCTGTTTTTTTTTTACCTTTATATAGACTAAAGGTGAAAAAAAAAAAACGGGAATTTCACAATATTGTTCTTTCACTTGTAAGAATACACATTTAAGTGCTGTCAAGTAATAATAATAACTCTAAGAACATACATTTTTTAAAATCTTTTTATTCATTGATTTTGACACTCACACAATATATAGGCTAGTATAGGCTATACTCAACAGATAAACCTACCGCAGCTCGTATGTAAACAAATCACACGTGGCTGTGTTGATGGCTGATTTAGTCACGTAGACAGATCCTGCGAGCTTTTAGTTACAGCGTTCAGGAACCGTTAACTATGAACTAAATTAATAATGTTATTACTGGTAAAGTTACCGGGTACCGAATATTTTCTCACTGGTTCCCAACTCCCAACATGCACAGTTGCACACGCACACACACATCTGTGCAACTGTCATTGTACTGAAGGCTACGTCAGCGTTACATTATCTCATCCCATCTCACCAACAGTTTAATACTCGCACATCCAAACGTAGTCAGAAATAGGGCCTCGTCTTCTTCTGATCGCATGAACGTTCCGAAACAACAGTCGCTGTCATAAATCAGCCGCTCACGAACCTTGCCATTGCCGCCAATTGTCCACTTTGTATTAAAATATCTTCTTTTACTTTACTTTTTCTCATCCTCATCTTTTTGTTAGTTGTTTGTTTCAGATGGCCTCTTTACCCCAGTAATGTGCCGCCACATTTTAGCTAAAGTCAAACGCAATGGCGGACTTAGTTGAAATGTAAAAATCCTAATGAATCACTCAATTCTCATTGGCTACCGGCCAATGTGGCAGGTAGATTGACAGTGTTACCCGCCAATAGAAAAATTCACCCGCATTTGGCAGGTGGTCGGGTGTTAATTTCAGGCCCTGATGTTATTACTTCAGTGACAAACTCGAATGCTTTGTTTACTGGATTTCTTAGCGCTGTATAAAGTGTCGCTTGATCAACATCGGTCCAACGAATTATTCGGTTTGTAGGCGTACCGAACCGAAAGCTTCGTACTGAACAGTTCAATACGAATATGTGTATCGTTACACCCCCAGTTGTTGTAGTTTTGTATTGGGATTCATTCTTGATGAACAAACTGCATATTGAGCAAGATGATTGGCTCTTAACTGTAACGTACCTTTGACCGTTTCCACTTGCCCATTCGTGTGGCAATAAAGAGTCTATTTGGTTCATTTCTCATGACCGTTCAGGCCAAAGAAAGTGGTCACATGATTGCATTAAATTGCTGTTTACTTGATTGGTTTGCCAATATCATTTTATCATTCATCGCATCATTTAAAAATACTTTACACTTGTTGGCATATTTCAAAGGGCTTTAATGGAAGGGCTTCTGAGGAGCATCACAGGATCTTTTGTCAAGCCAAGCTTAGTTTTTAGTACTTTCCAAAGAATGACATCATGTGAATTTAACTTGGCTCGATCTGTTGATTTGATAAGATGCCCTTGTGGGTATTCTCAGATTAAAGCTCATTTCAGTTGTGCAGTGTTTGAGTTGTTTTTAGTTGCTTTTAATAGCATGTTTTGTAGAGTTTGTTTTCTCTAGAGTCTAGATTAAATTTAAATAATTTGTCACTGAACATAAATAAATTGAGTAACATTTCCACACAGTTGATTTAGGTTTGTACCTCTAGACGAAAACTAAAACATGACCATTTAAACAAATAAAGTTAACATTTTAGTAAATCCAAGTTCTAGCTAGCAATAGCGCATGTTGGCATACCAGCTTAACTAAACAAGTCTTTCCATTTACTCAGAAACATAAAATATTTACTAATTTTAACATTTAAGGCCCGTTCACACCAAGCACGATAACTATAAAGATAACTAAAGATATGCGCCCACACCAACGACCGATAATGGTCTTTTTATTCTAAGCATGCGCGCTCCCGCGCTGCGGTTTCAAAGTGGCGAAAATGGATGACCTGCTGCTGCTTTAAAAATATCAAAAGAAAAACAGGTGCTTTTGGGTACACGTCACGATATCCTTAAAAGACGAGAGGAGTTGAGAGCGCATCTGAACAGTGAATCTAGCAAGTCTAGTGTAATATCTAACTGTGAATTTAGCAGACAAAGTCAGTGATGGGATAAAAACATTGCAGTCAACACGCCTTTTTTTCACTGCAACTTCAGCAATGTTGTCAACTAGCGCTGGATAGCCTACCTGTGGTAATTTTGTTACACTATGCTAAACTGTATAATATCTTCTTTCTGTATAAATACTTCTCACCGTGGATGCGACCGATTGCTTTCCATATATTGATCTTTTTTTAACGTATCCTTGAAAAGGGGGTTTAACTCGTCAAACAGTGGAGGATTTTCTTTTTGTACCTCGACGATTAACTTGTCTGCAATGTCATCTGCCGTTTTAAATGCGCGAGACCTTTAAATTAGAATGGATTCTGGTTGGTTGTCAGTGTTTTATCGTTGGACAGCTGGAAAAAAATCGCTCTGAAAGTGATTCTAACGATATCGTTCCTCGTATCTTTATCGTAGTTGTGGTGTGAACTCTGTTATTCTTTAATATGGAGAACGATTTTTAGAATTATATCTTTATCTTTATAGTTACCGTGCTTGGTGTGAACGGGCCTTTACTCTCCTAATTTACATTTACATGTTTGTATTTCGCAGATGGTTTTATCCAAGGTGACTTACACAAGAAAAACTAGTCGAGGAGCCAACAATATTCATAAACGAATGCCAGGTTTATTTTGATAACTAGATTGGAAAGAAAGCAAGAAACGCAGCGAAGAAAAGATTTTTCTGTGTGTGTAAAAGTGCATCGGCGAATGCTTTACTTTACCCTTGTTGATTTAGTCTTGTATCTTCTGTTATTTATGACTCCAAATAGCAGGTCATTTATGTTTTGCAGTGTATATAGAGCATTATTAGTCCTCGTCCCTGGATCACATTAAAATATTTGTGCATTATTGTGTAATGTGTTTTCCAGAGGAGAAATGCCATTTTGTGGGCTGATTTTGCCATTTCACAAGCCTGAATATTAATGGTTGTTTAGAAATGGCTTGTAACCAGTTGAATTGTTGGCACGTAATACTGAAGCTCTGTCGTGGAATAAACTTCATGAAGTACATGAAGTACAGTATGGAGATTCAATGAGTTCTGGAATTATATTTGCTGTATCACACAGCAAAATGAATAAAAATGGGGAGTAACTAAGAGACATTGGTAAAGGAAATGAACTAGTCATCGCATGAAGCATTGTCCAAATGTAAACAATTCAGCAATGATAGTAAAATTTGAATCTATTAATTACAAGTGATAGTTCACTCTAAAAAAAAATGCTGGGTTGTTTTAACCCAATTTTGGGTAAAATATGGACAAACCCAGACATTGGGTTACATTTTTAAATTACATTTTTAACCCAATGGCTGGGTTTGTCTGTATTTTAGCCCAAAATTGTGTTAAAACAGCCCAGTATTTTTTAGAACTGTTTGATAGCATTTAAACGTGATGCTCCTAAATGCAAGAGTATTGAAATAAAATGTAATACAATATTAAATTAAATGAAACAAATCTCAGGTAAAAAAAAAACACACACATCCATGGTGTTGAACAGAAAGCAGTTTCACACTGGTACAATAGATGGTGCAATGCTCCTTTCGGCTGCTCTGACATACTTTTTACTCTATAGAGTTTAGTGTTTGTAATTTAGTAATAGTTTCATTGTGTGTGTGTGTGTGTGTGATTAGCGTGAGATGAGTCTCTTCAGTGACTTTATACATGCAGTGGCTCTAGACGCAACACAAAGCTCAAAACTTAGCGGCCCACACAAAAATAAAAAATGATGTTGTGGCCACATGTTCACACACATGTTTCGAAATAATCTGTATGCCACTGAATATTTGTGTTTGTGTGAAAGCCGTTAGGTACTGTTTTATTTGTATTTAATTTTTTTACAATGCAGCTGTTCTCAGTCTTGACAAGTGAAGTGCCGTTTCAATGCAGCCGTTGGGAATTAACTTATTAGGCCTGATTGCTTCTCACTTAAAGTTAAGTTGATTATATAATTACAGGCCTAGAAATCCACAGCGGTTTACACTAAACCACAGAAAACAAACCATACATTAAAAGAGAAACTCTATAAGTGCATGGATATATACAATAGGGGATATTTGCACAATATTTGCATTTAAGGACACTTCAGGTCCTATTAAACTAATAATTAGGAGTATGTTATATGGGGTGGACTTAAGCTAAGGTATTGAAATGACAAAATTATCAAGCAATAAAGGCAAACTCCAGCTTACAATTAAATATGGGTCTTATAGTATCATACAAAAAAGGCACACACGCTCACACACATATTGTATACAGATTACTAAACAATTGTAGTCAGTTACAGATTGCAAATTAATGATCTTTATTTATATATACATAATCACTTTTTACACATTACACATTTTAGGTAATGTATTCTGGAAACTTTGTGATTAACTTTAAGATAATGTTTGACTTAACTTAAAAAACTTAAGTTTTTTTGTATAATATATAATAAACATATTAAAATGTAACTCGTCTGATTATGAATATTTTTAAATATTTTGTCTAAGAGATAAGCTACTTTATTATAATTGGTCATGAAAGAACTTTGTTTTATTTTATTTACATCAGTTGTTTGTTTTATCTGCCAAATGAACCGTTTTTATCTGAAAAACAGTTTTTTAGTTTACCAAATAAACTTTTGTGTACACAAAGAAAAAAGTGTTTTCAGACGAAAACAGTTTATGTAATTTACCAAATGGCCCTTTGTTGTTTTGTCTGAAAACACTGTTGACAGTCAGATTGTGATCTTGTATGTAAATGTCTTCAAGTTCATAAAGGTTTATTTCTCCCTTGAAGGAAACGCAGATCTAAACCTCTGTTTGGGCGTTTGGTTTGAGTTAGCCGTTTAAATCAGAAAAGTGAGTTTCGTTAATCAGTTTATCGGTCTATTGGTACTGACGCAAATCAGTCATTATAGAGACTTTTACTGTAAACATCAACAAAACCAGTCTTTTTTAGTGCCGAATCCATGATCTCGCTTCAACTGGGAAAATCCTTTATAAAACTATGAATTATTATATTAATGCTGCACAAAATTCCCACACCATTTTGCTCCAGTAGTAAAAGGTATGAAAAAAATAAAAAAATAAAATAAAACGTCACACAGAATATTGTTGTCATTTCCAACAACTTCCAAATTATGAGGAAATAAAGGAGACAATATTTAATTGTGTTTATTTAGGAAAATGCAGCCAAGATATTAAATGATCATGCACTGCATCTAGCAGCTTTGCAGTCTCGTGTCTCCTAGACTCCGGGCTTATGGACTCTGCAGAAGTGTTAAAGGAAGCGGCAGAAATGCATTAGAAACCATTGTTTCCTATTGAGTTCAGTTTTAGCCATAATGGAGCCATAACTGGGGCTGGTTACACTTTTTTTTTTTTTTTTTTTTTAATAACAGCGCAAATGTGGAATTCTGTTCACACCTGGATATTCCAGCTCTGATAACCCAACCAAATGTCATAAATGGAAAGATGCATGCAACAAAAACAAAGATATTTTTAGCACTTATAACTTCTGAAGAGAAATAAAATCCACTTATCCACTTTAAAGGGGGTTAAAAAGTGATCCTCCGTTTTCTAAATAACTTGTAAGAAATTCTATGTTCTGTGTTGTTGCCTATTTGGACATTGCTGTCAACTCTTTAAAATTCGGTCTCCAATGTAGTTGATCATGCAAAAGCAAAACGTGCACACAAGTCTTCCCTTTTGTCAAAGCATTCTTCATTTGGGATTGCCAAGAACAAAAGGTTTATTGGAGAAGGCTGGCTCTGAGACTGGTTTCCGCATCTGCTAGAGCGGTTCTGTGGGAGTTGTGGAGGTCTGTCCCCGGAGGCGTGTAGTTCAGGCTATTGACAGGCTGGAGGTGATGAAAACCAGAACATCTCTCAATAAAGCCTCAGCGGTTCTCAGACCTGCTTCGGCACGTCCAGCAATGCATGACCAAACATAACATTCTCCCGTTTATCTCTCGTTGTGTTTAATGAACAGGTGGCATTCTCTTTATGAACTCTAATGAGTGTTTCTTCAACAATAAGGCAACTGTATGTATACTTTGGATTTGTTCTACAGCACCTCCTCTGATAGACTATATGACCAGGAGTTTGTGTACACCCCCCCTTCTAATCAAATAGTGTTTGATTTTATAAGCATTTCTTTCGGGACCAATCTTAAAGGGGTAGTTCAGCCAAAAGGAAAATACTTTTACAATTTACTCGTCTTCATTTTGTTCCAAATTTTAGAGACTTTCATTTATTTATTCAAAAAAAATGTGTCCATCCATTGAAGGTCCCACATTTTCTAGCTTTAAATGGTTGAAAGACTTCCTAAATTTAAATCGTATGCATTGAGCAATTTCATTCAAGATAATTTAATTTAAACTGTTACCCAATGTTGGTGTACGATGCAATTTTCACTTATAAATTTCTTGTAAATTTTACAAAGAATGGAAAGTAATACATTTGAATTAAACGTGAAATTTTAAAGTAGAAAGACTGAAACTGTACTCCAATAATCTTTGTTTCATTTACAGTTTTACAATTTACAAAAGTCACGTGTATTCATGTTTAAGCATTGAGAAACACATATGCATATAGAGCATATGGATTACATGAGGACTACACTGATTACTTTTACAATGTCTGGTAACACTTTATTTACACATTTTACACGTTGTTACTTGTAATAACACTAAGGTATGCATATTACATGCAACTAACCCTAAATCAAACATTAACCATAACCCTAATTATATAGCAAGTGCATGTAGTTAATTACTGAAACAAGAACACCTTAAAATAAAGTGTAACCCTGTGTCTTTATGTACTTTTTTGATTCTTTACAAATGGTTGCATGGACACACACAAACAAAACCATTATCTAACATTATCTTGCGTAATTCCTGAATTCCTAAAAGGATGGTGCGATTACATTTTTTGATAGAATAGTACAAAATTTGATCTTGAGGTTGAAGTTTTGAACCTCTGACAGGTTACGTCTGCTCATGATCAACAGTAAGAACTGCTCATAAAAGTAAAGGTTCTGTATTGGCATTTTTAGCCACAGTGTGAAATTTCCATTGCACAAAAAAACAAACAAAAAAAAACAACGTTTTGCATACTAAGAAATCTCCAGTCGACCGGAGAAAAAAAAAAGCACTGTTCAATTATCGGTTCTTTGTAGGACCCAGAATGGTTCTTGTATGGCATTGCTGTGAAAACCTCTTTCATAATTGTTAGTGTTTTACTTTGAGGATGGCATAGAGAATAGTGCGGATCAGCGTCCGCCTCATGCAAATGGAATTTATTGCTTTGCTCTAATAACAGGATGGTTTCTAAAATAAACGATTATGTTGGCAGACGCCCCACAGATCTGGTCTGTAACATGTCAGATGAAGCACTGTGAAAGTTTCCTCTCTGCTGAATACTGCCCACTGCCCCACTTTCAGCATCATAATCATGTGAGCATCGGAGAGCTATAGACTGCAGTTCTCCTCGTGTCAGCTGTGATGTGAACTGCAGCATGTCGTCCGACACGAGCCAGCGAGGAGGGCTGGAACGTTAGTGTGAGTTTTGTCAGCTTTCCAGCCGGAGCATTACATGCTTTCAAAGGGTCACTGCTGAATGCTATAGCCGCTAGTATAGTTCGACTGACACATGATGTTCCTGTAACACCAAACCTGACCTTACATGTGCTTTCAGATCCAGTTACAAGTGAATTACAACATTTGTTGTTACGATGACCCTGACAATTGTGTATATAAGTGTTAGAAGAAAGTATTTGAACTATAGTATCTTATATTAGTAGTATAACATAACATTTTAGTATTCAACAATATTATTGATTATTGAGAACTGAACTGAGCTGGACAATGACATCACAGTTTTATCCAGAGCGGCTATATATATATATATATATATATATATATATATATATGACACACACACGCAACTACCGGTCAAAAGTTTTAGATCGGTAAGATTTTTTATGTTTTTAAAAGAAGTCTCTTCTGCTCACCAAGGCTGCAATCATTTGATTAAAAAAAAAAAATAGTTAAAAATAGTTAAATAGTTAATATAAAATATAATAGTTATAAATTTATTCCTGTGATCAAAGCTGAATTTACAACATCATTACTCCAGTCTTCAGTGTCACATGATCCTACAGAAATTATGATAATATGATGCTCAAGAAACATTTATGATTATTATCCATGTTGAAAACAGTTTTTTACATTTTTATTTCAGGATTCTTTGATGAATAGAAAGTTCAAAAGAACAGAATTGATCTGAAATTAATTAATCACTACCATTCAAAAGTTTGGGGTCAGTAAGAATTTATATTTTATTTTTAGGAGAAAGAAATTAGAAAATACGTTTATTCATCAAATATGAGTTAAATTGATCAAAAGTTACAATAAAGAAATTTTTAATGTTAGAAAAGATTATATTTTAAATAAATGCTGTTCTTTTGAACTTTCTATTCATCATAGAATTTTTTTTTGGGGGGGGGGGTGGTACACGACTGTTCAACATTGAAAATAATAATTTATGTTTTTTGAGCATAAAATTAGCATATTAGAATGATTTCTGAAGGATCATGTGACACTGAAAACAGTAATGATGTTGAAAATTCAGCTTTCAAATTACATTTTAAAATATATTAAAATAGAAAACAGTCATTTTAAATTGTCATAATATTTCACAATATTACTGTTTGTAATTTTGTTAACATCAAATAAAGCAGCCTTGGTGAGCAGAAGAGACTACATTTTGTGTACTAAATTAATAATTTTTTTACAACAAAAATGAAACATCACTGGACTATGATGCTATTCTCTACAAACTGTGTTGCATTACTTTCCTGTTATCTCAGTAAAGTTGCTTTGAAACAATCTGTATTGTAAAAAGTGCTGTATAAATAAAGGTGACTTGACTTGATTACATGATCACATTTGCACTATGCTCCTCATTTTATTTGATGACCTATTACACTTTATATATTTAGTCTTGTTATGACTACCAGCATTCCTGCAGATAAACACAGTGCCCAGAGGGAGTTTATGTGTGTGGAGAGAGCTGTTATTATCCCATCATTTGTGTGGAAGATCTGAGCAAAGCTCGTATGCTGCCATGTAATTACACTTTTGCCCTGAAAAAAAAAATACTCTACTCTTATGGAATCTCTCCTGACTTAGTTTTGAGTGTGAAAGACTGTTTCATGTTCTGCACTTCTCATGTTTAGGGACAAATGTTCTGTTTCCCGTCTTGACACTAGTCCAGTCAATCACACACACCCACTTCTTTAAACTGAATAACCGACTAAAAGAACTGAAGTCCTGTTAGTTGGCCCTAAATCCCTTGTCGCCTCCCAACATGAATTCCCCATTAATATTAATGGAGTCATAGTTTATCCTTCACCTACTTCACCAATGCAATCTACTATTTGATTTCAAATTATGTCTTAAACCCCACAACTTCAACTTGTTCAAAACGCAGCTCTCATCACTTCCATCCTACTGCAATCTCATTGGCTCCCTGTTCTCTATCGCATTCACTTAAAAATACTTACTAGTTTTCAAGGCTTGTCATGATTTAGCACCTTGTCACCTTTCAGAATTAATAAACACAAATGCCCCTGCTTGTACGCTGAGATCAAGTTCCTCAACTTGCTGGCAGTGCCTTAGTTTAAACTTTCTACTGTTGGCGGCAGGGCATTTATTTACACTACTCTCTGTTAATGGATTGTATAATTTAAATTTCAGATCCATGTATGCCTTACATTGTTTTGTTTTTTTATGTAATCTGTTTTGATATGGGCTGTGTTTGCGATGTTTATAATCAAGAATACTGGTGGCAATGGTCTCCACTCGCCATAATCAACTTTGGGCTCAACAATAGCTGGGTTTCAGTCACGTGATTATGATTCTGCAAAATTCAGATGGAGGGCTGGGAGCGAAGAGCGCAATGGACGAGATGGAGGAAAGTCCGTACTTTACTGTCTTTACACGCTATTACAAGAGAAAGATATAAACAAAAAAAAAAATCAAACATGTTGGATATGATCCTTATTTTATGAAGAGGAGCGATTTTTCAACTGAATTGAGATTTTCCTGCCATCAAGGCGGTGGATATCAGGAACTACCTTGTCTTACAGACATACTTTGACTTTAAAAAGTTCGGAAACTGGCACGTTACACAAACATAGCCACTTAAGTTGTATTAACTCAGCTTTGACGAAGTGATTACTGCACACACAGGCAGTTTTTCGGTCAATTTCTAGCATTTCCCCCTTATGAACGCCAACTTTTTGTACACAATAAAAACTCCTCGTGGTTTGATTGATTTAAGTAACCATAAACGACGCAAAACACAGGCATTTTGAGTTTGTTATAGTGCTTTCTAAATACACCAAATCACTTCCTGCCCTCCATTTGCATTTTGCGCCATGGCAACGCAGTGGCGTGACGTCATATGAAAACAAGCTATTGGCTCAACAGGCAGTGTTATTATCTCAATTCATTATCTTACAATGGCTAAATGCATATAGCAGTTGGGAGACTTGCTTATTTATTTTACTAAAGTATGTACTGTACTAAGGCCAAACAATTGCACACATACATTTGGATGGATGGATGGATGGATACATTTAAATTCATTTAAATATGGATGGATGGATATGAATAAACGTAAAGTTATATAGATATACACTCTTAGAAGAAAAGGTCCTATATAGAACCTTAAAAGGTTTTATCAGCGCTACGTATTTGGAACCCCTAAAATGTTCTATACACTCTTAAAAAAAAGGGTGCCTCTGGGTTCTATATATTACCAAAAAAATGGTTCTATATAGAACCATTTTGGAGTTCCATATATGAAGCGGGGGATGGAACCATTTCTGGTTCTAAATATAACCATTTCTTCTAAGAGTAGCACTGTAATATTTCAAGCTTTAGAAAATACATAGAAAATATGATGATTGCAGTATGTTCTCATGAAAATACCATTTCAGGTATATTTGTAGTTGCCCTTTCTCTCAGCTTATCTGCCATTTTGACACGCATTTTTCACCAAGCTCATCATCACAATGTTTTTTTCCGAGATGAACACTCGTAAACGCTGCTTTAGAAGTGTTGCTGTCTATTCTATGCGTTAGAAGCTGGGCGAATGGAAATATCTCTCCTAGAATTACATGCATCTGTATGTAAATATTTTTTTGGTTCTGATTCCAGCATCATCCCTCATTGATTTCAAATCGTTTTCCCCGATTAGCCTAATAGGCTTTATGCACAACTTACTTCCGCATTCTCTGTAAAACAGGTCGCATCGCTTCCGGTCCAGGTCTTTTGTATGGTGCTTCATGAAATTTTTTGCGGTTTTACTCAAGATAACTTAAAAGGAGCGAACAAAGATTAGCATAACCAATATCCCTCACATGTGCAGATTGATATTTAAACGTTTTATATTTTTTATTCTTCACAGTAACGTTTAGATATTTAAATGTAATAAAACGCCAATAACAAAGTGAACTAGGTAGGTTAGCTGATTACCTTAAATATCCATAGATATCGTAGTCAGTTCTTACGGCCGTTAACACTTTCTCTGACAAGCGGATGCGATGAGACACGTTGTCCGGTTTGGTCACGTGACGCACGGCATAAAGCCTATTGGTGTAGAGATCTACAGTTTGGTTGTTAGAGTTGCTGGATGGTTCAGCTCTGGCCGGTTCTGCTCAGATGCTCAGAAAGTTGCAGGCCTTGAGGGGGGGAAACTGGTGGGTTTTGAACTGCAAACAAATGTTTGCTCTTAACATCTCTTTTGAAGTCTGTTTCCAATGGTCTCGCCAGCAATTGTTTACTGTGTGATGGTGGTCCTCAAGTTCTTGTATTAAAAACAGATTTGATTGATTGATTTGTAAGAAACCCTTGTGAGCAGTGAGCATGTGTGTTTTTTTGTGAAACTTGGGAAGAAATTTGGGAATTTCTTGTTTGATTTGTTAAATGACTACAAAAGGATGGGTAATTTGAAACAATTGTTGGATTATCTCTTTTAGATGCTCTCTGGGAACGAGTAAGGCTTTTTGAGACCTCAAATCAGTTTGTTCAAATGTTTATTGTCTGTACTTGTTTTATATGCAACCTGCAATCCTGACCACTCTTGTTAAATACATACTACACCAAAATCTCCCAGCTTGTTAACAAGCATGTACATGGTGGGACATATTGTGTGTAATTTGAAAATAAAACTTGAGTGAAAAAATTGCAGCGGGACATTCTGCTTTGGGTTCATTGGCAATTAGCTTTTTGGTCACAAGCTTCCAGCGGCCTTGCATGATATATGAAAGCCACACTGGAGATGTGGTGAAGTCAGTGTGAAAACCTCACCACACAACCACACCATTATAGAACATTTTTCTATAGCAGTCGATTTATAAAGCCAAATATCTGATATTTAAACAGTTTTTGTTAATACAAAGTTGTGGATTATGTCATGGCATTTATGGTGATACTGAATTAAATCAAGTTTCTCTTAAAGGCTAACTAAACCACTGGTCAGAGCCTGACTCAACCCACTGGCAATCTTTGAAAAATGCTGAAAAAGTGGGCAAAAAAGCTGGTTTTTACACTGCCAAGGGCGTAGCTCGTACCAAGAGCATGGTGAGCTGAAACCTGCGTACGTCACGAAGTGCGGAACATTCTATAGGAAAATTCAACTGCAGTAGCCAACGTTCAACCTGAAGAGGGCAGCACTAAGACGTTTTTACACCATATATTGTAGAAATAAAACACTTTATACACAAATGTCAAAAAGCTACTCAAATCAATGGCTGTTATTAATAAAGATCCATTCTTACAGATCATTAACTAAAAAAAAGTTGGTTTAGGGTTTAGTTACTCTTTAAAAATAGGTGCCAGTAGCCACCTTTTTATTACAGGTAACTGTAAATGCGAAAAAAAAAAAAAAAAAACCTATTTCCATTGCAGTTTTGTGAAATATTCCTTTTTCTAATTGCTTGAGAAATCACCTCATGCGAGCGTAAAGATTTTTTGCGGTATATGGGAGTTTTTACAAAATTGCCGTTTCCAATTTCCGTTTGGGCGTATTTTCTATTCGCAATTTCAGTTTATGCCATTTGAAGGGCAATGGCTAGTGTCTATTGAAAAGAGATGTTTTAGTTACAGTAGTCACAGAAAACTTTTTTCTGCCCCCACAGTGTTTTGGAGAATGAATGGATGAAGTATACATGGTCAGCAATTGGAGGGCTTGATTTGATGTTGTCACATGTTATTGTAGGATTGGACGTCCTTTTGAGCTTTGGTGGATTGATGGCATTGGTGATTTGTTGCCAACTTTGAACAAAGCAGGCTTTGATCCATGTCTCAGATATCCTTTAACACTATTGGAAGAAGCCAATCTCGAAGTAATGAGCCACTGCTGACCTCACTAACCATATCAACCAGCTGTTGTGTAACTGGGTCTAACGAAACTTGTTGTGGGGCTTTTCATTCTTTAAAAGAGCAAGGTAAGAAAACAAGCGGCGAAGGAATGTCGTAGCAATGCTTTCACCGAGTCATTGCTTACGTGCTTGTCAGGAACCACCAGGAGCTGTTTTTCATGCTTGGCACCTCTTGCTAAGTACATCAGCAGATGTGCTGGTAAACCAGGTCTGGAAGTGAACTGTCTTGGTGTCTTTTTGCGATTGAGCGATTGAACTCAATAAGGCCAGGAATGTGCCTAGTCAGAAAACCCCAAAAGAACCGAATCCCTCTTAAAAAAGCTCAGTTTCTCATATATGGTCATGTACTAAACATCTCATTCGTGGAAGAGAATGCAATGTCCTTCTTGTTACAGTTAAACTAAATGGGTTCTTAACGGTGTTGTTTTTCCCAATGAGTTCAGCTCCTTCAAAGTTTCTCCTCTTTATCTCAGTCGTTGATTTTTATGAATCTGGCAACCGGTTCCTGCCTAAACGGTTCTCCAGAGGACAAGATGGAGTGTTAACAAGCTCCTGCATTCTCCGTCTGGCCGAGGGTTTGTTTCCCCCGTCCTGGAGCCGGACGCTCCCACGGGGGCTCGGCGCACGCAGACATCACCTCTTTATGAGCGCCTGCGTGCAGACAGTTGCCAGGCCAGTAACTCGCTGAAAAAGGAGAATCTGCTGTGAAAGGTGGTGATTCAGAGGCTTGAGTGCTCGCAGGCACCCCGAGCCAAAATAATTAGATCAGCGACTTTTCCTGGGTCTCGACACTGGGCCTTTTGTTGGCCTCGCTCCAGTGGGGTGTGGATCACTGACCTGGGCTGCAGGTTCAGTCCACAAGCAGAGGCGACCCGATGAGATATCGTGACGTTACAAGAAATTACAAAAGAAACCGCATGTGCTCCATGTGCTGAACTCCCATCAAGACAATAATGTGCATGCTTATTATGATTATTTCAGTGATTATTTTGAGGAGTTTGAGGTGTTTGTCAATTGAGTTGAATGAAAGCCATTCATTTTCTTAAGAATTTTGGAATTTAAGAAATTAAATTTTTTTTTCAATTACGATTTTTCATGCATTCTTAAAAAGATCTTAGAATTTAACTTAGAAATGTCATAACTTAAGGAGTTTCCCGTGAATCCAGACTTAAAGCCCTTGCACACTGCGTTTTTTCGTATTCGTGATTCGGTGGCTCTGAATTTTCAAAACGCCTTTCAAACTGCTTGCTACGGATGCGAAAAACGCATTTTTTTATGACGGACGAAAGTTTCAGAATTAGTGTGCAAGCGGGATTGACATAACATGAGGTTGTATTTATTTTTTAATGTGCGAAAATTTCGGTGTGCAAGGTGTCTCCGAAAAATAGAATAGTTTTGAATAATTAGTATTTTGGGTCAAAGCATTGGGGAGTCATGATGACATGAATATTTGTTATTGGGAAATATCGAAAGTTTTAGCTCTATAGTATTTTTGATTTATATTTTGTTGTAAAAGTCATTATTGCAGTCATTAGAGATGTCTCCATGTGTATATTTGGTGTATAGTAAGTAATTCCAGCCCGTTCTCATCCCAAGGCGTCATATACTGACGCTTTTGACAATGCGTAAACATCCAACGCACATGGCACCCTTAATCATCAATATGAGACGGAGATATATAGGGGCCAGAAGGCGCCTCCTAGTGGTCTAACTCTAACCCTACTCCAGACCAAAACCTACCATAACCAAAGCGTGTTATATTGATGCTAAAGGCTGCCATGTGCATTGGATGTACAGTACATACGCATTGTCAAAAGGATGAGAATGCGTAGGTAATTCCATACAACCTTTTCAGTTTGCTCAACAAACCGATACAAAAATGAGATAAACTAACATTTATAATGAAATATCAACGATCATATTAACTTGAAGCTGATTGAACTACAAGTAAACAACTTTGGTCCTCCAGGAACAGGGTTGATTGAAGAATCTATTTTAAGGTTAAAAAAAATCATATTCACCTTTTAAAGCAATATAATTTATTTAGTTTGTAGCATGATTGTTGTAGTACGTGTACAAATGATTTATCAAATGAGACGATTAGCAGAAAGCAAATTTAAGCGAGCTCAAAAGCAGTAATAGATGGTTTTGTGAATTTATTCGAGTTTGGTAAAAAGAATTGAATGAATTTATTAAACATAAATGATCACCTTGGCCTTTATTTGTCAGTCAGTGTGCATGTAAATAGCCTTGCTTTTAAATAACATGCTTGCTTATACATCTCAGTTTGCTCCCACAACTTGCCAAAGTCAGCCTAATTATTGACTTTATTGTGCCTTTGGCTGTTCCAAGACCACAAATCCTCCTGCACGTTGTTGGAGAGCGGAAACACCTGTTCAGCGCGCAGAAGGTGCTAAACTACATGTGCTTTTCATTTTTTACAAATTAAATGGTATTCATTTTTTTTAAGTAAAACACAACTGTAATTGTGGTTCTACACAAATGGAGGCAAGTGTTATCTTTCAGCATAATAAGCTGTCCTCAGTTTACTGAGTGACTTAAGACTTGTCACGATGCGGTAGAAACGAGGAGGAAGCAGGATCCACATGCAGCACACTTAATTCAATAAACTGAAATCAATACAGGCTCAGACCATCAGTACTCAGGAGCGACAGTAACAACACAAGTACTCACAAAGACTGGACTAGAACACAGGGCTTAAAGACAAGGCCAAACGAGCTAAACAAGATAACAAGGAGGTGTGGCTAATCTGAAACACCTGGGGAGACTAATAAACATGACAGGGAACTGCTAAACATGAAAAGACAGGGGAACACAGATTGACATTACAACAAGACTAGTGTACTCTAAGAACGATAACTATATTAGCGTCTGGACAAACCGACGATAACGTTCAGTTTATTGTAAGCAAGCTCGAGTGGATTCTGATTGGATGCAAAATTATTCTAATAGTGAGTCCAATAGCCGCGTTTCCACTGCCGGGCTAGGGCTGGGCCAGAGCTAACAGCGAGCCGGGCCGAGCTAGTGGCCTCGGGCCTCAAGCACCGGGCTTGCGTTTCCACTGCCGGGCCAGTAGCCCCACAGCGCTGCCCCAGACCCCACCCCTAACACGCCTTTCAGGATCAAACGTCATAAAACCCAACCCATTTCAGCGGGTATTATGAATTAATTTTATTTTTTAAATTAGGAAGATAGCATGTATATTAACTCACCTGCCGTAGTGGCTGCAATAGCGTCCCGAGACCAGTACAGGCGATTCTCCATTTCAAGCAGCGATTTTTTGATATAAGTAGGGCTGCGGGCACGTTTTCAAGTTATTCATTAATCGTTAACCGAGGCCCATCGGTTAATACTCGGTGCATAGTGTGCGCGCCGCAACCTCGAGATACAGAGTAAATTTTTAACACCTTTAATAACTGATTGGACCCCATTTGAAACGAAATTAATTTATATAAATAAAACGCAGCAAGTACGGAGCAGTTAAAGCCCCATTTCCATCACCCTTCAAACTGAAATTGCCAATTGAAAATAAGCAAAACGTCCATTTCACAAAAACTCCGTGTCTGCAAATAATAATAATAATAATAATAACTATCATCATCATTATTGTAACATTTTATTAGGCTGCATATGTAGAAGACGCCTTTATCCAAAAAAGGAATAGAGCACAAATAAACACAATATTTTTGACAAATATCAGCGCATATCCAGTGTGTGTGGAGCACGCACTGATGGCTGCGAGACGCCCATGTGAACAGTTTCATTGCATTTCTTTCAGTGGAAACAACTTAAAATACTCTTTCATTTCTGGTCATACAGAAAATAATAATACATTATTCGCAAATAAATTTATTTATAACAAGAAAACGTTGTGCTTTAACAATTAATCAAGGCGCGCTTCATGATCTCCGTGAACTGAAGCGCGAGACCTGAAACAGCCACCGCATTCGAATTTGTTCGTTTTAAATTGGACATTTAAAGCTTTAGTCTACAGGGTTTATATCCTTTGTAGATTAAAGCTTTAAATGTCCAATTTAAAACGAACAAATTCGAATCGAAAGCCAATATCTTCTATGTTTATGTAGCTTAATTTCTCTCTAAATGTGCATCCGGAGATGGAGATATGTTTTTAGCCGAAAATCATTTAGAAAACAATAGTTTATTAATAAACAATTAATGCCTCGTTATTTTATATTATTTTATTATCAGACACATTTATTATAGCCTATAAATCACCCATAAATCCCCTTTCTGTAGGCTGTGGTTACAGCTCTTCTCATTCAGCACTGCGGGGAAAATATAATTTCCAGGTTCTAATTTGGCCTCAGAAAACCAGTAAAATATATATTTTTTTCATATTAATTTGTCAAATATTTTAAATGTTTAAGGGGAAAAAAATCAAACAAATGTCTGAAAATTCGTCGATATGTAGCTATATCCTATATATCGTTGCGCAGCATTTGGCATAGGCCTACAGTTCAAATTAAAATGTTATGCAATTTTAAACGGTTAATCGGTTAAACATGGACACCCCTATGTGCATCTTGCTTCAGATCATAACGTTCCATAACACCGATAAACTCCGCCTTTTACCTTGAGCACGCCTCTAGCCCGAGCTGGCCCCCTCTGGCCCAAGGTATTCGACGGGCCAGAAATCCTGGCCGTTGGCCCTGAGGAAGCCCCGATCAAGCCCCGGAAGTGACAGTGGAAACGCGACTGGCCCTGGCACGCACTAGCACGGCCCGGCCCTGGCCCGGCAGTGGAAACGCGGCTACTGATATCATTCCTTCCTCTGTGTCGTGAGAGCTGTGGTGACGACATCCCTATTCTTAGAGTTATAAACATTATTACTTTATCGCAATAGTTTCTCATTTATGGGGAGACCAGATGTGATGTGTGGGAGGTGTTTATATTTATACTAATTTTTTTCGCGCGCACCTTCACGCTCGTGCGGACGCGTCGATTGTAAACAAATACTTCAGTCCAGCCACTGAAAACACCGCTCTGATGAGGGGACTGACGTTCACTTTCCACTTACACTACACAACGCAACGCAGCAGCATTAGTGATAATCGATAACAAATTAACGTGATCGACGAAATTCTTAATGATCAATAATCGATCGTCGATTAATCATGCCTATCCCTAATAGTGGATATTCAGACATCTAAATCAGACTGTTGCACAAAGCACTTAAGACTCTGACTATTGGCGCTTTTCCACTGCATGGCACGGTTTGGTTCGGTACGGCACTTTTTGGCGCTTTTCCACTGCATGGTACGGTTCGGTACGGCTCACTTGTGGCGCTTTTTCACTGCATGGTACGGTACGGCTCGCTTCGGCTCGCTTTAAATGGTACCTGGTCTGTTGAGGTTCCAAGCGTACCGTACCGGTACTAAATGTGATGGGAAACACTGCAGATCACTGATTGGTCAGACAGAATCGTCAGTACCAGCGTCATTGTATTTGCGACCAATAGACTTCAACACGAGAAACCAAACCCGCTAGATTTAAATAGGCAGTAACGGCCACCATTGTTATCGATTAGAGCCCGACCGATAAAGGATTTAAGGCCGATACCGATACAAATATTTTTGGGATTTAAAATCCGATATTCCGATATATCAGCCGATATTTTATTTATTTATTTGAAACTGGACATGATAGTCACAAATTTTGTCATGCTTATTTGAGTTAAGAGAACTGATGGGGATGTTCTTTTAATTGTTATTCAAGCAATGTATGTATCGTGACCAACTCAACGAGTGTTGCCAACAGGAACGGTGTAGAGTGCCCTCTGGTGGACAAACTATACAACTCCAACACTCATGACATGGTTTAAGCGTGTTTCGTCCGTTTTTATTTTATTTTTGAAATATTAATTTATCGGCCATTATAACTGCCGATACCGATAGTTTGGAAAATGCCTAATATCAGCCGATAATATCGGTCTGCCGATATATCGGTCTGGCTCTATTATCGATCAGTCTATAATCCCACCCACTTCAAAGCTACTAACTGCAGTGGAAAAGCAACCGAGCTAAAGCGAACCAAACCGTACCATGTCGAGCCGAGTCGTACTACGCAGTGGAAAAGCGAATCTTGCCGCGCCGAGCCGAACCGCTCTGAGCTGTACCAGCAGTGGAAAAGGGCCATATCTGAAGTAGGATTACACTGCAATGCATTCTGGGTCAAATAAGACTTTTCAAAACAAAAAACATGGCGGATCGAGTAAGCGTATTCAACCACTCAGTGCATTTTACCCCAGCGAAAAATGTGTTTGTGTTTGGAGGAGTATAATAACAGCTACAAGGACATTTTACTTGGGAAATTTAGTGTAGAATGTAGTAACAAGAAGAAATGTTTAATTTGGATTAAACTAACTAATCCAATAACTAATTTGAATAACTAACTAATTTTTTTTTGGTCTATATTAAGTCAGTCTTTATTTTTGTGAAACAGTCTAACTTGCATTAGACTAGTCTATCGGCTAACACAATAGACCAGTCTAAAATGGCTTTGTGAAACCGGCCCCTGGTGAGAGAGAAATATTTTCTTATGATAATGCATTTCCACAGGAGTTCTGCTGTGTTGATTCCATTAATAATCCACTAATGGATTCTTAATAAATGTGTACATTCAGAAAGCATCCATTTCTCTTATGTGTTTCATGCCTTTGGATTGCATTGTGCAAGAGTTTCAGGCATTGGAGTGTTTAAAATAATTTATGAATTAGACTTCTAAACTACAAGAAAAATGTGTATTTTAACCCTGGCCATTGCCAGCTCTGATAGACACCATCTGTGTGTGTGTGTGTTATGGCAGATAATTATTCAAGATGGCATAAAATAGACAGAGTTTATAGGCTTAAAGAATCAATGTTTGTTTAGGAGAGTCATCAACTTCAACATCAGATTCTGGATCCTCCTAATCTTTGCAGTTCTTTGTTTTAGCCCAGATAAATGTTAAATAGTTCATGAATAATTTGCATGTTCATGTCTTGGCAGCTTTACACACGCCCAAACCCCCAATTTGATTGCTTTACTACCAAAATGCATCAATGTATAAACACAGAAATGGGATGGGATCATTTTCATGACTGTATTGCAGTGCGTTTAGGGTAAAATATGACCCATCTAATGTCTTCCATGTGGCGCGTTTGTAAGGACTGTGTGGATGAGTCCTAATCACTCACTAATGGTTCAGCTGGAATACAACTCCACTACAGCACTACTAGACCAGCTGTTTATAGCATGTATAAAGTGGTTTTCAACACACATTCTCAGCTTTCTTTTATTTGAGGATAATTTAGCCATTATGAAAAGAAAAACAATTTAATTTATTGGAACGGATGAAAGAAAAAAGTAATTGAGGGTACATTGCAGCATTGTGCTTTATGTTTCTCATATGTAATGGTTCTCACGATGTGTTCAGTCTCAGAAGGAAGTCATTTCAGACTGTTAAACAAGGATGTAATTTACATAACCGCATACAGTGAGCTTGTTAAACACCGGCCCGCTTACCATCTAAACTCCACTCCTGTTGGCTGTGGGATTACTAAATGTAGGGTCTTCATGTATCTCAGACACCACAGCGTCAGCAGTAATATGATCTTTAGAGGGGTTATGATAAATATGATGCTCTTGTTGGAACAGATATAAGGGTGAACTAAACTGTTTTAGATGAAACATGCAGGCTCGAAGCCGCCTCCGTTGCGTTTGCTTGCATAACATCAAGGATAACGGGAATTTTCCAGTGTGGAGACCTTTACTCTCAGTCTGATGCTTTCTTACTATATTTTCTTTCTTTTTGTTAGTGCGAAATGTGATCCAATAGGAAAAGAAGATATATATATATATATATATGAAGAGTTCAGATGCAAAAGCCTCTAAATGCCATTTGAAATTTTATTCTTTAATGATGATTTTTATCAAACTTGTATATTTAAGTTCAGTAATTTCACTTAAATGACAAGGTAATCATCAATGACATTTAAGTGAAATTACTGAACTTAAATATACAAGCTTGATAAAAATGATCATTCTAGAAGAAAATTTCAAATGTCACTTAGAGGCTTTTGCATCTGAACTCTTCATATATATATATATATATATATATATATATATATATATATATATATATATATATATATATATATATATATATATATATATATTAAATGAACATGTCAACTTCTTGGATGTATGCATGTATATATCCAAGATATATGTTGGATTTATGTATTCATCTTGGTTTAATCTGTGTTGCACTACTTTTGATTTTACATGCCTCACAAAAATACTTAATTCAGTTATTGACTGTGTAGAAAAGGTGTATTCAAGTCATGGTATGAATGAACTGCATGTTTATGTATTTTTTATTTTTGATAACCCATTTATTGAATTCTAATATGTTGTTGTTGTATATTTGTATTGTATGTATTATAGTAGTTACTACTGTGTTTATCAGAACAGATGCTATGCCTAAAGTTTCATAATTGAATTGCACTGATGAAACGGGCAGAATATTTGATGTAACAATTTTTATAAGCGCATCTCCTTGTTATTGGTTGGTTATGTCGGCGCAGGACTCACAGTCTGCTCTTTGTCCCGCAGCGCCTGATGTGACCCCGCCGGAGTCTGAAGAGGCCGAGGCTCTCGCTGAGGCCCAGAGCGGAGGACTGCCGACAGCTGAAGGTACAGATGCACAAACCCACGATACACCTCATGCCGAGATAATAGCACACCAGTATCCGGCTCACGCTAACACTGGATTTATATTGCCTTTTAATGAACATGTTCTATAATTATGGTGCAGTTTCATTCAATTTGACATCACAATCCCAATTTGGAAAATTCAAATCCAAAGTTTGCCCCAAAATGCGAATTCTGTGGTTATTTACTGATGCTCAATTTCTGTTTTGTTTAAGCATCAAGAAAAATCCAACTCGCATAGTTGTATATTACACATCTGATGTTCTGATTGGCTTTTAAGACTTTTTTTTACACCAAGAACAATAACTAAGACGAGAGGAGGCAGTGATGGTTCAGAAGAGTGAGTGTGTGTATAAAGGGCAGCGTCTCTAAACCATGCATGATCTTGTAGCCAGATAAACATTCACAGTGGCTGCGAAGCATGTTAGTAAGCAAAACATAAAAAATGATTTTTTATCTAAGCAGGTGCATAATAAAGCGTATATTAAAGCTCCAAATTCAATAAGCAGTTGTAAGTGACTGTTAACAGTGTTCCTCGACAGGATATTTAGTTAGTTATGTGGTGTGTGTTATAGATGTGTTATGCTGGTAAGCTCTTCCCACAATAGATCTTGCTGATCCACCAGTTTGTAATGCCACAAATCTCAAAACACTTCAAGGAAGGCTGGGTATCGATACAGATTTCATGATTCAATAAAAATCACCACTCAATACAATACGTTATAATTAATTGTATATTCTCATTTAAATGGTGCATGATGGCACAGGTTTCATAAATGCATATTAAGAGATGCTCTGAACTTGTCAAAATGGAAAAAGTTGTTCACATTAATGAAAATCTTTTGTCCAGTCTTTTGTGATTGGTCTTCTCTGCTCTGATTGGTCAGATGACCCAGTCTGGGTCATCCGATTGTACAGGTTATTAACAGAAGTAGACGTGTTTGTTGGCGGTGACGTACAACATCTAGGCAGACATTATACAATGTCTTTACCAGTGGCCACTTTAACACACTTTAACTTTTAAAAGTGCACTTTATAATAATGTCAAATTAAAGTTTGTGTCGGCGATTTCAGTCCCAAAAAAGGCCCAAACCTAAATGATCACATTCATCTAATCTTTTCTATCTGCTAGCTTTCCGCCCCATTGCAGGCCGTCAAAAAACTGTGTCTCAGTGGCAGCCTAGGCTCTGAGATCTGCACACAAAAACCTGGCTTCAGGTCTGCATATTCCTCCATCGTTTTAATAACATGTTTGGGATGTTTGATCAGTAATAACTTAATGACACAAAAAAGATGTATCTTTAAAATCTTTTAAAAGTTTTCTTTTATTCACCCTTAAAATCCCCTTTATTCATCTTAAATGATTGAAAATGTAAATGTAGCATTTAGTGTAGCATTTGAAGGCCAGAGGTTGGTTATATGGAGGGTTACAGTGGCCTGCCAGCACTGCTTGTGCTGTTTATCGTTCCAATCATAGCCGGCCACAAATAGTCAAACCCACTTAACCTCGCTTTCCAAACCGGAGCTGCAGTGCAGAGCATAGCTGTCAACCCTCCCGTTTTTTCCGGGTTTCTCACGTATTTTAGCTCTTTTCCCGCTGTCTTCCCGTTTTAGTATTTTTCCCGTAAAATATACCGTATTTTTACTCTCTGATTGTGTGAGACGTACGAGCTCGGACAGATTCGGCTTGAAGTCGTTTATCCTCGGCTGCGGTGCCGCGCGCGCTGGCCGGAGACACACTGGCTGCATGACGTGTCTGTTTTTATTGCACGCTGCCTGCGTGACACGCGCGTCTCCAGAAAACGTGTGCATGCTAGAAATAGAACTGACGCCTATTTTTCACGCGACAGGCAAGCGTGTTTTTTGCCTGGAATTTCTTTGCGTTTCCAGGCAAAAAAATAAATAAAAAATAGGAAACGATGTTTAGGCTAGCTGTATGTAATTTTGTACTCGAATACATATTAATACATTATATTTTGATGTTTGAAAGTCTAGGTTTTTACATAAATTCAGATATCAAAGTAATTTAAACAAATAATAATTATTATAAATAGATTTTCAAATATATGAATAAAATATGTTTTCTTTTTTTCCATTTGTTTCTTATGCTCTTAACAATGTGATTACATGAAGAAGAAAAAAAAATTTTGAAAAAAAAAAAAAAAACGTTCTGGGCCTATAGGAGGATATAAAGATAGGATAGTGTGTCTTCTGAGTGATGGTCCACCATCAGGCTAAATAGGCTCTTTAAAGCTACACAAAATGTGTAAATGTAATTTAAATAAACAGACAGCCCACCTCCCAATTTTGCGGATTTTGGAAGATGTGTGATAGGCTAAATGTTGAAATTGTTGTACAAATGCTAGAGCAACACACGCTAATCCAAATGTAGATTTCCCTTTAAATGACACTGTCTTTCTCTCTCACACATAGGCTTATGAACTCTTTAGACTTTTAAGGATTAGTGCTTTATTTTTAAAGTTTGTGGGTGAGAATCGTGCAAAAAAAAAAAAAAATCCCTTATTTTGGGGATGGATTCCGGGAAAACTCCCTTATTTTCAATGTTCAATGTTGACAGCTATGGTGCAGAGAGAGGCATCTAGGAGATTTAAAGGTTTTGAGTCGTATTATTATTATTTTTTATTATTATTATTAATATTTCAATAATGGTGCCATCTGAATCACAGGACAAAACTCCTATTGTTTTACTTCAACTTGCCCTTTCCCTGGTCTGACTCAAACGAATGCTTTATTGTGACCCTGCATGGTTGCAAGTACAATTTAGCATCTTCGCAATAGGTGCAGACTCGTACTTTGTTTAGGGATTCAATTGCACTGGCACACATGCATGAGAGATAATGGACTTGTGTAACATTATTTCCACATTCTGCTTGTTGTAACATGCTGACCTTACCTGAATGTAAGTCTAGCCGGCACAGACGGTGTTTGGAGAGCGCTGTGCTTCACTGGTGCTGAACACACTCATGTACAGTAGTAGACTCTCTCATTATGTCATGTCTTCAGAACGTCATCTGAGCATGATCACAACACCCTCGCTCATGTTTCCACACCGATGACGAGCGCCTGTAACAACTTGCCTTTACCACTCGCTCATTCTCAGGCCGCTTGTGTTTTTACAGCTACTCCTCACTTTCTCAGTTTGGGTGTGCAACACAAACGGGCCTTTAATGCCTCGGTTGCTTTACAAATCTTCTGTGATGTGATGCAGATCTTGTCAACACTGCCTCGTTTTGATGGTGTTTTGTGTGTGTGCTGTTTTGGCTTATACTTGTCGTCTTTTGTTGACTGTTGAATTATCTGCCTCTCAGGATCATTATGGTTTCACGTTGTTCCTAATTGAATGGTGTCTCTAGAGTTGCCTTAAGCCCAAAGCATACTTTGGTTTGTACAAAAAATTCAATCTATTTAATTGAATTTAATTTAATCTATTTAAGAGATTAATAACTGATAGTAGATTAGAAATAATTTTTACTAAATTATAAATATGTTTTTATTATTTATTATTATTATTTTGCTATTTTATTATTTTATTAATAGTAGAATTTTTCACAGACCAGTTTGAAAACCTATTCGCTAGGGTATTCATACAGTGCATCATGGGATGTTTCTAACCTCTTGTCCTCCATATGCTTCTGCGAGGGGATGAAGATATACACGCCACGCTAGTTTAAAAGAGTACCAAGACATTTTTACCCTTCATAACTTAGCACAGACACTAGATGAAGATGAATCTTTGTAGTTTGTGTGTATCGAGCACACTATAAAGTTCGAAAGGCCACACATTTGAATGTGTTGCCTAAAAACTGTATACTTGCGCTTGTAATCATTTATACGTGGGTTGGACAACTTGGCAACTGCGTGTCAACCCATTTAAGGCTACATACCACCCTTATGATGGCTGTGGGTTGTGGAGATATGATCTCAGATCAGGTTCAAGAGCGCAGCACATTTCATGTCTGCTTGATAAGGCTGAGGTCTGGCTCTCGCACACACGACTGTTTATTTGAGCTCCGTCTGGCTCTGTACATGCTATGAGCTCACACTGTTCAGGCTGAGGTTACCCAGGCCCATTGCCTCTTCTCTTTGCCCTTTTGCTGCCACTTTCTCTGTTTTCCCATCATGCCGTGCTGTTGCATTTCTCACTTCCACAACATCGAGTCATCTCTCATGTCTTTGTGAAGAGGAGGAGGCCTCACACTCACTGGGGCCAGACACTGCTGTTTTAAAACTAACTACATTCCGTGACGCAAACATTTACAATACAATCGCCATATATATAGACCTCTTTTTCACTTAGATTTTTAATCACTAATGCGAAAGTAAAATGTGCACAGCCGCACGTGCATTCATAACGGTGCGGAGCAGAATGAGTGTGTTTAAATAATTCCCATGAAAGTTGAGCTTCCATAGAAATGAACTGAAAACGCTGCATTGCTCCGCTTGCTCAAAGCCAGTGGACACGCACCCTTGTGAGTGCGCATTTTACTTTCGCGAATTGGTGAATTAGCACCAATAGCTTGTTTTCACGTGACGTCACGCCACTGCGTTGCCATGGCGTGAAATGTAAATGGAGGGCAGGAAGTGATTTACTGTATTTAGAAAGCACTATAACAAACTCAAAATGCCTGTGTTTTGAGTCATTTATAGTTACTTGAATCGATCAAACCACGAGGAGTTTTTATCGTGTACCAAAAGTTGTTGTTCATAAGGGGGGAAAATGCAAGAAATTGATCGAAAAACTCTGGAGAAACAGCTTGCAAACCTACGTCTGCGGTCGGGGGGAGCTGAATGGGACAATGCGCGTGTGTGTACATTAGTGATCACTTCGTCAAAGGTGAGTTAATACAACTTAAGTGACTGTTTGTGTAACACATGTTTGATTCTTTTGTTTATATCTTTCTCTTGTAATAGCGTGGTAATAGTAATAGTTATAATGACGTGTAAAGACAGTAAAGTACGGACTTTCCTCCATCTCGTCCATTGCGCTCTTCACTCCCTGCCCTCCATCTGAATTCCGCGCGTCATCATAATCACGTGACTGAAACCCAGCTATTTGGGTGCGGCAATTTGACCCTTCGCAGGGAGTTTGATTGACAGGTGATCTGACAATTCATAATCCGCCATCCACTGAATCCGCCATTTTTGTCCGACAAAGCACTCAGGAGAGTTAGTAGATTAACATTTGGAGGATTTGAACTTGAAAAATGGAGTGTACTGACATCTTTCCGCAGTTAAAACAACACTCCTTATGTTTATTCCAGTGGCGTAGGCAGAAATTGTATTTTGGAAGGGCCAGTGAAAATGTGAGTGGGCCTATTGTTTTTCATTCAAAAAAAATTACTTCAATATTAATTAACCTTGGAGAGTAGAAACATTAATAGACAAACTGCAAAAATAGTTACACCTTTATATTCGGCAAATCATGTTCAACAAACCAGTTGTAGACAATAACTTGTCTACTTTATTCAGGCTAGTCAGCAGTGCAAAATCTGCTAAACTGCTGTATGAGAACATGGTGTGTGTGTGTGTGAGAGCGGCGTCGCTTGTCGGACATAGCAACAGTAACTAAAGGGGGCGGGTCTTTGCAAATAGTCAATTGCTTGAGTTGTGGGTTCATTATTATTCATAATAAAAACAGAACAGAACATAAACAAAACAGAACAATGACGAATTTGCTTAAACAAATCTTCCGCCATTGTCTTGTCAGTCAGAGTGAGATGAGGTGAAATCTGAATCCTGCTGCGACTCGTTTGGCTCATGCTGAATTGAGCAGATGTGTTCAGCTTTTAACTGTAGTGTTTGTTCTCTAACTGAACTGAATAATTGTTATTACTGTAATAAAAGGTTCAGTGGGGTTCCATATAGAGTCCTAGGGTCCTTGAATCAATTCTAAATTATACTTAATGCCAAAGAAGTTTATATAGAAGAACCTATTTCTTAACTGATTGCAGAACATTTTCATGTTTTACCATTTTTTTAACACAATTGTTAGCCTAATCACTGGGAACCTAAATCTTCCTTCACAGACATTTGTCTAGCTTGAAGTTTATTGATATATGTGAGAGATTTACAATGCAGAGGGTTAAAGAATGGCGTTAAAGAATTACTCGAAGAATGCTTTACGCTTCGTCTCTGGTGCAGAGTCACGGACACATCATTGTATTCTTTATGATTGTCTAGCTTGGTCATCTTTACATCAAAGGAGAAAGCTACACATGTACTTATTTATTGCAAAAGCTCTTTTTGGTAAGTTACCTTCTTATACATCAAATCTTTTAATTTATTACACAAATCACACTATCACTATTATTACCTATCGCACTATATCTGACTCTCACATCCGGCTAAAAGTCCCAAGGGTATTGTTAGAATTCGGTAAAAGTCCTTTTTTTAATGCTTCTTGATTTTGGAATGAAATACAAAATGTTCTTAACTTAGATGCACTTCCAACCCTGACCTCTTTTAAACATCTCCTGCTCAATGTTTTAAAGGACAATTGTAACTGTTTTTCCTGACCCTCCCCTATCTATATATTTTGTGAATGTGTAAATTGTGGTATTGTTATTCTGTGGTTTTTGTTTATGAAACTTTTTGTGCTGCCGTCTTGACCAGGTCTCTCTGGAAGAAGAGATAGTAATATCTCAATGTGACTCTCCTGGAAGGAAATAATAATAATAATATTAATTAAAGAATGGCGATGTAGAGAAAGATTGCAGAGTCTTTGAAATAGGGGATTTGCTATTTACTGGAATTGACGAGAATCGTGATATTTCAAAAATTAAATATTAATATTATATAAAATTAACATTAATATCAGGGATATTGGTTGACCCTCCAACATAGTAGGCGGCACCTTAATGTTGCACCTTAATGCTGGCTGCCACTTGTCATAAAACAAAAAAGAAAGGCCGTGTGTAGCTGCTGCTGTCGCATAAAGTCATGTCGAGAAGGAAAGTTGGTTCAGTGAGTGAGTGTTATATTCCCTAGAAATGCTGATCAACTGGACGTTCTGCTTATGGACAGTTACAGTTACAAACTCTCGTTTCTATTTCCCTAAACTCATATTTTGAGCGAAAACGTTTTTGTTGTGAAAATAAAAAGCAAACAAGAAAAATTGATTTGATAACTTTTTTTTTTTTTTCCTAAACTTCAATTAAAATTGTAATTGTGAATTCTTGTAGCCACGGTATTCAAAATCTATTTTTAAAAGTCCTGCTTTGAAATGATGTTCGGGTGTTTTATTAACTCCTGTCCTACACATTTGCGAAGCTCTGCTCTCCCCAACATGAATAGCTGTTTCAGGGTTTGTTTGCTACATTGCTTAGGTCTACAAATCATAGGTTCGCCAAAACAAACAAAACCCCTCCTGAGACATTCCTTTCATCCGCAGTTGTCAGGATGGGACCACTCAACAGAAGATGTTTGTTTTGAGCTGAAGCTGGAGTTGTTTAATCCAGATGTGCTTTCCCTGAGTTGATTAGATCATTTAAAACTCTGCCATCTAATGCAGGGGGTCAGGGCTTGACCGGTCTGCTCCTGTTTATCTTCTCCATTCAAAAAAATACGACAAAAACTTCAACTAAAACAAACACAAAAATGTGATGTAGCAAATTTGAAAATTCTTGGTCGGAGAGCAAAAATCCTGGAGCGGCTTCAATGTGGCTCATGCTAACAAAATTTTTAGTCTGTTAAAGGATTAGTTCACTTTTGAAAAAAACTTTTGCTGATAATTTACTCACCCCCATGTCATCCAAGATGTCCATGTCTTTCTTTCCTCAGTCGAAAAGAAATTAAGGTTTTTGATGAAAACATTCCAGGATTTTCTCCTTATAATAGACTTCAATGGGAACCAGGTCCAACCGAGGTCCAAACGACAGTTAATAACAGTTTCAGATACAGCTTCAAATGTCTTTAAACGACACCAGACGATGAATAAGGGTCTTATCATGCGAAACGATCGGTTATTTCAAAGCTTATTCCAAAAATGTAACTTTTCTAAGGACAAATGCTAGCCTTGTAATATACTGTGAGGCGCGTTTGTAACGTCACGTAATACGTAATTACGTTCAAAAGGTCACGGGCGACGTGGCCGGAAGTACAGAATCAAAATCGTCCGACATCGTTGTTTTACCTTTTAATTCCTTTTTTGTAAACGCCGTTTGAGTTAGTTTTCACGTTCAACCTATGCGTTCAACTTGTAAACACTCTGACTCTGTACTTCTGGCTACGTCGCCCGTGACCTTTTGAACGTAATTACGTATTGCGTGACGTTGCAAACGCTCCTCACAGAATGGAGAAAGGCTAGCATTTGTCCTTAGAAAAGTTACATTTTTGGAATAAGCTTTTAAATAACCGATCGTTTCGCATGATAAGACCCTTATTCATCGTCTGGTGTCGTTTAAAGACATTTGAAGCTGCATTTGTAACTGTTATAACTGTCGTTTGGACCTCGGTTCGACCTGGTTCCCATGGAAGTCCATTATAAGGAGAAAAATCCTGGAATGTTTTCATCAAAAACCTTAATTTCTTTTCGACTGAGGAAAGAAAGACATGGACATCTTGGATGACATGGGGGTGAGTAAATTATCAGCAAAAGTTTTTTCAAAAGTGAACTAATCCTTTAATAGAGCAATATCACATGAACCAGAGTTTTATAACAGTTCATAGACCAAGCGAGTGTCAAAAAGAAGCTCTTGTTTGTGGAACTTTCTTTTCTTTCTTCTACTTTCTTACGCCACAGATTCGGGATCTGTCAACCTATAGTTCAAAAGATGTCAGTGTCCAAGCTTCTGTTATTAATTTGAGAATGTCACGTTACAAGTGTTTTCTGGGGAATTGGTGGAGTAAGAGGCACAATTGTGTGAGTCTTTTCACAGACTGTGATGATGTGTTTTCAGTTATTAACATTGTCAGTAACATTTTACTGACAACATTTCTCACGATTAACTAGTTGCTTGTAAGCATCCATATTACTAGGATATTGTGCCGTTTATTTAAAAAGCACATATTAAAGGTGCAATGTGTAAAAAAGTTGAGTATCTATTAACAGAAATGCGATATGACATCCATAACTATGTTTTCAGTGGTGTATAAAGAACTCACTTAATGAACCGTAATGTTTTTATTACCTTAGAATGAGACATTAATAGCTCCATAACCGCGGGAATCCCCTTCTCTGAAGGTCGCCATGTTGTGACGTCATATTTCTACCGTAGCCGAACACGAACAAACAGCGCATCAGAACGCGTTTCATCACTACCTTGAAAGAGAAGTAGCGGAAAGCTGGAAGCTAGCCTTACACTCCGTGAGTAGTGACTTTTCCCTTGTGAGTGGTGTAAAATATGTAGTTGGGATTGTTTTATGTAACTTAGTTCTCCCTCGCTGTGTTATGGGTTTGTTATGTGGGGATAGATGTGCTGTTACGTTCGTGAGACAGCTGATGATTAGTACTCATGTCATTGACTGTAAAACAGTACGTTACAGGAATCACTAACCCGTCGATAGAGACTTTTAGATCACTAAAGTCGATCGCGAAGAGTTTTCAAAATCAGAGAAAAAAGCCTAGTAGTAAATAGTATCTATAGGATGCGGACGTGCGCGCGTCAAAAATGACATGATTGTAACAGCGCGCGCACCTCCAACCTTTGGACTCATGCGTACGCGTCCCAGCTCAGCCACAGTAACAGCTCATATTAGCCAGCTAAACTATATATAAAAAATATATAGCTGCTCCCTCGCTGTATTATGGGTTTGCTACAGTATGTGGGGAGAAATGTGCTGCTGGTTACGTTTGTGAGACAATCAGCTGATTAATATTATTTTATTAAATTATATATTAAAACCCTTGATCCTCACCTGACTATGGCTTTGTAAACTTTATCCATGATGTGGTTTATAATGGACTGTGGTACAGAAACAGTGACAATGTTACACACTCTTGGCTTACTCTGGCTATCCTCTGCTGTCTCAGCCGACGAGATGTTTGTCCCGTTTCAGCAACCGTAGCTTCTTCGAAAGGGAGGGGTGAGCAGTGGGCTGAGCCCTTAGTGCAAACCTGGTGCAAACTCGCAACCGAACCGCTAGATGTCGCTAAAAATCCCACATTGCGCCTTTAAAGGTGCATTGCACAAGTATCAGAGTTTTTGCAGAACTATGCCCCCTCTGGCGGCAAGCGAAACTGCAACCAGAGGTGTGTGCGCTCATGGGCCACACGCACGCTTGCATTAGCTGCTCATAACCAAAGGAGCATCAGCTGCCCAAATCTTTTGTTACAGTCATAATGTCTTCAGAGGTAATAAAGTTATAAATCTGCAAGTCATTTTAAATATATGAAAGGAAAGGCATTTGAGTAAATTGCACACTTATGTGTGAGGGGAAAACTGGGGTTTTTGTTTCCATCTATCTCCATGTTGAACTTTTTTTATCTGTTTACTGTATCCACTTATATTGTTCATGAACTTGTTTCCATAATAATACAATCATAAGTTGTTACTTTGAATAGGGTCCCGTTTGAGCCCTAGAGCAGACCGGAGATCTCTCCATTTGTTGAAAGCCTTCCCAATGTTGACTCTCGTCTTATTCCTGTGTGTTCAGTGCATCTAATCTGATAATCGCACTAAGATATATCATGATTTGATTAATTGTTCAGCCTCGGATTTATTCCATTCTAAAATTGTTCAGTTTTAATGTGTGAATGTATGATGTGAAATTGATATTTGGGGCCAGATTTAGTAAACTGCTTTTTTCGGCATTAAATAATACTGCAAATACCAGTACACTGACTTCTGCAATCTTTAGTTAAATGTTGCCTCTGAAAGGGAAGCTCACAAAAATATCTGTATCCATGCCTTTTCATTGCTAATTTTTCACTGACTGTAGTTTTTAACTGCAAAAGATGGTTTGCGCTGGGGCAAGTTGTTAGTAAAGTCTGGCCCTTAATTTGTTTCCATTCACAATGTTTTTTTTTTTTCTTTGACACTTGAGTCTTGTGCTCTTTCCTGAGGCAGAAACCAACACATCATTTGAAATGTTAAATGGTTTCACGGTCTAAATGTGGTGTCTGTCACAGGCCTCTGAGGGAGGATTGGGGGTTGATTTCATCTTAAGCCTGCATTGATGCTCCGGGTCTCCACCTTTGACCCCTCTAACAGCCTTCCTTGCCCTTTTCCCTCAGGTTATTTCCTGGAGTTTGTGGAACCGCCAAACAATATAACTATAGTGCAGGGCCAGACTGCCACTTTACACTGCAAAGTAGCGGGCCACCCACGGCCCAACATCCGCTGGCTGAAGAACGACGCCCCGGTGGTGCAGGAGCAGGGCCGGATCTCTATCCGCAAGACTGAGGCCGGATCCAAGCTCCGCATTCAAGACCTGGACACCACCGACACCGGGTACTACCAGTGTGTGGCTTCAAACTCCATCAAAGTTATCTCGGCAACTGGAGTGCTGTATGTGCGCCTGGGTAAATGATTGCTCTTTTACTCCAATTCTGGTTCATTGAAGACCTTTAATCTGTGATCCAAATGAATGGATCTGAAATGAATACCAACATTACAAAACATCACGCATAATTTTTTTCTTCTTTGTTTTTTAAGGGGAAATATGAACTACTGGTTCCATGAAGCATTGCGAGTGAAGTGATTAAAAAAAAACATTGCCTTTATTGAACATAAAATGTTTTTGTGTACAAATATAGTAGGGCTGTCAAACGATTAATCGCGATTAATCACATCCAAAATAAAAGTTTGTGGGTACATAATATATGTGGTTGTACTGTGTATAATTATTTTATATATATATATATATATTTATAAATACACACACATGCTTGTATATATTTAAGAAATATTTTCATGTATATACTGCATATAGATTTATATATAATTTATATTATATTTAAATAAATATTTTATATATAGATAATATTTTTTTCTTAGATGTACATGCATGTGTGTGTGTGTATTTATATATATATATATATATATATATATACACACAAATAATTATACACAGAGTGCACCCACATATATTATGTAAACACAAACTTATTTTGGATGCGATTAATCGCGATTTAAAATTATAATCGCGATTAATCGCGAATTAAAATGATAAAAAAAAAGTGTAAAGACATTTATAACATTACAAAAGATTTCATATAAATGCTGTTTATAACATCAAAGAATCCTGAAAAAAATCCACAAAAATATGAAGCAGCATGACTGTTTCCAACACTGATGATAATCAGAAGAGTTTCATCATATTAGAGTGATTTCTGAAGGATCATGTGACACTGAAGACTGGAGTAATGATGCTGAAAATCAGCTTTGATATCACAGGTATACATTACAGTTTACTATATATTCAAATAGAAAATCGTTATTTTAAACACAACATCAGTAATATTGTGTTTAAAATAACGGTTTTCTATTTAAGTTTTGATCTCTTTGTTTAGCAAAAGAGACTTCTTTCAAAACCCTTAAAAAATCACACCGATTACTTTTGAAAGCTAGTGTATATTGTACTTTGAGACTCAGTGACGTCATTCGCAATGCTTCATGGGATAGGGGATCCCTGCTGAGCTCCTTCTCTTCGGGATTATGGGTAGTGGAGTTTTTCCACCCGGAATCTGGCTATTAAATAATAAAAAATGACATTGAAGTCACACTGCCTTCCATAGGGGCATATTTCATTCTTTAAATTGTGTAGGTCTCTTTTGAAAGGTTTATTGAAAGGCACACATTTCCATTCATTGCAGATATTTGTTGGTTTTAATGCAATTATTTTGTAAATGATTGCCATGAATGATGGCGTCACATGAACCCAGCTCAATTAAATATACCTGTGTGGTTGGTTTCCCAATATAAACTCGTCTCAGACTTTTATAACTCTCTAGTTCCTCACAGTCGGGGCCACAATCAGTGCGTTCTCCTCTGTATTGTAGCTCTAGTGTTTTCTTTTCCTGTTCACCCTTTTTTCCCTTATTTGGGGAGTCCATTTGATTTACAGAGCAAACTAAAGCAGCACTGTTTTACAACCATATGCGCCAAATCTCACCCTGGCATCCCTGTATATTTATAGGAAAGCAGCGGCATAAATCTCAGTGTTCCTGCATTAGGACTCTTCTTAAGAAACAACATCCCACTGTTTCCTTCTGGGGGGGAAAAATCCCTTTTATGTGCGTATACGGTAAATTCTCCACAAGGAGCACGTCCAATATTTCACATTATGCCTTAGACAGGTTTAGGAGCTCGCTTGCGCCGTGCCTCCTGCCTCTCTGAAAAGTCATCTTGGCGTAATAACACTCCAACTTCTCTTGAGCTGAAACGGCAAATTAGGCTTTGTGAAAACAGCTGCTCCCTAAGGGAAGATCATGTTAAGACGCTTGTCCGTAATTCCTCCTATCTGTGTTTTACAGGACAGTCCCCTCCCACTGGATCAGATCCGTAAGTACTGCTTCTGTCCGCTTGTCTCTGTGTGCATTCACTTTTTGTGTTTGTTTCTGTAAATAAAGGGTACATTTTCCTCCTCACGGTCAATTGTTTATTTCCACCCATTGGCCTCATCTCTTTGCAAATGGCCCTACATGTCATGAGTTTTAAAAAATTCTTCTCTAAAAGAGTTGGGTCACATTGTTTAAAAAGACGTGTCTGCTTTAAAATTGATCTGATATCTTCGCAATTGTGTGAACTGAAGCTTGAGAAGATAGAAAAACAGTTTAGTGTTTAGTTTAAAGCTCTTTGCTCTTATTACATAAATATGGCAAAAGGGTAGATCTACGTTAAGTGTCTCTTTCTCTTACTCGCTTTCTATTTACTTTGTCATGACAAAAAGCTTTGGTTGATTAGTGGAAATAAAAGCAGGACCTGCTTTTCCAAAAAGAACAAAAACACAGGATTGTATCTTGGCACGAACCACAATCTGACTTAACTTCCCTAAGAGCCGAAGAGATCGCTGGCAGCCGCCTTTGCTCGGGAAAATTTTATGGCAGGTCCTCATGTTTCCTTTTCCAGGTTAAATAAATGGTACAATGTCTGTGGGGATATTTCCAGGGCAGTGCTCGTGTTAATGGGATTCAGCCTTCATTCCCACAAACTGACATACTGTAGATCAATGCTGTGAAGGTGCAGCCACATTTACCGCGGTTTAGCGTAATCAGTCCTTGTGTGTGAGGGCTAAATATGTTTGTTGACCAACAGATGGCTGGTTTTAACGTGGCATTCGTGCGAGCACTGCTTTATACGTCGCTACACTGTAGACAGTGAATGTCTAAAATCCTGAATGTCTGTCTTTTGTACTTTGTAAAAAGTTCAAGTGGTGAAAGATAAAAAATAAAAGAAGTGATTTTCTGAAGCCCTACTATAATAGACGTGTGTGAGAAACAGACCATACTTGAATATAGAGTACAAATTGACCTTTTTGTGTAATTTTTTGGGCTCTATAGTTTCTGTCCACATTTATTTTTATTGTTTTTTCCCTGCAAATGACGTCACACCAGTTCTTCGATTTCGCTTGAAGTATATCGGGGCCTTAAGGGGTCAAACGAAAGTCCCAGGCTGCATTTGTTCTGTGGGACAGCGACAATAATCTACAATAAGAGCCATCAAAGAAGAATATTATCCAAGTAGAAGAGCATTAAAGGGATAGTTCACTTTGAAATTAATTGATATGTTTTATCTTACCTCAAGGGCATCCAAGATGTAGGTGTCTTTGTTTCCACAGTATTTTCAATTTTGATATTTTTAGGTCAAACCGTTCTTGTCTGTCAATCATATAATGAAGATATATGGGGTCCACCAAAAAGCATGCACAGAGAAGTCAAAATTAAACACGATTTAATGACTCGTACATGTAAGTACACATTGGTGGCCTAAGACACGAAACGAGCGGTTTGTGTGAGAAAACAAACAGTATTTATATCGTTTTTACCTCTTGTTATCATAGCCATGACAAAATGATCTGACGGCACGGGCGCTTCGGTCTGCGCATGCGCTGGAAATGATCACTTGCGCGTCTACGTCACTCTTTGTTTATACAGAGATTTCGGAAGTTTTACCTTTCACTAAACATTTAGATATACAGGAAACCACAAAGGAAGACGATTTCGGTAAATCTAAATATGTTTAGTAAAAGGTAAAACTTCCGAAATCTCCATGTAAATATTGAGTGACGTCACACGCAAGCGATCACTTCCGGCGTAACATTGAACTGATTCAGTTCGGTTCAGTTGGACATTGCACAACTGATTCAGATCACTTGGACGTCACTGTGATTACACGAGGTAAAAACGATATAAATACTGTTCGTTTTCTCACAAAAACCGTTTCGTGTCTTAGGCCATCAATGTGTACTTACATTTACGAGTCATTAAATCATGTTTAATTTGGACTTCTCTGTGCATGCTCTTTTTGGTGGACCCCCTTAGCCTCCAGTGTATGACTGATAGACAACAACGGTTTGACTGAAAAATGTCAAAATTGAAAATACTGTGGAAACAAAGACACCTACATCTTGGATGCCCTTGAGGTAAGCTAAAGCATATCAAAAATTAATTTCAAAGTGAACTCTCCCTTTAAGACCACATGTAGATGTATTTGATCGAGGCAGAGTATTGTTTTTCTCTACTTAAGTGGTTACAGATGAGCACAGAAGACCCACAAATCTCCAGTTGCGTTGCTTACAACTTGACAGCCTCATTGTCTTTTCACACTGATAAATGTTGAGGATATGTGAGGGGGGTCAGAAAGTAAAAAAAAAAATGTTTTTCTTCTTAACGTCAAACTTCTAAGCAAAACTAATTACCAGTTACCAGTTTACCAGTTGTTGTAAACTTTGAACTGGTTACAAAGAACAGCCATTAGGCAAATAATGCTTTGCATTACAATATTTCAACAACTCAAAAAAAGTAGGAAGTAAACCTGAATCTTGTTAGGCACGAGTCCCTAAACATTAGTTTGAGAGAAAATTCCTTGCTCAATCCAAACTGCGGTGAAATTGTAACCATATGTGATATTGAGGCTGGACGTAGCAGAAGTTTGGGGCATTGATGGGTATGCTGGCAATCTGCCACAGATGGAGCAAAATGAAAAGTGAATAGTGCGAAATTCCTTCAGAGAGCAGTTATTTTAGCTAAGCTTCACACTACATCCATTCACAGGTTTCAGCACAGGAGTTCTCAGAGCCGCAGTGTGTGATTTATAACAGTTTTAAAAACATTGGAAAACTTTGAATGACTAGGGATCAGCTTAAAAACCCTCCGGCTGATAAGTGTGTTTGTTTCTGATCATGTTGCATATGGGCCAGGTTAGGACATTTTCAGAAAATTGTTGCCCATATCACTAAACTCAACAAAATTAGTGAGATATTACAGAAAATGTATTTCTGTTGTCCAGGACTGGTAGTGGATCTGTTCTGTTTGCAGTGCACCACAAGCAAGCAAAACTATGCACTCCATATAGTAGGGATGCACCAATATGAAAATTTTGGTCGCTACCGATAACCGATAATTCTTAAAGGGTGGTTGACTGCTTTTTTTCTTTGCATGATTGTGTTTATGGGGTGAAATATAACATGTATTCATGGTTTTTCTTTTTTTTAAAGTCTTATTTTTCATAAACTTCACCTTTATTGTCAGCCGCGCTCTCCTCTGTCTCCTGAACGAGCGGTCGACTTCCTGAGTCTATGAAACCACCCCCTCAGAAACAGGCAGCGGGCTCAGATTGGTTGGTTTGGCCCGGTGTTGTGATTGGCTAAACTGTCGCTTACGTTGTCCGGAAGGTTAACGCCCATTACCTTTACGGGCGAAACGTGCATGCCATGAGCTCCGGTCCACATGTAAATAATGGTTTCGAACTGCAGTATCAGTTTGAGGCAGAATCAGACCGAGAAAGCCGCGATGAAGAGAGTCAAACAGAACCTCACCACACACGGCTCTTACTAAACGTTTCTGAATGATAATTTGCTACATTTTTTAACTTTATACACGTTTGTTTTACACAATAGCATCTGACTGGCAACGATAGCAACTGACTGGCTGCTAATATCATACTCAAACAGCGTTGGCATGTTTACGTTCTTGATCAAATCGAAAATAACATCATAAAATATACATGAAAAATATGTTTAAAACATTAGTACTTATAGAAAATTAAGATCCATAATGTTTGTACAAGTTTGTTGTAGACACAAAATAGCATAACTCGTAGCCTAGTGGCTATAAAGCCAGCGCTGGCATTTGAAAAAAATAAAACGCAAGGCTACGTCTCTACGTCTAATTGTACATGCAAATACATTTAAAATGATGAAGTCTTAGGGCCAATCCCAATTCTACCCCTTACCCCTTCACTTTCCCCTTCCCCTCCGTTTTGCGCGTCCACGTGAAGGGGTAGGGCTGTCCCAATTCTCTTTTGGTTGGAGGGGGAGGGCTAGGGGGAAGGGCCAGATAGCCCTTCAAACGAAGATTTTTCGGGAGCACACTTCAAACGAAGGGGTGTGAGAAGTGTCACTGCTAACCCAGGCTGGCTGCCCAAGCGACAAAGGAGACCCATAAATTTAAGTATTTGTGGCTTTAATAAGTATTATAACAACAAATAATTATTTGCTTTATGTTACATTCAATATTGTGTTCATATTTACGGTCAGTTTCTTCACAGAAACGTTTGTAAAAAAATCGCTAAAATTACTGTAGTTTGCTAGTGATAGTCCCGCAACATATTTTCGTCGTCTCCGTTGTTTCCTGCGAACTTCACAAGATGCAAGAAAATAGCTGTAACCCACGCGACTGAGATAACTGCAGCTGTCGACGGGATCTTGGAAGTTGTGATAAACATCGGCGCATCTCCTGTGACGTAGGCGCTAGCGACGACTTATAATGACGTTTAACGGAGGCGTAGTGGTGTCCCATTTCTTAGGGGAATATTTTCACCCCTACGCATTGCCACTCTGTTTCAAGGGTCAAGGGGAAGGCGAAGGGGTAGGGCTAGGGGAAAGGGAAGGGGTAAGGGGTAGAATTGGGATTGGCCCTTAGCCTACTTACAGGTTGTGGCCCAACAACTGCTGCCTCTGGTTTTAAAGTTGGAACTGCTTCATGTTTTAGTAACAGTTTCTTGTTGAATCCGGCATTGAACTCGTGGAGATTCTGGAAGCTGTCTTCCGTAAATGCGCAGCACAAAGAGCTAAATTATGATCGTCATTTTCAGGAACATAATCCAACTTAAATTATATCCATTGTTGACAAAGTACAGCGTCCGTGGGAAGCTCGAACACAGAAGACCCGACAGCTGCGTGAACACAACACACTCGACGAGCAGCAGAAATATGCACATGCCCTTTTCTGCATATTCCGGAGGGAGGGTTGATGCAAATGTGCGGGTTAGTGACGTCTAAAACCCGGCTGTAGTCCCAATCGAGTCGTTTTTTTTTTAGGCATTAAACTTCCTGATTTTTAAAAGACGATATCTCTGCTTACACTGAACTTTCAGCGCTGCAACTTTGCAGATACTGTTCATGCACCAACAGCAACATTACACACTATTTAAAATGAAAAAAGTGAAATCGCAGTCAACCCCCCCTTTAATATTTGATAGTCGATAACCAATATATTGGCCGATAAATCTGAATCCATATTATGTAATTTTTGAGAGCCTCACCATTCATAGCCATGCCCCAAGCACACAATTATAATGTTCTCATAATTTTATGTAGCCTGTTTGACCCTTTTGGTGCACGTGTTGCACTTTACCGTATCTTCCTTTTTGAAGTGATTCTAATCATATTTCAAGCAATTTAAAACCATCATGGTGAACAGTGCACATCTTAAGTGTCTCAGCTGAAGGAAACAATCCATTATTTATCGGCTTTAATATATTGGCCAAATTCTTAGGTAGCATTGTATGAATCCTTCACACATTTCATCAAGCTCTTTGAAAAAAAATCTAAGATGGTGAATGAAGCAAAAGAGTTTTGCACCTTTACTGTTTTAACGGAACAGTTTCTGCTTGTGTTGCGCGTGTTCCAGGTCAATTTGAGCTTGGATGCTGCCTTAGAACACAGTTTTGGACCAGAGCCTTACACAGGATCGTATTTCAGCTCTGGAAATCATTGCTGTTGTGTTGTCAGTTCATTGTGAGACTGAAACAAATGGCTGTTGTGGAGACAAAAAAAAATCCCCAAAGGCATCAAGTTCAGAATCCAATTCCAAGCAGTTCCCATTTCTGTTTTGCCAGAATAGACCACTTTTATCCAGTTGGTAACTGCATAAACAGCAAGAGATGGATATCCTGAGCAGCAAATCTTTTGGTCACTTCAAATTCAGATTATGATGAGAGAAACAGCAAAGCCCCAAAGTAGCGTAATAAACAACCATCGAACCTTCTTCAGAAGTGCTCCAATCATAACACTCAAACCGCAGTCCACGGTGACTGTACTACTGTATCGCGTTGGCTCTTTGTGAGCACCTAGATTTCAGGATCCAGGAACAAGAGGTCATGAGATGAACAGGCTCTTTCGAGAGTCCCTTAATGCTCATTACTGTGGTCTCTTCGCCGAGGTCAGCAGGATATTAGTTTAACATCAGTATTAGAAGCCAGGGTTGCAGATCAGTCAGTCTGGATGGAAATATCATTACTCTTATCCATGAAAAATGAATGATAAGTTGAAATTGTGACATACACCAAATATAGACCTTGTAATTAGTGTTAAAGCCTATAGTCAATAATTGTATCCCTTAATGACAAATCTCAAAATGACACATTTAAACGTTTTTTCCCTGAAAATAATTTATTTAGGCCTATATTTAAATATTTTGAATGCAGTTTTAAGCAGAAAATACTCAGCAATGCTGTTGACTTATGAATTTACACATGGTTTGTCTTAGAGCATATTAATAACACCACATATAAACAACATTTAAAAAATGGATTTTCACCACAGGGGGACTTTAAATTGTCATAATCACATGGTATTGTGATGTGTAATTTGATGTCCCGAGTTGTCCTGTGTGGGTCTTATTATACAACGCACCGCTTTATTAGTCGAGTTGCCTTACTAGATATCAGCTGTGTGCCATTCAGGCAACCTTTCATCTTGGTCATCATCACTGTCTGTCCTTTTCTTCTAGACCGCATGAGAAGGGCTTCTGCCAGCCATACCGAGGCATTGCATGTGCTCGTTTCATTGGAAACAGGAGCATCTACGTGGAGTCTCTGCAGATGCAGGGAGAAAGTGAAAACCGCATCACTGGTGAGCAAACAGTTTAACACACATCATCATTAAAAACTGACTTTGCCAGATTTTGTTTTCCTGCGATATATAGTGAAGTGAAAAAATACAGGAAATATCACTAGATGACTTGAATAGCTCTATTTGGAAAGAATGAATCATTCCAGAAACTGGTTAATTTGTGAAACTCCAGTAATTATTTTGTCTTGTGGATTTTATGTAAACATCTGTTAGGACAGTCCTAAAAAAAAGTTCATTTAAAAAATATATATTATTAGCATCTTGCATATTCTAGATGGGGTGTGTAAACTTATGAGCAGAACTGTACATGTCCTGCTGGTCCCAGCGGGATTCACTGCAAATGAACCAAGCCGTTCTGAGACTCTGAAACACTGAATCATGAAGAGTGTAAATGACATGCTTTATTAAATAGCAGCCTGTGTGATTTGACAGTCACGCTAAGCCACATCTCAATGTCAATTTTAATATGATATATCAAGCAGCCCTACCATACATTCTGCGATTATTCATCATTCCTGTGTTGTTCTCCAGCGGCCTTCACAATGATCGGCACCTCGACCCAGCTCTCAGACCAGTGCTCTGAATTTGCCATCCCATCGTTCTGCTATTACGTCTTCCCGTTATGTGAGGAGGGCAGCCGTGGTCCGCGCCGGCGCCAGCTTTGCCGGGACGAGTGCGAGGCTCTGGAGAACGACCTTTGTAACACGGAGTACACCATCGCACGCTCCAACCCTCTGATCCTCATGCAGCTGGAGCTGCCCGTGTGTAACCTGCTCCCTCACCCCGGCTCTCCGGACGCGGCCAGCTGCCTTCGCATCGGCCTTCCGCCCCAATGTAGGTCATCACCACTCCATTCCCAAACACAAGAAGCGGTTCAGAGCCAGGAAAAACTCAATAATAGCATGAGATCTAATGTAACTGGCCTCAAAGAGCAGCAGCAATTAAAGCGAGAGAGCCCTCTTGTGGTGTGTCAAATTTCGGTTACACTTTATTTACAGTGTCCTTGTTACATGGTAATAACAGTAAATTATGCATAATTACATGCATGCTCAACCAAATGCTAATCCTACCCTACCCCTATAGTAAGTACATCATGTAGTTGCTTACTCGGTACTTACATACATATAATTACACTGAAACAATGACACCTTAAAATAAAGTGTAACCAACATTTCTTAAGGTTGTATTAGTCTATAACTCTGACTTTCAATGATTCTGATGTACATTTTCTCAATGTTCTGAGTGAAAATACCCACTAATTTTCAATCCTTGTTAAAGATTCACCCCCAAATCACAGCTGTTACAATGGAAGTGGCGCCAACTACAAAGGCACGGTGAGTGTCACGAAATCAGGCTACCAGTGCCAGCCCTGGAGTGCCCAGTATCCACATAGCCATCACCTGACGCCTGTCGAGTACCCTGAGCTCAGGGGGGGACACAACTTCTGCAGGAACCCTGGTGGGCAAATGGAGAGCCCTTGGTGTTTCACTTTGGACCCGAATGTTAGAGCGGACGTCTGTGACATCCAGCCCTGCAGTGAGTAGAACATCTCAATTTCATGACCCTCAGGGTGGGCTGAAAATTCAACGAATTTAAGCAATATTAAACATTTTGTTTTCCATCTTTCCCAGATCCTCCGGAGCAAATGAAAAAGGAGATCCTGTACATCTTGATCCCCAGTATAGCCACCCCTCTTGTGATTGCCTGCTTATTTTTCTTGATCTGCATGTGTCGCAACAAACAGAAGGAGTCTGTTGACAGCCCTGCTCGCCGGCAGCTCTCGGCCTCCCCGAGCCAAGAGATGGAGCTGCCGCTGCTCAATCAGCACAAGCAGCAGGTAATCTTCAGCATTTGAGTTGTTGAACCTCCTAACCCTCTTCATGTATTCAGAATCTGCAAACGTATGCTTACATATCGGTTTTTACTTCAATCAGATACATATTAATGTTCTAACAAAATGTCAATATCATCCTGAAATGTTTTGAAACTGAATATATTTAATTTACTTGCATAAACTTTCTCTTTAAAAAAAAAAGATTGAAAAAAAAAAATTATGCTGCAATGGTCAAAATATGTTTATTAACTAAAGTAAGTCTCAAGGGGCCAAATATTTTACAAACACCCATAGATTTATTAAAAAAAGTTGTTATAGTCCTTAAAAAAAACTAAATTTTGATCAAGTTTGGTTCCAGTATTGAAACCCGTGCCAAAATTCTCTTCTGGGTCAAAATGGACCTGAATGCTTTGAGGAACGCTGTGCCAGAATTTTATTACATCTTGACATTTTGCCTCTTTAGTTGAGCAAAAGCAGACTTGAAATGTCTCGTTTTCTTTTACTTCTAGGCAAAGCTCAGAGAACTCAACCTTTCTGCGGTCCGGTTCATGGAAGAGCTCGGAGAGGACCGTTTCGGAAAGGTCTACAAAGGTCACCTCTACGGCACAGCTCCAGGTGAACAGACTCAGGTTGTGGCTATAAAGACGGTGAAAGACAAGGACGAGGGCCCTCTCCGGGAAGAGTTCCGGCACGAGGCCATGCTCCGGTCCCGCCTGCAACACCCCAACATCGTTTGCCTGCTGGGAGTGATCACTAAAGAGCAGCCCATGAGCATGATCTTCAGCTACTCAGGCCAAGGCGACCTCCACGAGTTCCTGGTCATGCGATCCCCTCACTCCGATGTCGGCAGCTCTGACGACGACAAGACGGTAAAATCCACCCTGGAGCAGGCAGACTTCCTACACATCGTCACGCAGATCGCCGCCGGGATGGAGTACCTCTCCAGCCACCACGTGGTCCACAAGGATCTGGCTGCTCGAAACATCCTGGTGTGTGATAAGCTCAATGTCAAGATCCTGGACCTCGGGCTGTTCAGAGAGGTCTACTCCGCCGACTACTACAAGCTGATGGGCGCCAATCCCTTCCCAATCCGCTGGATGTCCCCGGAAGCCATACTATACGGGAAGTTGTCCACGGATTCGGACATCTGGGCTTACGGCGTGGTGTTGTGGGAGATATTTAGCTACGGCCTTCAGCCATACTGCGGCTATTCCAACCAGGACGTGATTGAGATGGTCCGCAACAGACAAGTGCTCTCCTGCCCCGATGACTGTCCAGCCTGGATTTACACACTCATGTTAGAGTGCTGGAATGAGTTCCCCGCACGGAGGCCTCGTTTCAAAGACATTCACGCTCGATTGCGCACCTGGGAGAGCTTGTCCAACTACAACAGCTCGGCTCAGACCTCAGGAGCGAGCAACACCACCCAAACCAGCTCCCTCAGCACAAGCCCCGTCAGCAACATCAGCAACGCCCGCTACGTGAGTCCCAAAAAGTCTCCGTTTCCTCAACCTCAGTTTGTGTCCATGAAGGGCCAGATGCGCCCAATGGTGCCGCCCCAACTCTACATCCCAGTCAATGGCTACCAGCCGATGCCGGCGTACCCGTACCTGCAGAACTTCTACCCCATGCAGATCCCGGTGCAGATGCCCCCCCCTCAGCAGCTGATGGTGGCCAAAGCCGGGTCGCACCACAGCGGCAGCGGCTCCACCAGCACCGGCTACGTCACCACGGCCCCCTCCAACGGGTCGGGCGCCGAGAGGGCCCTCATTACTGAAGACCTGAAGGCCACAGAGGAGGATTTCGCCGACGGGGCGTCTCAAAGCGGCCTGCACAATGAGGACCTCTCTGTTCCCGAGACCGAGCTCCTGGGGGACAACGACAGCACGCAGACTGAGCGCAACGCCATTAGTTCAGAAGCATAGACTATCTGTTTCAGCAGATGAGAAGAGGCATTCTCTGCGGTCTCATTTTTCTACTTTTTTATCAGTTGTACAGGTTTAAAAAGTGAAGGGAAACCGGTGAATGACACATGGACGTGGTGTTATTTATGGGTTTATCAGCAGACAATGATGGATGGACACGTCATGCTGTTGGAGATATTTTTATAAGAGATTTCAGCTGTAGTTTTTCACCGTCTATGAAGAAGAGGCTTTGCTTTGGGTTCGGTAGCAGACAGCAATGGATCTCGTTGGTTTGGCGTTTTAATCAAATTGTTGCAAAGCTATTCAGAAGAATGCATGTTCTTACTGTTGCTGTGCAACTTGAAACACCATTTCTGCTATTTTGTGGGTACCATTTATTAATGTAACCACATCATAGTTGGCAGTGTCATCGAGAACAAGACTTTGATTATTTTACTTATTTTAGCTCCACAGGATCAAATGGATTTGTTGAGGGCATTGATGTGCATCATGGATCACGATATTGGACTATATAAGATGTGGATGTGAAAAGACAAGCCATTTGTCCTATTTTTTTAGAAGTTGCTTTTATAAAACATTGAATTCCTGTTGTAAAGATTTGTAATTTATGCCATTGACTCTCTTGAAGATTTGTAACTGGTTTGTAATATTCTTCGTCTCATTTTTTAAAGCAGGTTTTGTTTAATCAGTAGTATTACTTTAAAGTCATACCAACCCGAAACTTTCTTTCTACCCAGATGTTATTAACAAATATTAACCATATATTTTGTTCATCCAGGCACGTGGAGAATCCAATAAAGTAATACATAATATGATATTACTTGTGGGGTTTTCCTCAACTTCTAGAAAGCTATTGGAAAAGCATTTTGCATTGATATTGTAATTAAAACGGCACAATCATTTATTTTATATGGGTCATGATATGTACTAGTGAGTTGTGTGCAGGTTAATGTTATCCAATGACTGTAAAGTAGGTGTATTTTATCTCATGCCACTTCCCAAGAAAGGCGGGACCAAAATAATAACTGATATATCCTCCACTTTTAGGCACACAAACTGCACATAATTTACACTTGCATACCGAAACCAGCTTCCCCCTGCTGAGATGTCATCGGGTACTTGTTGCTCCACGCATGATCAACTGACTTGCATCAGTAATGCACGGGATGCCTACCAACTTCACGCGACCCCGAGCCTCCCCGCAAACAACGCGACGCGACGGAAAAGAGAGTTCACGCCTGACGAGCAGAAAGACACGAATTACTGGCTGAAACGGAACCGCAATAACGAGGCAGCGAAGAGGTCTCGCCAGCGCAAGAGGATGGAGGAACATCTCCTGGAAACTCGGGCCGTCGAGCTTCAACGGGAAAATGACAAATTAAAGGCTGCCCTCTCTGCTGTACATCTCCAAACACCACCAGTGGAGGCTGCTTTCGGATTCCCCATCGGACTGCCCCATCCGCGCGGTTTACCCGCTACAACTGCGTTGCCATTGCGTAGTCTGCCGCATTGCCAGTTTTCTGCGTTCTGCGGGTCATGTCCTCAAACGAATCATTTTAGTTCGGCTTTCGATTTGAGCGCTGCCTATAATGCTACGAAACCGCCGCGCATCAGTTTATTGGATGGATATTATCCAATGGGCAGGTACAGTAACGGGACAAACGCGTGCACCAGCGCGGGTTATATGAGGAACAGGAGTTTTGCGAATGGAAATGACTCTGCTCAAACGATGCTTGGGCTGCCAGTCTACAGGGGTGCACTGGTCGACCTGTCGCGCACGTATAGCTCGCCGTCTGAAATGGCACAGAATTGCGCGCGCCTGGCTGGACCGATCGGAGCCGCGCAAACACGTGCTGTGGAACGAACCTGCCCAAAACAAGCGAGCAAACAGTCCGTTCTGCTTCCACACAAACTGCGATACAAAGTTGGAAACGCAAGGTTTGCGTCCACGTGCTTTTCACCCTGATGGAAAATAAGAAAAGCAGACCGTGCGTTTGTGCTATATTTTCCTCATTGCAAATGTGTTCCTGGCTGTTATAAAAAGATTTTTATTGCATTTTTCTGATTGGTCACTTTTAAATCAAGAGAAAATCACTCACCTTGCACTGTGAATCTTTAGTTATAATACCTCTTAAATAAAAGGTGTTGTTTCTGCACAAGTGGGTGCTTTATGTGTTATGCTTTGAACATTGCTAAACATCAAACCTTTTGCCACTTACAAAAAAGAATAATTATATTTAAAATGTTTTAATGAATATGAAATGAGCGTAAACTCCGCGCATGTGCTTCTTGGTTTATGCTTAATATGTGTGTATGTTTTGCATGAAACTCTTTCTGAAATCAACGATGTGTGTGTGTTCCACTGGATGGCGCAGTCGCACACATCTTTTAATGTAGGTCATCTCGGGCGCCACATTGTGCAACTCCTTTAGTTTTAGGTTACATAACAGATTCACACCTGTTATATCATATCGACCATTAAACAATCATAAATTATATTTAAAAAAAATTACATGTCATAACAAATATATCAAACTAGTTTTATTTGTTGGGGGAAAGCATACGATGGTAAGTGAGTTTTGTGATGGAAATGGGAGCTTGTGTCCTTTGAAACTATGTAATAATAATACATAACACCTTTATGTAAGTCTGTTCAAACGGTATATTTGACTGTAAAATTTTCTTTTAATACCACTAGCTGGGTTTATTTCTTTCAAACAGATATTTCTCTTAATAACTGCACACACGACATAATAGTTAGAAAAACTATATCAAGATTTACAATTATAATAATACTAGTCCTACTAGGCTACTATATGCAGCAGTAATTATGATAATAACAGGCTAGCAAATGTATTATAGTCACAGACATAGTTTAATAATGTTTGGCACGCAGAAATTCACGTCTATATATTCTAAATGTGGTTGCCGGTTGGAGAACGTGCTTTTAGTAGGTTTCATTGTGAGCATTTCATAAGATTATGTTTTTAAAGGTATTCCTCTTATGTAGCCCAGCCCTTTTTCTGTATTTCCACAGCATGTGGATATAAGATCTTACGGATTTATGAATGAACGCATAGTTGTAAAATCAAACCTGCTCTACTGGTATTTTGTTATGACATCCTTCAAACATTACAATGCTCTACAATAAGTAAATACACCAGATTGCTCTTCAACACTGCCATAGAAATATACTGAGCTAAAAAAACGGAAACACAAAGATCTAAAGGTGTGCACTAACCACATTAGATAATATTTCTTAACTGCTGTTAAATGTACCCAAATTACAGAATGAGTTGTGACTGCTTTATATCTAGTAGAGTTTTTGACTGGTGAGAATAAACCTTCTCTAGCGCGTGAGGTTTATCACGGTTCATATTGTTATTGAGTTGTTACTGCATACGTGCGCTAGAGGAGCGATTGATTGGCTGAAGTCGGAAGATGCTGTGTTTTGATTGGTCGCTCGACGTGCCAGTCGAAGCACGCCGCCAATGCGCTTCACTGGTGACCTACTAACACAGATCCATGAGGCAGCAATCACTCCGCCAGGAAAACGCGCAGGAGAAACACAACTATCATTTCCAGATGGGATTTTTATGACCGCTGCTGAAGCTTTGAATGTTTTCATATAGGCCAACATTATTTATCCCGGACCTCCGTCTAATTGGACCCTTGCTTATTAGAGGTACTACTGCTTTCTTCTTTTACTGTGAGGCTTGTATGAACGGATAGGGCTCGTTTAGGGGTTTCAACCAGTAGCCGGTGTTTATGACTGTACCAGATGAATACAGTAAAGCAACTTTAACGTGGCTTATTTGCAATATGTGCGCCATACTTAATTTTCGCTCAACGGCATATCAATGCAGACGAATTTTAGTTTTCAACGTTATTATTACCTATCCATTTGTACCGCTCATAATCATATAGGCTATGATATTTTGGAGAAATTTGTGACCAAGTGACCCAGTATCCATGTGGGTGTATCAAGCTCTCGGGTCAGCACATAAGGCATTGACACGTTGTGCAAGTTCATTTAATACAGTTTAAAAATGAAGATGTTACATAGCCTATAGATAATTGGTGGATTTAATATTTCCCAAATTAAAATCGCTTTAATAGTAAATGTTAATAATACGTGCATAAATTAAATGTCGCTCCGCTTGTTTGCGTTCATTGTGTAATAGTGACTGATAGGCTACTTACAGTCCTTGCATAATAACGGAAGCTGGGACACTTCTGACAAAAAAACACCGCAACGGCACGACATCACAATCGAGCTGTTGATGCTCAGAGACGACTGATATTTCTTGACAATCTGTACAAATCCATATCTTGAATCGCTCGGGTTAATGTTTCACGCGCACAGATGCGACTGTCCTGAGTGTGTCTGTCGGGATGGGGTGACGGTGTGCATTAACGGCCTGTCAAAGAACAACACAACAGGGGTAACCTATGATGCGTTTTCCATATTAAACCAGGTTTAAGTGTCAATCCACGCCAGCTAACTTTAGCCATCTCTTTATTATTCCATGAATCCCAAAACCAGAACACTCACCCGAAATGTGTCGGTTCGACTTAGAGAACTAATGTGTTGCCATAAACCATTATACTATAATAACACAAGTCCTTTTCCGTGTTTTTTGGAGGTGAGAGTTTCGACCGCTTTTGTCTGTATGAATGAATTAGTCTGTGATCAGCCACGTGTGTATGTGTGTGTGATGCTCGCATTCCTTTGTTCCCTGCTCGATCTGCGCCTGCACTGGAGCCTGAGTTCAGCCTGGCTCTTAACTCTCTTTAGTGTTGTGATCAACCGCAGTGCTTGTTACCACGGAAAACTTTAGTTTATGACCACAGCTCGCTTTAGATGATGTAACTCCAGCTATTTGATCTGCACCGTAAAGGTCATGGTCAGATCCGGTCTTCAAATTCGTCTCCGGCAACGATGTGAATGATGAATATGATACAATTATAGCGACCTCTATATGAACGCACTGCTTCGAAAGGGTGTCCGTATTTTAATTTAATCAGAGCCAAATTTCAAGCCCTTTACGTTTGAAAGCTTGCTTATATTACTTTGAGCGCGATCCGCCTCGAAATGATGACATAATGGGTCAGAGCATCATTTTAATACGCACGTTTCGCCTTGCATCAACATGTAGGCTAACTATTTTCCTGTCCTTTTTAAAATAGAAACACTCTTACTCTTCTCAAGTTTCAAAGTCAACTTTGGTTAAGGGCTATTAACTAAAACTAAAACCATAAAAACCTTTTGTCACAAATAAAAAATTAAATTGAAATAAATAAAAATAAATAAATGCAGTAATAAAATAAATATTTGGCCGACATTGCCATGGCAAAATTTTTCATTTTCATTAATAAAGTTGATGTAGCCTCCAAAAAGAAAAACTAAAACTGAAATTATAATAATTAATAAAAAAAAATCTATATACCGATTTTAGATGAAAACAAAAGACAAAAACACAGCAAAATTACAAAAACTTTAAAATTAGAATGAAAACATAAAATATAAGAATTAAAGGCGCAGTGTGTGATTTTTAGCAACATCTAGCAGTTCGGTCTAGCTCAGCCCACTGCTCACCCCTCCCTTTCGAAGAAGCTACGGTGGCTAAAAAGGGACAAACATATCCTCATCTAAGACAGCAGAGTCAGAGCCTGGCTAGAGTAAGCCAAGAGTGTGTAACATTTGGCGCTTTTCCACTGCTAGTACGACTCAGTATGGTTCGGCTCGGCGTGGCGTGGTTCGGCTCACTTCGCTTTTCCACTGCGTGGTACGACTCGCCTCGGTACGGCTCGGTTTGCTTTATAGTCTGACCGTTATAGTTTATCCTCTCCTCTGCAACCAATGAGAGGAACGTCTGCACGTCGTTCATGCACTGACTATGATTCAGCCATTTCTTTTTTGGAAGTTTTCTTTCTTTTTTCTTCAAGCAAGTCAAGCAAGCAGTTTAAAACTGGTGCTACAGCGGTGGCTAAAGTGGTTTTTTAAATCTAGCGGGTTTGATGTCTGCAAATACAATGACGCTGGTAGAGACGATTTTGTCTAAGCAATCAGTGTGTTCACGTCACATTTTAGTATTGGTGCGGTACACTTGGAACCTCAACAGAGGTGATACCATTTAAAGTGAGAATTGAAAAATGACGTCCACATCCCCTAGACACCATTTACTACGCACAATAGGCTTTTTTTCTCTGATTTTGAAAACTCTTCGCAATAGACTTAAAATGCTTCCAAGATCGACTTGTCGACCGCGATCGACGAGTTGGTGATTCCCATACTGTTTTACGGTCAATGACAAGAGTACTAATGAGCTGTCTCACGAACGTAACCAGCACATTTATTCCCACATAGCAAAGCCATAACACAGAGAGGGAGAAGAACTAAGTCTAACTACATATTTTACACCACTGATAAGGCAAAAGTCACTACTCACAGTGTTCATGGCTAGCTTCTAGGTTTCTGCGGCTTCTCATTCAAGGTAGTGACGAAACGCGCTCTGTAATGCTGTTTGTTCGCGTTCGGCTTTGGTAGAAACATGACATCACAATGTCGACCTTTATAGAAGGGGGTGCCCGCGGTTATGTAGATATAAATGTCTCATTCAAGGTAATAAAAACATTATACACCACTGAACACATAGTTATGGATGTCATATTATGTTTCTGTTAATAGATACTAAATCGTTTTACACTTTGCACCTTAAAAAACTTCTCACTACTGATACTAAAATAACACAGCTTTGGTCAGTGACTTTAATTGTGTTACGTACTTGGGCGTCCTTAAAAATATTTTTCCTTGTTATAATATTTCAGCAAACTTGTCCCATCTGTTTTCTGTTTATGATCAGAACTAGCGATGCCAGACCACAAACGAATCTCTCTTTTGATCTGACCAGTGTCAAACAGGTTTGCAGATCATCTGAAACTGTTCGAGAGTCATTCAGACAGTTCACTCACATTTGCAATTTCTCACGCCATTAAGAATTATTTATAAAACAGAAAACAAAAAGAGTGCTGGGTGAGGTAGATATTTACCTACAACCCATTATAGGGAACAAAACTTGCAAATGTCTTCATCTGATTATTAGAAGATATTTATTGCTCGTGCAGATATCACTCTTTATTGCAGGTATAGACAGTCCTCTTTACAGCTGGTATTAAGATGCATTTTGTTGATCGGGGCCCAAGTGGACGAAGCTAATACAGGTGTAAAACGTTTTAAGCTTGTCCACTTTTGACCACTTCCAGAGGTAGCCGAAAATGCATTTGACCGGATTTCTTTTATAGTGTAAACACTCATGTGATCGAATGTGTTCAAACAGCCACAGTAGACCGTCTACTCTCCGTCTACTGGCCTAATCCTTAAACTTTAACCTTAAATCCTTAGACTTAAACTTTGATGGTTAGAGACCCAAGTTTGGTTTGAAGATGAAAAATGAAAACTGATGCTCTCCGTGTGTTTCTCTGTCATCTCCGAGTGTGTTCATTGTCCAAATTGTCCATTAGATCGAAAGATCTGGAAAAACCCATTCATTAACCCGTCCATTGACCCTCCCCTCGAATAAATCAGAACAGAGGTGGTTGAAAGTGGAAAAAAGAGAGGAATGTGTCTACCTCATCCACTTATTGGTAGATCGACCAAAACGCATCGAAGACACTTTTGTGATGAGGTGGGGTTCCTGATAAAAGGCTTGAAACGCTCCTGACCATATTAATGATGAAGTGTCTCTGTTTTTCTATCTCCCCAGATCCATTAAAAAGATGCTCTGGAACTGACTTCACAAAGAGGACACACATGACTTCTATAGCACGTGGTCTACGATGAGATGTTTACTTAAAACTGGAGTCAACTAAAGAGCTTATACGCAGTCTTGATGACAACCCTGTGTAATATGCAAGCCATTAAAAAGGAGCCCTATGGTGGAGATGATGCCCTGGTGCTGGCAGTGGCTTTGCAAGGGACAGACCAGGACCTGATTAACCACAAGTTGTCCACAATGCCCTTTAAGACCAAGTCCAACACCTGTCGCAGAAAACGTGAGTTCATACCAGATGAGAAGAAAGACAACACGTACTGGGAGAGAAGGCGTAAGAACAACGAAGCAGCCAAGCGCTCACGAGAAAAGCGCAGACTCAACGATATGGTTCTGGAGAACAAACTCATGGCCCTCGGGGAAGAGAACGCGTCGCTAAAGTCTGAGCTTCTGTCTCTTAAACTCAGGTTTGGTCTAGTGAGCTCAGCAGCTTATGCTCAGGAGGTGCAAAACATCTCCAGCTCCACTGCTGCGCTCTACCAGGACTTTATGCCAGCCAGTGCTAGCAATGGTTCCTACCCGAGTGAACTGGAACCGACACGCTTGACAAGCAGCTGCATATCGGTCATCAAGCACTCACCTCACAGCGCCTCGTCCGATAGATCCAACTCAAGCACAGTGACCAAAGGGAGCCCACTTATAAATATCTCCAGAACCCCTGACAGCATCAAACGAGAGCCCCTGGAAACCGGCAGATATGCCAAAGACAGGGCCAGTCCTTATGAACTGTACAGGAACTACCTTAGTAGCCCTTTCCCCGGTAGCTTCTCCCAGCCATCTCCGTTCTTGCAAATCACCAGATCCTCCAGCAATTCGCCACGAATATCTGATGGTGATGACGGGGCCGTGAGCAAGTCCTCGGATGGAGAGGACGAACAGCAGGTCCCGAAGGGTCCAGTTCCACCCAGGGCGGATTCACAGAGTGTGATTGTGTCCACCCTCAGAGTGCCAGATGCCAGTGCCTCGGCTTTGCCTCACAAGTTGAGGATCAAAGCCCGGGCCATCCAGATCAAAGTGGAGGCTATCGATCCCGACTATGAATCATCTGGCAAGGCCTCCTGTCCCATTGACATGTCTGCAAGTGGATGCTACCAAATGAGTCAGTACACTACACCTGAGTACATCCAGTCATCTCTTAGCCCAATGTCCTTCCAGGTGAACAATGTTCAGGACTGGAGTCACCAGCCAAATGAGTGGCAGAATGATCACCAAGAGGAACCAACCAGCTGCAAACACCGGCACAGTCCAGACTCTCCCAGACCTAACAAACTCATCGCCGACCTTGAAAACGACTCGTATGCCAACTCCGGATCTGAGAACTTGTACTTGAAACAGGGCATTGCCGATCTGTCGGCAGAAGTGGCCTCCTTGAAAAGACTGATTTAAAAGGGGTCTGTAATCGAGTTCACAAAAAGCACTACTGAAATTGACTTATGAAAAGGACGTTTCTGAAACAGAGTTCTCTCTATTTGCACAACGCCTGTTTTCCACTGTGTTCGCTATTGCACTGTGTGGTTATGGTGTCAAAAAGCTGCACTTCATTGAGAAGAATGGTGTTTTGTGCACTTACTGTTGTAGTTTGGCGTGTCTTATTGATGACTCCATTTGTAGCCCAAAAGCCAAAAATTGGGCTACTGTTAATGTTAACTTCTCGAAATGTATTGTACATTGTATGTTCTCTTTTGTTTACAATAAATGCAAGCACTGAAATACTTGTCTCTTTTCCCCTTTCTCGCTCACCTAGGTAAGAATATCAACTTGTCTTTGCAACTTTAAAAGAACATTTACTATTGAATGTTTAGTTTATTTGTGGTTATAACATTTATAAGTGTCATGATAACATATTGAACAATAGATAATGTATTCTAGTTCCTTTATGATGTGTTCTGAGGCTCATATCTTGACATTAAGACTTACACAATATCTTATAGGCCTATCTATTTAGTTACTGTCAAGTTACAAATACAAAGACTTGTAAATATCGAAAAGGCTTTATAAATTGGTCATAATATTTACAAGTGGTCTTTGACTGCTTTAAGTAAAGTAATCTAAGTAAAGTTTTCTTTTAAACAATCATAATATATCATGAATGGATCATATGACATTTACAGTATTTAGCCATTGTAATATCAGCACACCCAAATTGCATTCTTTTTAAGCTACCAGTGAACTTAAATTAGCTCACGCAGACATTAACATTAGCTTCACAGGAAACACTTGCATATGAACAACCACCTAATGGGCTATATGCACGCATAAGTTCCGCATTTGACGCAAGGATGCTCGTCCATTTCAGGTTGTGGAGATTTAAGCGGAGGAGAACCAAGGAAAACGGGATTATGGGTCTTCAAAATGTAATGTCCTCCCGTCTTTGAAACGAAACGTACATACGCTTAGATGTAATTTTATATATAGTTATGTTTATTTAATATAATTTTAAAAAGAAGCATAAACACAACGAGGGGTGTCTGTTTTTGTGACTAACGTTTCTTTATTATGACCATGGAGTATAAAATTCAATATAAATTCCCGGTATTGCATTGGACTCTACGATCGGCGGAAGTTATCGAGCATCCTTAATCCTTTACCGGAAATACCGCCGTGCATAGAGCCCATTAAGATGTAGCCTAGCGAAATATTATGCAGATCTCAAACCATATCAATATAACGCAGAAAATCGAAGCCGATTCGATTTTTTTTTCTGACGGACGAAAGTTTCGGAGGAAGTCTGCAAGCGTGATTGACATAATGCGAGGTTGTATTTATTTTTTTAACCATTGAAAATTTCTAATCAACAGAACAACATTGATTGGTTCTTCTACAAATGTAAACAAAAATGTATTCAAAATTACGAAATCCATTAATTCCCATTGACTGTACAAATGATTAACACAGATAGAAAAGGTGACGGTCATATTTGGGCGGTAAACCTCTGAAAAACTGTTTGTGATGTCCCTTTTGTAACTTGTAAGTCGCTTGGATAAAAGCGTCTGTTAAAAATGAACACATAAAAGTCAATAACAAATGCTGCACAGGTCTTTACAAATGTATTATTTAAATTTTAAATAACATATACAGGCTATATCATAGGCTATTTTTACCGGTGTGCTGAGGTTAGTGACGTCTTGGCGAATCCAGCTTTTTTCTTCAGAGAAGAAATCCCAGCCAGCGGTCACGTGACCTCAGACACGGATGACGTCACTCACACAGTTCAGAGTTGAAAGTGGAGGAAAGCTTCAGCATGGCGGCTTTAGTGAAGTGCAGAGTGCTGGTTCAGGCTTTCCGATGTCAAACAAGCATTATTAACGGCGTGTGCAGGTCGGACAGTGTTTTGCATACATTTCTAACCGAGAGGGCGCATTGTGCGCGTCACGTTTTCAACGGAGGTGTCCGACTGCACAGCTCCGAGGTTAAGTCTGGAGATGACCTTATCGTTAGACACCTGGACGGTGAAGACTCAGGTAGACAACCAGATGCAGGCATTGATGATCACAGAGTCTTGTAGGATACGAGTCTAGCTGTCACTCAAAGCCACGCAGACAGTTTCTCCACCGCCTGTCCTTGACAAATGCCCGAGTTTAGGATTTAACCTTACCCCGACATAACATATTTTCAATTAAATGTTCTTAACTTGTTTTGTTTTTATTTTTATATAGCATTTTTTTTCCATAATGCTGTTCATTTTCCTGCAGTTATTTTTGTCTGTCTTCTGCAGTCTAACTGTTCTTGTGTTTAGGGATTGTTGTTTTGGGGATAAATCGCCCTGAATCTAAAAATGCCATCAGCAAGAATCTTGTTACGATGGTGAGTATTTGTAAAAATTTTCTTGTCAAAATGTAATGTAACACAACAGTCAAGTTCGGGAAGTACTCAAGTTCCTCTCATTTTCTCCATTAGGAAATACATTTTGAACAATAACTTATAAACCTTTACAGACAGACCTACTGTGAGCTATGCGCTTGTTCATCTGTAGTATTTGCATACTACAGTCAATAATCAATTCAGTATTTGCTGAAATTCCTGGTTGAAAACTACATTACCCATGATGCTGTACAGAAAATTCCACCAATCAGAAAAGCAACACTGCAAAATAGCTCTTTAGCTCCACCCCTCTCCCATACTCTCTCAAAATACTGACATTTTTGTATATGCATATTTTGCAATACACTTAAAATGTATTGTTTTTATTTTTATACATAGAATCAGCATTGGTAATGGTAGTTTTTTTTTGTTTTGTTTTTTGATTATGCTGTTCACAATGCTTCAAGGGATTGTTGCTCTTTCCCTCACTAAAAACATAAAAGCCACACAGGAATATTAGGCTGCTGTCACTTTAAGACTGAATGCACGGATCCATTACACTGTTACGATTTCTTTCTCGACTGTTTACGATCACTTAAGACATAGCTGACTATGTTTACGAGGATACTTGCCAAGATGGGCATTTTGACATCATTTTGTTTGAATATGTTTGTTCAAACTAGAGGATGTTGAGCTCGGTTCACTATTCTCACTGTCTGAGACGCAGATTTCTAGATGCATGCTTCAGTAACGAGTAATGAATTGAGTTCCCTCTTGCTTCTTGCACTTGAATATTTAAATCAACAAGCATTGTTAAAATTCATAAAAATATTACTGGCCAACTGGTGATTGCCAGTGTTTCTTGAACTTCCCAAAACTCTCATTTGGCACTTGTCGAGTGTTAATTTTAGGCCCTGCTTTAAGTCTTTAATAAAAAATATTTTAAAATATTTTAAAAATAAAAAAAAACACTTCCGGAATCAGCGCCACTGAAAAAGGGACGCCCGCTGTTGTACTATAGAGATCATAGTCAGGTTAGATTCCATGTTGAATTTAACACAGATGAAAATGAGGCTGTGAGGAATAGACATAGTCTTTACAATAGCATGAATTGTATTAAAACATTTGATTTATAAAATTAAAATATTAAAATTAAATAAGTATATATATGAATATGTTGGGCTATGTACATTACTATAGTAAGTAGAATATATCTATAAAAATGTAAATTACTTAATAGTAACTAATTTTAGGTGTTTGTAAAAGGTTGATGCCCTTGAAGTCTTGCAAAGTCCCTCACACAAAGTCCCTCACACAAGGTTGATCATATTTGGGGGTCTCTGGCAAATCTTTATAAAGATTGAAAACCCCTGCCTTGGTGCACATTTACTTTTCCAAAATACGTTTGCGTTAAAATTCTTTTCACTCGAAATCTGTGATTTCATTCTGATGGGACTTGGCAGATTCAGACGGGATTATAATTACAAAGTACGTCTGAAATATGAATTTCTATAACCTCCCCCCGAAAAAAACAGTCCTGTCTGAAGAGGGTTAATGTTGAAATTGTACCAATTCCTAGAACACTGAAGGGCTCGATAGACTAGACTAGAATTTGATTGGATAACAAATAAGAGCGATGGCCTACATAATGTCCCCACTTTTGTGATTTCTTTTTTGCCAGATGTCTGAAGCCGTAGAGTCATTGAAGAAGAACAACAAAGTGCGTACTGTGATTTTATGCAGTCTGGTGCCTGGAGTATTCTGCGCAGGTATGGAGCCATTAAATTGATTAACGCAAGTTGTATGCACATTTTCAGGATTTGTTTTTGGTATGATATTATTGTTGGTTACACAGTCTTAGTTAGATCAACAGAAAATTACAGAAGCCCTGAACTGCAACGTAAAAAATAAAAAATAATAATAATCTAGCATTTCGAGAGTGAAGTCGAAACATTTCGAGAGTGAAGTCGAAACATTTCGAGAGTGAAGTCGAAACATTTCGAGAGTGAAGTCGAAACATTTCGAGAGTGAAGTCGAAACATTTCGAGAGTGAAGTCGAAACATTTCGAGAGTGAAGTCGAAACATTTCGAGAGTGAAGTCGAAACATTTCGAGAGTATAGTCGAAACATTTCGAGAGTATAGTCGAAACATTTCGAGAGTATAGTCGAAACATTTCGAGAGTGAAGTCGAAACATTTCGAGAGTGAAGTCGAAACATTTCGAGAGTATAGTCGAAACATTTCGAGAGTATAGTCGAAACATTTCGAGAGTATAGTCGAAACATTTCGAGAGTATAGTCGAAACATTTCGAGAGTATAGTCGAAACATTTCGAGAGTATAGTCGAAACATTTCGAGAGTGAAGTCGAAACATTTCGAGAGTGAAGTCGAAACATTTCGAGAGTGAAGTCGAAACATTTCGAGAGTGAAGTCGAAACATTTCGAGAGTGAAGTCGAAACATTTCGAGAGTGAAGTCGAAACATTTCGAGAGTATAGTCGAAACATTTCGAGAGTATAGTCGAAACATTTCGAGAGTGAAGTCGAAACATTTCGAGATATTAAGTAGAAACATTTCGAGAGTGAAGTCGAAACATTTCGAGAGTGAAGTCGAAACATTGCGAGAGTGAAGTCGAAACATTGCGAGAGTGAAGTCGAAACATTGCGAGAGTGAAGTCGAAACATTGCGAGAGTGAAGTCGAAACATTGCGAGAGTGAAGTCGAAACATTGCGAGATAGAAGTCGAAACATTTCGAGAGTAAAGTCGAAACATTTCGAGAGTACGAGAAAGTCTTCTCCTGCATACCAAAGTTTGAGAGACTCTTGAACACTAGAAAGAGTACGCAAATGTAGAATCAAACTTAAACTTATGTTTTACTTGATCAGAAGAAAGGTGACCGCAGCTTTGGAACACCTTTGTTTATTTACTAAATCAGGAAACTGGTTAGTCTATTTACATTTAGATTTCTTTCCTTTTATTTTTTTTGTCTATAAATTTAAATTTAAAGTACATTTCCATTGAGTTGTCAGGGAGTCACCGGATCATCTGATTAACTGATCAGTTGTTTTCAGTTGTTTGTGACATGCTTTTATAAATTCATTTCACAGACTCATAACTTAAACTCTCAAAACTCATACAAACTACTCCTTTGTATTCTCCTTTGTAATTTAAACAAAAACAAAAAAAATTTGACAAGGGAATTTTAATTTTAATACACACAATACACACATTTTAGTACACACAAAAGTACCTGTTGTGGTTACATTTCCATTACTTTATTAAAAACTACTTAATTCCATTGCATTAGAAAAAATGGATTTTACAGTATCTTTCACAAATGTGCATTAACACACATTTTTTCGAACAGGTGCAGACTTAAAAGAAAGAGCAAAGATGCACCAGAGTGAAGTAGGACCTTTTGTTACTAAAGCAAGGACACTTATAACAGAGCTTGGTAAGTTAAACTATTATGTTATTATTAATTATAAAGTTATCACAATGAGAAAATTTCATAGGCTGTTACGTTTTGCGTCATTGTGTGTAAAATGTACAGTAACTAACAATAGCAGAGATGGATAGTGTTTGGAAGAATTTGATTAAATGAACAAATTGTTAATTTAGTTTACATCATACACTCTTAATAAAAAGGTTCTTTATTGGGATTGATGGGGTCAGCCAATCAGCATTAGGGGGCGTGTACACTCATGATGGGGGAGGAGAGAGAGAGCCAATCAGCAGTATAGGGCATGTCCACTCATGAGGGGGGAGGAGAGAGTGAGCCAATCAGCAGTAGGGGGCGTGTCCACTCATGATGGGGGAGGGGAGAGAGAGCCAATCAGCAGTAATGGACATGTCCACTCATGATGGGGAGGAGAGAGTGAGCCAATCAGCAGTCGGGGCGTGTCCACTCATGATGGGGGAGGAGAGAGAGCCACTCAACAGCAGAGGGTGTGTCCGCTCATGATGGGGAGGAGAGAGCGAGCCAATCAGCAGTAAGGGGCGTGTCCACTCATGATGGGGAGGAGCGAGCCAATCAGCAGTAGGGGCGTGTCCACTCATGATGGGGGAGGACAGAGAGGGAGCAATCAGCAATGGGGGCGTGTCCACTCATGATGGGGAGGAGAGAGAGTGAGCCAATCAGGAGTAAGGGGCGTGTCCACTCATGATGGGGGAGGACAGAGAGTTATCAATCAGCAGTGGGGGCGTGTCCACTCATAATCGGGGAGGAGAGAGAGTGATCAATCAGCAGTAGGGGGCGTGTCCACTCATGATGGGGGAGGAGAGAGAGTGAGCCAATCATCAGTAAGGGGCGTGTCCACTCATGATGGGAGAGGAGAGAGAGCCAGTCAACAGTAGAGGGTGTGTCCATTCATGATGGGGAGGAGAGAGAGTGAGCCAATCAGCAGTAAGGGGCATGTCCACTCATGATGGGGGAGGAGAGAGAGTGAGCCAATTAGCAAGAGGGGGTGTGTCTACTCATGATGGGGGAGGAGAGAGAGAGACCGCCAATCAGCAGTAGGATGCAAAATTATATGCCTAACGTTACCTGTAATAATTTTTAAACTGAATTTACAGTGAAAAACAAAATCACCAACAAGATTTTATCATTTCAGTAATCACTATAACCCCTTAATCTTGTCTAGGGATGGGACGATAACCGGTTTCACGATAAACCGTGATAAAATGTACTGACGGTTAGTATTATCGTTTAAAATTTAATTATCATTAAAACCGTGTTTGATTATCGTGATTTTAATAACTCACTGAATCCTGTCGGCCAGTCTGACGCAGGCGCGCAGCACACAATATTTTTTTTAATTACTATTCGAGAAGGAATGGTGGAAGGCAGTGACTGTGCTCAGGAGATTTTTCAGCCTTTTAAAAGGACCAAATCTGAGGTGTGGTCATATTTTGGGTTTTACAAAAGTCTTGAGGGAAACTTGATCGAGGAATGGTCACCCTGTCTGCCGAACAAAAAGTCAATGCAATAGAAACACTTCAAATCTGCCGAGTCGTCTTGTGTGATCATCACCCGAACGCAAGGCAAGTTAACTTTGACCTTAATACCAAAACTACGTCTGGGAAACAATTGGGCACGAAATGTTGTTTTGAGTTGAAACATTTTATGTCACTCACTTGAAATAGACGTGAAGCTTCCGCGAAGAAAAGTTCGTAGCAAGTGGATTTGAGCTAAAGACGAACGAACAACTTCAAACAAGACTATTATTAAGAGTGATATTTTAAGGGATAGTAAAGTATAGACACATCACGTATTAAACCGATTTTTTTTTTACCACATAATTACGGGGACATATTGAATTGATAATGAGATTAGCTAATGTTTTAAATCTTACCTATTTATGAATTCATTTTGTAAAACAATCGTCCAGACAAGATATATCTCACCAATATTATCAAACTCTGTAAGCAATAAATCAACTCTGATTTCATTTTTGCAATACAATCAAAAACCAGAGACGCAAGATGGCAAGTTGTATTTGAATGAAACAAGAGCGCGCGTCCGTTGTGATATGGATGTGCGCTGTGTAATAATGCGTTGCTATTGACGACGGGCATTATAAAGAAGCAAATGCCATAGAATAGAATCTTGCTTAAAAAAACTGCATAGAGAGGCTTGTTTTATTTGTTGTTTGTTGATTTTCAATTATAAAACTTGTTGAAATGTTTTCAGTGTGAGCATCAGTTCTTTTTGAGCACTTTCATAAATTTTTAACAAAACCGTGATAATATTGATAATCACGATTATTTTGGACACTATAATCGTGATATGAAATTTTCATACCGTCCCATCCCTAATCTTGTCACATTTGTAATATATGAGTTACTTGGACTATCGTGGAGCTGTTCATGAAAACAGTAATTGTATTTTGGGATGGGCCACCAAAGGAGAAGAGGAGCTAGATAGCAATTAGACATTCGACCTGAATTATCACAGTAACACAAACTGCTTTCACTTATTGATGACATCATACCCTCGGGCGGCAGGCACAGCAGAGTCTGCTGTAGTCGTCGTAACGTGAATGTGGAGGCGAAGGCATCAAGATGGGCTGGGGTGTGATCCTTTTGTGTAGGAGCTGTATTTATGTGTAAAACAGATTTAGCATTGATGAAATGTTTTTCAGGTAATCTTCCCATGCCAACGATTGCAGCTTTAGATGGGGCGGCTCTCGGAGGGGGTCTTGAAATGGCTCTTGCCTGTGACATCAGAGTGGCAGGTACAACATGTTTCTTTTATGGTTTTCCTCGTAAGGTTATATGAACACAACCTGAAGCTGATCACGCAGTGCAACATGAATGTTTTCAGAATAATTATTGCAAAATATTATTGTTGCCACATGCTTCCAATGTGAATCCATGTTAGAGATGTAGAGAGATCCTCAAAGTTAGTCCTGGGGCCAGTTGCATAAACTTAGCCACTATGTTAAGACTGACTTTAAAAAGTTAGGAACAGTCTTGAAGAAAACATTTGATGACTAGTTTATGCAACCGGCCACTGATTTAACTACACTAGTTATGTTTAAAGCTCCACTGGAAATCAGGAGTAGTCAGGGTCTAATTTGTGGTAAATGTGAACAACCCAAAATGATTTAAGGGTTTTATAAATTAATGAATTCATCTTGGTTCACTCATGAGAATATTTTTAGAGATATAGTTCACCCAAAAATTATTTATGAAGTTAAAATTATTTATGAGTTATATGTAAGGGTTAATGCCCGACGAGGTGTCCATTGTCAGGTTTTAATGGACGACGGCGAGGCGTAAACCGGCCGACGCGCAGCGGAGGACGGTTGCCTCCGCCGAAGTCCATTAAAACCTGACAATGGACACCTCGGAGGGCATTAACCCGCTTATACCATGGTCACTTGCCAAATAAAACATTAGTTTATATTTTAATTAGGCTAAATCTAGTTTTTACAAATAATAACTTGCCTTGCCTGCCTGACTGTTTATTTAGCAACCGGAGATATAGTCCGCTTAGCTCGTATCCCTTCAGGTTCACAAAGGCATTTTTTTTCATGAAACACAAAGGTAGGCATAGTTTTTTTTTTTTATTACACATTAATCAAACAACAATAAGAAAACAATTAGCTCTGATCTCCAGCGATTTGCGCTTAACGTTATAGAGGGCAATAAATTAATCAGATCAAAGAGAGGGTCATTTGCCTCAGGCTCCTTAGGCTTGAAACGCTGTAACGTTCAGCCTTCTCCTGCCTTGGTTGTCTGGACAGCTGCGTAAAACTCCCGCAGGGTCTCATTCAGGGGTGCGTTTCCCGAAAGCATCGTTATCCAACTATGGTCGCAAGTTACGTCGTTACCAATAGAGTTCAATGGAGCAGAGCAGCAGCGGTGTAATTTTCTCCGTTTTATTTACATTTTTTCTTTCTTCAGCAGCATACCAGTCGTCAAAGTTGCCATATTCTCCATAAATGTTAAAAGAAATAGCACGAAGTCGCTCATTGTTGTATTAGGCTATAATATCTAACGTTAGATGATAGAGCATGTGACTGCCTGTTGCTATGGTTACTCACAGCCGTTGTAGGCAGCGCATTTATTTATTCATTTCGAATGGTAAACAGGCAGTTTCACCAGAACTACTTTACTAGGTGTCCTCTATCACTTTTTAACGGACACCCTGCAGCCAATCAGAATCGAGTATTCACCCAGACCATGGTATAATACAAAATAATGACACTGAATAGTGTACGAGATTTGAAACAAAAAAAGCACATCCGCCTTAAAAGGAATCCATTCGACTCATGTGGGTTAATAAAGGCCTTCTGAAGCAAAGCCATGCGTTTTTGTTAGAAAAATATCCATATTTATAACTTTTTAAACTATAATCACTGGCTTCCGGTAACAGCCGTACACAAGTCTATTTCCGGCTGAAGAGTTACCTCTTACCTGATGAGTGACCTGACCTGACTATTCAATGCCATTACAAACCTGGGCAGAGCCAGGATATTTTGTAATATAACCCCGATTGTAGAAGAAAAGAAGAAAGTAATATACACCTAGGTTGGCAAATTTTTGGGTGATCTATTCCCAAGTCCCCCTGTAGTCAATAATATTATTCCTTAAAACTCAACTTTGAGTTTTTCCTTGAAAAATTCATCAGGCCTTAAAATATCTTGAATGTAACTCTACACCCTTGCCTCATTTAGTATACGCGGTTCTATGAATATGCAACTGAGCCCTGCCTCCACTCACTCACTCAGCTCAGAGATCCACTGGTTGACAATCACATTTTGATCTGATTGGTTACAAGGTAGTGTGTGACGTCAGAAACACCAGCGATTTCAAACCATGGTTTTGAGACTGTCTTTGGTTCACTGCAGTTTTTATCACAAAATACTCAGCAATGCTGTCGACTTATGGATGTACACTTGGTTTGTCTTAAAGCACACTAAAAACACCACATAGACATATAAACAACATTTAAAAGCTTTATTTTCACCACAGGGGGACATTAAATGAATTTGCATTTCTTCATTATGCTGTCAGTTAGTTAGCAGATGTATTCTTTCATATGTTCTCTTCACACACCCAGATTTAGATAGAAATGATGCGATAACAAGTCTCCTGCAATGATCAATTCACACCATATGGACCATATGCACACAAGGCACCTTCTTTTCATTTGTGGCTATTTTAGTAACTTTATTGGTGTAATGTGACTCAAACTTGCCATGCTGTAAAAAAAAAAAAATTAATGCCTTTAAGTGTTTTTTGTATTATTATTTCTCAGTATTTCTCTGTAGAGTGTGTGTTCCCATGGCAATGCTTTGCTAGCAATTTGCTCTACCAGTTCCATCTACAGGAACATATCACTTAGGTAAATTTAAAGCAATTTGTCAAAGTAATTTTGTAATTTTTTTAGGGCCCAAGCCTTGAAAAGGTGAAGGCCCTGTTGTTTTCCTTAGGATTATTATTAGGGCCCAAGCCTTGAAAAGGCGAAGGCCCTATTGTTTTGCTTTTTGTGTGTGTGTGTGTGTGTGTGTGTGTTTTTTTTCTAACGACTTTTCGGGCACTTTTGGGGCCCTTAATGTGCTCTAAAGCTCTAGAAACTTTGCACACGGGTCAGAACCCGCGGCCATCAGGGCCAGGCTGAAGCTGGTACCCGGGCATGGCAGGGTGGCTCGACAGCATCCCCTGGAATGGGGGCTTGGTCCATAAATCAAACACGTTTGCATGTAATAATATGAAACTCGGTACACCTATAGATCTCATTGGTTCATATATCCTTCATACTCTTACTTTTTACCCCAGGAAGTCAGCTATTTAGGGTTGTTTGGAAAACGCATTCAATGGAATTTGAAATACTCCTCCTAGAGTATTCCAACAAATGCCATCAAACTCAGTCAGCGTGAAGTCAAGATTTTTTTGATATCTTGAACAGTTTGGCCGTGGCGAGGAAACAAAATTATGGCGTGAAATTGAGAAACAGGAAGTGTGTTGTAACTTCTTTATACATTAACTGATCTTGTTGAAACTTCACCAGTGTGTTTGATGTAAGAGGCTGATCACATGGATGTGACTATTGTGAGTCAAAGTTATAGCACCACCAACTGGCAGCAGGAAGTGTGATTTTAAAGAAAATGCTTTAAAATCACCCTCTTATTTTTACCGGATTTGTAGGGCCCTATAAAATCCGTTTTATTTTTTCCCAAATTCTGTTTTATTTTTTCCCAAATTCCGTTTTTTCCGTTTTAATTTTTGGGAATTCAGTTGTTTTTTTTACCCTTTACTGTTATTTTAGTTGTAAAAAGAGCTTTTAATGTGGCTTTTAATGTTAATGATTAAATTGTGATTGTACACAAATAGAATAGGCATTTACTCTTAAAATGACAAATACTGCATGATGCAACATAACACTGCACTCTAAGTACTTCAAGTAACAACAAAATATGGTTATGAGCTTTAAACTGTCCTGTAAAAATAAATTATATTAGTTTATATAAGTTAAAATAAAAGTCACACTCTAGCTGCGTCGTAATGTGCATACTATCCATCCTAAATAGTATGTGACATTAGTAACTGTCAATACTATTTCGGGCATAGTGTGCACATTGGGACGCAGCTTCTGTCTCTAGCGCGCACTGTCGAGCGCTCTCTCGGACACACTCGGTCTCTCTCGCGCGCTCTTTCGGACACACTCGGTCTCTCGCATGCTCTCTCGGACACACTCGGTCTCTCTCATGCGCACTGTCGAGCGCTCTCTCGGACACACTCGGTCTCTCTCGCGTGCTCTCTCGGACACACTCGGCCTCTCTCGCGTGCTCTCTCGGACACACTCGGTCTCTCTCGCGCGCACTGTTGAGCGTGCGGTCTCGTCTCTCTCGTGCGCTCTCGACTCGGACACACACACTCGGTCCGGCACCTCATAGACATGCGTGCACGGAGGGGACTTTGTGTGTGTGTGCGTGTGTGCGTGTGTGCGACGAGTTTCTGAACTTTTTCGCAGACGAAAGCAGAGCCGTGGAGAGCCGCTTCGCCATTCTTTCAGTGGAAACGCGGCTATTGTTTTGATGCCGTCATGAGCTGAAATGACGAGAGGGGTTGTGTCGACCAGATTTGCTTCCCCGTCTCTCTGCATTTTCCCCAGACATACGTTCTTCTCCCACACAAAAACCGAATTTCATTCCAAATATGTAAAATTCCGCTAAATTCCGCGTTAACACTAGATTCCGCGTTAATTGGCCAATTCCGCGATTCCGTCCGCGATTCCGTGATTGCGGAAATTATAGGGCCCTAGATTTGCTTCAAACTTTGTGTATAATGCAAACACACGGCAGATGTAGACCTGTGAAAAGATTATTGATATCTTTGATACTGTTGCTGTGGCAACGCATCAAACTTTGATATTCTTGTTTGATGCTTTTGAGACTCTTAACATGCTTGAAATTGCATGAAACTTGACAGACACATTGCATTTATTATCCAGTAGATGTGCAAAGTTTCAGAAACGGGGGTAGTGAGGGCTTAATTGGGGGATTAGTTTTCTCTACAGTAACAAAACTCAGTACGTATATTGTACTCATCAAGCCGGACAACTTTTAATTTACAGTGATTAGCTCTGACCAACAGAAAGTCGGATATTTTGGTTTGAATATGGTCATTCATGGTCATGAATATTGTAATATCTGCAGGGCACCCCTAGTCTAGTCTTATTAAATGTATGCTTCATCTTTCATTTTTAATTTGTAAATTTGATAAATAAATTCAATTATTTAGAATAATATGACACTATAGAGCTGTTACCCTAGATACTGAAATGCATTACATAATGTTATGAGATCAATTAAATCATTAATTAAAACAATTTTAATTAGAGTCAATTAAAAATCGTTGGAAAGAACGATACTTTTAAACATAACCCTAAACCACCATAAGTTGTCGGCAGGCGAACGTCTTAATGATCCTGAATGAATTTAAAACGAATGTGCTATATTTCAAACGAATGTGCTATAGTTCAGATCATATGTTTGTTTGTTTTTCTTAAAATTTGAACTAACACTAACTTTATTCTCAGCTTAATTATAAATAATGTATTTCTGTATAAATAAAAACTTTTCTTTTTTAATCAAAGTAGAGTGTGTAACTGAAAAATGAAGAGATTAGGGCTCTGTTCGAGGACAAGAAATTAAAACCAATGCAATATGAAGAATGCTCAAATGATGGCACCCACAGACTGTTTTTAAATGAGTTGGATAAATATTTTTTGCTTTTAAACTCTGTGTGTGTGTGTTAGAGAGATTTTGGTTGGGTGATAAGAGACAAAAGCGCAAGGTTGTGTTTTATTGCGAGTGTACACAAATATAAGGCCTTTGCACTTTGAATAATATCTAATATCTAGTTTTTATGTCTCCGTTCACACACACACACACGCATTTTTGTTCTAATCAGATCAGGCAAGTAATATTCTGTCTTGTCCCTTAAAAAAAGAAATATAAGTATATTTTGTATATATATACTGTGTATATATATATATATATATATATATATATATATAATTTATCCAAAATGAAAACAATACGAAACTTCATGTTTTTATTTGGAGACAGTACTGTTAGTACTTGTGTTATTTTATGAGATATTGTACAGTATGTAATACATAAACCTTACTTTTTAAAAGTTGTCACTATTTGCTTGGTTTTAAATGTATGCCTTCTGAAAGCATTCATATTTATCAGGGTTTTTTTTTGATGCTCACTAGACATTTATCTCATTTGAAAAAGCATATGCTAACTGGTTCTCCGCACTTTACCTGTTTTTCAGCTGCCTCTGCTAAGATGGGATTAGTTGAAACTAAATTGGCCATCATCCCCGGCGCTGGTAAGTTTCTCTCTCTGTGTTTTTATTTGTAATGTTTTCAGTATTTGCTTCTGACTTCTGAAAGTAAATTATTTTGAAAGTAATTATATATATATATGACTTCTGCTGCAAATTATTCATTTACTTTTTTAATTATTTTTTGGGGGCTTTTTAATTAATTTTTCCTGGTTCCTAATCAGTGGTTCCTAATTTAGTGTTGGAGTCTCCCCCCAAAAGATTAACATCCGACCTGCGTGAAGTTGGCCCCCCACCCAACGCAAAACGTCGTCAAAATATGCTCAATCGTTTGTGCTCCGTTTGTGCTGGTTTGTGCTGTAAAAAGTTTCGTTTGTGCTGCTTTGGTTTTTTAGATATTAAAATAATATTTTTAGGTCATTCTGAGGTCACTCAGCCCCCCCACATGATCAAAATTCACCCAAAATAGTCTCGTTCGTTTGTGCTTCGTTTGTGCTGGATTGTACCGGTAAAATTTTCGTTTGTGCTGCGTCGGGTTTTAAAATAACAGACTTTGAATTATAGGCGATGACGTCATCAGCCCCCGCATGCTCCAAATTAATCCAAAATAGTCTCGTTCGTTTGTGCTCCGTTTGTGCTGTTTTGTGCTGTAAAAAGTTTCGTTTGAACTGCTTTGGATTTTTAAATATTAATCATTGAAGGTTAGGTCGATGACGTCACTCAGCCCCCCACATGCTTCGAATTCATCCAAAATAGTCTCGTTCGTTTGTGCTCCGTTTGTGCTGGTTTGTGCTGTAAAACGTTTCGTTTCAGCTGCTTCGGTTTTTTAGATATTAAAATATTTTTAGGTAGGTCACCTGAGGTCACTCAGCCCCCCACATGCTTCGAATTCATCCAAAATAGTCTCGTTCGTTTGTGCTCCGTTTGTGCTGGTTTGTGCTGTAAAACGTTTCGTTTCAGCTGCTTCGGTTTTTTAGATATTAAAATATTTTTAGGTAGGTCACCTGAGGTCACTCAGCCCCCCACATGATCGAAATTCACTCAAAATAGCCTCGTTCGTTTGTGCTTCGTTTGTGCTGGATTGTGCCGGTAAAAGATTCATTTGTGCTGCGTCGGGTTTTAAAATATTAGACATTACATTATTATTGATGACGTCACCAGCCCCCCACATGATCCAAATTCACCCAAAATAGCCTCGTTCGTTTGTGCTTCGTTTGTGCTGGATTGTGCCGGTAAAAGATTCATTTGTGCTGCGTCGGGTTTTAAAATATTAGACATTACATTATTGATGACTTCACCAGCCCCCCACATGATCGAAATTCACCCAAAATAGCCTCGTTCGTTTGTGCTTCGTTTGTGATGGATTGTGCCGGTAAAAGATTCATTTGTGCTGCGTCGGGTTTTAAAATATTAGACATTACATTATAATGATGACTTCACCAGCCCCCCACAAATCCAAAATTCACCCAAAATAGTCTCGTTCGTTTGTGCTGGATTGTGCTAAAATTTTACTGTGTGCTTGTGCTAAAATTTTACCGTGGCGTCGGATATTAGATCCGAATGATCCGAAAATATGAGACTGAATGAGAGAGAATTATAGACAGCAGCACAACAGTAAGACAACAGTTAAAGGAAGACCGAAACGGCAAACCAAATCACAATATTCTGTTACCTATCCTGTGTGTAGCCTAATTCAACTCTTAACGGACACTAAGGATCATTGGATGTGTGGAATGTAACACAAACTCCAAGGTAGCCTAAGTGTTTTTACCGGTTTTTACATATTATGAGGTTTTGTTAATAGTCTATAATAATACATTGTCAAAAATACATGCACCATAATCTGTTTTGCTGTGCCCTACAAAGGCAAAGCGCAGTAAACACATTTAGTCAAAAATGAGTTAAGACTTGTAAAGGGCTTTATGACATGTGTTCTGTCTTGTGAAAAAATATCGGGGTTAAATTATGTCCCGTTTCGGAGATGCATTACCACTAATCTACCCATAACATTTTTGACTGGTTGGTATAAAAACTTTAAAGGCTTTTTTCTCCGTTTCTTTGTTTGCGTATTTACTGCACTTTGCCTTATGGCAGCGTGCGTGTAGGCTATAGATCTATAGGCTACAGTACAGGTCAAAAGTTTGGATATTTTTTTAAAGGTCTCTTAAGCTCACCAAGGCTGATTTTCTTGTTGTTATTGATCAAACATACACTGATAATGTAAAATATGATTACACTTTAAAATAACGATTTTCTGTTTTAATTAGCCTAAACATAGCAATTTATTCCTGTGATGTCAAAGCTGAAATTACTGTCATTACTCCAGTTTTTAATGCCACATTATTCTTCAGAAATCATAGTAAAATGTTGATTGATCAATTATTATTGGTGCTCAGTTAAGAAAGGTTTGTATTTTTTTTTACCAATGTTGAATAGCCTACCCATTGCGTGGGTTTTAGATGCTTAATATTTTTGTGGAAACCATAAAAAAATAAAAAATAATTTCTGATTAATTGAATGCATCCTTGCTAAATAAAAGTCTTTTTCTTTTTAATCAATCAACTTTCTTTTATTATTCTTTTATATTACTTAACCAAAAAGCGTTTAATGGTTGTATCTTGGTTTCCAGAAGAAAAAAGAACAATATTAAGCAGCACAACTGTTTTCAACATTGATAATGATCAGAAATGTTTCTTGAGCATCAAATTAATAACATCAGCATATTATCCGGATTTCTGAAGGATCATGTGACACTGAAGACTGGAGTAATGATGCTGAACATTCAGCTTAGAGCAGGAATAAATTACACTTCACAATACATTCACAGAAAACAGCAGTGAAATAATTGTATTTTGAAATAAGTGGATCAAATAAATACAGCCTTGGTGAGCAGAAGGGACTATTCAAATATTTTCAAACTTTTTACTGGTACTGTGTGTGTTGTATGTGTAGACTAGGCTATATATAGGCCTAATTCGTTTAATAACTATTATTATTATGTATGTGGAAACTCATGACAATGAATTAAGTCAAAATGATTTAACTTTTGAAATTTAATCATATCGAACATTATGATCATAACAAAAAAAAAATATTGACCTTTAAAAACTTTAAAACTGCAGCTTAAATAGGCCTATTGACATTTCTAACATTTCTAATTGATTTCATGTCTAATATTTTAAAACCCGACGCCAGCACGGTAAAATTTTACCGGCACAATCCAGCACAAACGAACGAGACTATTTTGGGTGAATTTCGATCATGTGGAGGGCTGGTGAAGTCATCAATAATGTAATGTCTAATATTTTAAAACCCGACGCAGCACAAATGAATCTTTTACCGGCACAATCCAGCACAAACGAAGCACAAACGAACGAGGCTATTTTGGGTGAATTTCGATCATGTGGGGGGCTGAGTGACCTCAGGTGACCTACCTAAAAATATTTTAATATCTAAAAAACCGAAGCAGCTGAAACGAAACGTTTTACAGCACAAACCAGCACAAACGGAGCACAAACGAACGAGACTATTTTGGATGAATTCGAAGCATGTGGGGGGCTGAGTGACGTCATCGACCTAACCTTCAATGCTTAATATTTAAAAATCCAAAGCAGCTCAAACGAAACTTTTTACAGCACAAAACAGCACAAACGGAGCACAAACGAACGAGACTATTTTGGATTAATTTGGAGCATGCGGGGGGCTGATGACGTCATCGCCTATAATTCAAAGTCTGTTATTTTAAAACCCGACGCAGCACAAACGAAAATTTTACTGGCACAATCCAGCACAAACGAAGCACAAACGAACGAGACTATTTTGGGTGAATTTTGATCATGTGGGGGGGCTGAGTGACCTCAGAATGACCTAAAAATATTATTTTAATATCTAAAAAACCGAAGCAGCACAAACGAAACTTTTTACAGCACAAACCAGCACAAACGGAGCACAAACGATTGAGCATATTTTGACGACGTTTTGCGTTGGGTGGGGGGCCAACTTCACGCAGGTTAACATCCGAGGTCAAGAAATGCTTTCATTTTCTCATTAAATACATTTCAGCATCAGTCCTTTTCTCCAGTGTCTGATAAATTATTCTGTCTCAGATGACCCAGTCTGTTGTGATTGGTCTTCTCTGCTCTGATTGGTCAGATGGCCCAGTCTGCTGTTATTGATCTGCTCTGATTGGTCAGATGACCCAGGCTGTTGTGATTAATCTGCTCTAATTGGTCAGATGGCCCCGTCTGTTGTGATTGCTGTGCTCTGATTGGTCAGATGGCCCAGTCTATTATGGTTGGTCTACTCTGCTCTGATTGGTCAGATGACCCAGTCTGTTGTGATTGGTCTATTCTGCTCTGATTGGTCAATTTTGACGTAACGTGTTACTTTAAATTACTTTAACCGTTTAACTGATAGTAATAATCCATCAAAATTCTTACTTTCGGTTATCCAGTTAATTATGGTCATGCTCAGAAACCAGATATTCATCATTTTGAAAATGTGTTGCCAATAGTAAAATATTCTATTGACACTGACATATAGCCTATCATATTCATATATCGATTACACCAATATTGCATTAATTACATTAACTGGTTATATAATAATTTAATTGTTTACGATTACGACGTTAACAGGTGTTTTTTGGTTTATGATCAATTTCTCTATCATGAGATTATTTATTATTCTTGGCTAGGTTGTGTTGCGGCATATGTACAACTGTGGGTGCCATTTTAGTACAGTGAACTTAACCAGGACCACACCCCTAAATGCATTTAAGCAACTGCCATGTGATTGGTTAAATAGATAATTGCATTAATGAGAAATTGAACTGGTGTTCTTAATAATCCTTTAGGTGAGTGTATATTAAGGCTACATATGAACATTAGCAGGAGCACTTACAGTATAATCCCCCTTGGACTGAGAAAGTTAAAAGTAAAATTACTAGACCTGGATACTTCAAATATAGAACCGAACACAACTTAAATCATCCCTGAGGAAGATTACAGTAAAATTAGAGTTTCCCATACGTTCATTTATTTGTGGCGGCCCGACGCAATATCAACGATCGCCACACATTGATTTTCAATTTTTACTAAGCCTATATAAAATCGTATTTGATTGCAGAGGGCCGTAGCTCATTCACGCAGCATTACCTCAGCGCACTCTCTCACCCGTACCTCGCGCTCCCTCTCCCTCATGAAACACGGCTGCACACATCTGTCCAACACTGCGCTGTTAATGTTGGAGACCCAGCTTTAAAAAAAGTTATTAGCCAGCATGCAAGGAGCCTAGCTAATAAGGAGAGCTAAGTTATTGTTAGAATACAGCAGGATTTTCGAGGTTAGCACGCTGTATATAGCTTGTTTTGACCGCCTCATGTTTGGTTTCTTTTTTACCGCCTCAAGTTTTATTAGGTCTCCCCTAGGTGCATTACAATGCATAATTAATGCATTATAAATACTTTTATTATTAATTATACATGACTGCCTTTAAAGTGTTTGCATTGTTTACTGATGGCACCTGGTTGGATGTTTGGTTATCTAATACAGTGACATTTAGACATGTTCGAATGTGGCTTACAGTAAGTTCAAAGACTGTGGCTCATCAATTTGTATTCTGCAACAAGCAGATTTGTTATTGAAGAATTGTTTGTTGGGTGAGAACCAGTGGCAGTTTGTTCCAGTTTCCTTAGATCTCTGTACATGAGGTTGAAAATACCTTTTGTTTGGGAATAATCTCAGTCCAGACAGCCTGTATGATTATCACTCAAGACTTGACTTGCCGCCAGAGGTTTTCTCTCTTCAGGATGGAAATAGGTCACCAGAGCCTTGGCACACACCCAACCAGTCAGAGGTTTTTATTCGGCGGGCTGAGAGTCCCTGGAAAAAGCATGCCTTAGACATCAGCACAAGACTTTTGGTGCTTTTTTTGGTGTTGTGCTGCTGTTCTGTACCCTTGATCCAATTTCCTCATTGACCTGGCACATCTAAAGAGGTGAACGTCTCATTTTTTAAATTGTTTGATGCACATTAATTATATAAAAAAAACTTAAAAAACAGAACATTTTCAGTTAGTGGTATTGAATTAAGTATGTGGGATCATAGCCTGTGCCTGGCTTAATCATGCCAGCGTTTTCCCTGCTTAAATCTGGTTTCCAATGACTCAGCACATGGCGGAGTCAGAATAGCAACTGTTATGCTAAGGAATATTCACGCCCGGATTGACAAATCACAGGGCCACATGCCGTCGGCACCAATGGAGCAGGGCAGGGCGGACCCGATTTGCCTCTTCCTTAGAGATTTTGTAGGTCATAACAAACTTTCAATGCTTTTATAGCACAGAACCTTTAGGAAGTCAATTTGGGACAATAGAAATGCTTCTAGCAGTGATGAATATTATTTTGAGCTCTTCTAAGAATGAGGACGATCAGGAGAGACCTTCCACTCGAGAGGACCGATCTCACAGCCTGTTTGGCCCTTATGAAGGGAAATATGAAGGGGAGCCGGTTCGGAGCCGGTGCCTGCGCGCGAACCAGTTCTTTGTGTTTCGACAGCCAAAGAACCGGTTCGCGGTCGGGAAAACTGGTTCCAAAGCGGCACCAACTCTTTGCTGGACTAGAACCGTTCTTTTGGCACGTTATATTTACGTCGGGGGCTGGGGCGGGGTTAGATGTGTTCTAAACATCTTTTCGGACTATCGCAAAGCCAGGAGAAACTGCAGAAACACGCAAGCGTTTTTATTTATTTATTTTTTTTATTTGAAACATAAGCAAAGAAAAAAACTGTCACAATATAGAACAAATAAATGGAAAGAAAAAAGACACAAGACAGGGGTACATAACTTATCAGAAAAGATTACATATCAAACGAAAAGATTAAAAGACTTGCATATTTCAATTGTTTTTAAAGTTTTCTTGGTACACAAGTTTCATGCGACGTGCACAGTGACGTAACAACGTCGTTCCCTGGGCGCTCTAGTCAGTGGAAAAACAAACAGGTTTTGAACGGGTTCGCAAGTTGAACCAACTCCGAACCAACTTTGAACATGCTGTAATCAAGCGGTCTGGGGGGAAAAAAGTTCCTGTGAAAAAAGTTCCTGGGACAAATAGTTCCTGGTAATTGCGGTGGAAACGCGGCTAATGAAAATGAATGAAGATTTGAGATTTTCCATGTTTCCCCTGTTTCATTAAGGTATTTACCACTTTTGGCAAAAGATGACTGATCTCATGTAATGGCGTATGTATGACACGCCAATTCGTATTTCCATTTTTGGCGTGCTATCGACACGCATAATCGCTTTTCAGCGTGTTTATGAATGCCGTTGACTTAACGTTACAATAAAATACATGATCTACCCCAACCCCGTCCCTAAACCTACCTGTCACTGGGGTTAATACCATTTATGAGTCTTCCCCTACCATCCTAGGGAAGAAAATATTGCTTCGTTTCGCTCGGACATTTAACAGTGTGTACATACACGCGGAGTCACTCAGACATTTAACGGCGTAGACATACACGCGGATAGCTCAAAATGCGTATAGATAACGCTCTACTTGACTTGTAAATGGCGTGTATGTTTACGCAAAAGTCATGATGTCATGTTGGTTTTGGCGATAGTTGCTGCATTTCCGACAGAGTTCCTGCAGAGTTCATCTCCACCCCTAACTACACAATAATCAAGGTGATCCGTAGTACTGGAAACATCCATGCAGTTCTGGTGGTGTAGGTTGGAAGTAACTCCTCTATAATGATCTTTTAGGTTTGGGATTGGGCATATTAATGTATATCAATCAACATCGTTAATGTATTTCACGCTAAAAAATGATGAATTGTGTTTATAATATAACACTTATAGAATTGCAAGAGAACAAGAGTTTTATTGATTTATTTATGGATACCATGATGTAAAATTCATGTTCATTGGAAATGTGTGCATGTAGCAAAATGTCACATTGCTGCATGAATGTTTCGCTACATTTAGTGAGGTTTCCAGTGAGTGGTGTTAAAGGATTAGTTCACTTTTCAAAAAACTTTTGCTGATAATTTACTCACCCCCATGTCGTCCAAGATGTCCATGTCTTTCTTTCTTCAGTCGAAAAGAAATTAAGGTTTTTAATGAAAACGTTCCAGCATTTTTCTCCATATAATAGACTTCAGTGGGAACCAAACGGTTCAAGTTCCAAAAGAAACTTTCAGTACAAACTGCAAACTTGTTCAAAGGGCTTTAAACGATTCCAGACGATAAATAAGGGTCTTATCAAACGTAACGATCGCTCATTTTTAAAAAAAAAAATAACAAAGTGTAAGTTTTATAAGATCAAACGCTTGCCTTGCTCTGTTCTGTGGTCTACGTTCGTGACTCTCCTGTTCGAACTCGTTCAACAAAATGAACAAATCTTTTTCCGAATCAATTCGTTCGTTTCTTTCGCCGAATGAACCAAATGACTCGGAAAAAGATTTGTTCATTTTGATGAACGAGTTCGAACAGGAGTGCGTTACAGAACAGAGCAAGGCGAGCGTTTGAGCTTATAAAACTTAATCAAAAAATAGAAAAAAATAAAAATAAAACTTGTTATTTATTTATAAAACGAGCGATCGTTTCGCTTGATAAGACCCTTATTCATCGTCTGGAATCGTTTAAAGCCCTTTGAACAGTTTGCAGTTTGTACTTAAAGTTTCTTTTGGACCTTGAACTGTCTGGTTCCCACTGAAGTCCATTATATAGAGAAAAATCCTGGAATGTTTTCATCAAAAACCTTATTTTCTTTTCGACTGAAGAAAGAAAGACATGGACATCTTGGATGACATGGGGGTGAGTAAATTATCAGCAAAAGTTTTTTTCAAAAGTGAACTACTTCTTTAAGCTGCATTCAATCTGAAACCAATGAAACGTGAATCTGGCAACGTTTTATTGTGTTGGTTGTTGTATGTATGATGGCAGTTCGAAACTTAAATATCTGTTGAGTGGTGTTAAAAGATTAATACTTCTACAGTAATAACCAATACCACCTACAGTAAACCCTACACTAAACAACAGCAAATACTGAAGCAACCGTGTTTGTTGAGCTGATTATGTGATGCAAATGTCAAAATAGTTTACAAACCATGAACTATGACAAATGTGTTTTGATAACAAGATTTTGCAAGAAATTACTCAAAAATAAGACTCTATCAATCAATAATCTGCCCCCATAAATTGTGCCCCATAAAAGGAAAAAAAATGGTTTTAGTTCATTTCAGGTGGATAATTATGGATATGTTTTATGCAGTTTTGCCAAGAATTTGAGGCAAATATTTCCAATGATCCTGTGTTGTATTTGTAATATCTGCTATTTTGCCCCTCCCCACAGACTATTTGCATGTGCAATTTGCAGTTAGCACTGCTGACAAAGTTATTTTTGTCCATCTACCGATGCAATATACAGTATCTCATTTATAACCCATCCTAGTTCTGCTGCCTTCCTACAAATTAAATCACAAGGAGATTACAATTTTCAATATCCATTTGCATTGCCATATAAGGGCTTTTCGAGACCATGTCTTTCTAAAAAACATATTTATTTTTGTAACCAGATTTAGTTGAACAACACATTTGACTCGTGAAAGCTTTTGAAACCGCTGTCAAATTATACAAAAATAAACATGATTTAGACGGCCAGAAATAGAAGACCAGGTGCCGTCTTCATAGCTAGAAAGGGGCCCGAGGGGGGAATCTATGTTATTATCATGCTGGTTTTTTTAGACCTCATGTCACAAAAGTTGCTTTTTAAATACTGAAACCACCTTAATTATAGTGTGCTTCCTTAAATCTAGTAAATCAGTTTAGGTGTGGTGCCTGATCAACTAGGCAATTTGGAAAATGTCTAGTTTTTCACACCCTTTCAAGCAATGTTTATTTGATATTAAGTAGTTCCAGGCACTAATAAGCTTATTGAATGGAAGTACTGAAATATCGTGAGCTCTTTACTGACTAAATCATTCCTTATAATAAACCTGTAAGAGTGAGTTTATGACAGGTCTACTGACCCACTTCTCAGTGCTTCGATATGCCTTGCTTTTCCTGGCCCAGATTCTTTAGAACGACCGTCGCAACCGGTTTCAGGTTGAGCTATCTCTGTTTATTGTTGTTTATTGCATTTTTATACATGTTTAAAGAAATAAATTACAATTATCTTACCTAAATGTTTGCTCAATGTAGTTGTGTTTTTGCACACAACACAAGGAAGCTTGATTTCAAACTTTGAACTGAATTTAGAGAGAGGAAAAAACAAGAAAATGTACAGAGACTACAAGCAGAAGCACAAAAAAATACAATAGAAGAAACAAATGAAATGAAACAGTGAAGTACACTTTTCAGGGAACAGTATAGTATTCATGAAAATACCACAGAAATTGAATAATAAAATATAAAATATCTCTGCATAGTCTTAACTGTATAAATTGAATATATATTATTCCTTGTTAAAGTTATTCAGTCAAGAGCAGTGAGTGATTTCCTGTTTTTTTTTTTTTTTTTGAACAATTTTTTTGTTGAACTTCAGTAGTTATATTACGCTTTCTTTAAGCATGGGTTTAAAATACTGTAGCACATACTGTTTACTTAAAGCTGCAGTCGGCAAGTTTGGCAGATTGAGTGGACTTTGGCAAAATTTTGACCCCCCCCCCCCCCCCCATCAACGAATACCCTCCCACAGAGTTCGTGCTCGAGTGCGTGCGCACCAGGTTATCTGTGAACGCGACCGTCTCATCAGCATTCATCAACACCATGGATTATTTGGAGGTATGCTGCCCTGGCTAATCTAGCAATATATCACAATTGCTAACGTCATTTATACTGTAAATGAGCTTACTTGGTTTGTTAGTGTTCCGCCATCACTCACTGCGCGAACTTCAGGCGTGTGCATGTGATTGTAACGTGCGCGAGGGGTGGCGTGTGCCCGATCTGTGATTGACAGTCAGATCTCACACCGGGCTTGCGTTTCCACTGCTGGGCCAGTAGCCCCACAACGCTGCCCTAAACCCCGCCCCTAACACGCCTTTCTGGATCAAACGTCATACAACCCAGCCCATTTCAGCGGGTATTATGAATTAATTTATTTTTTAAGCTAGGAAGATAACATGTATATTAACTCACCGGCCGTGGCTGCAATAGTGTCCCGAATCGCCACTAACAGAGGGACGGTGATCCAGCACACCGTCCATCAAGTCGAACCATGGAAAAATCCTTCTCTGAACTCCGCTTTGTCCATTGTGCATTTTAATCGCCTTGTACGATACTGCGCCCGCAACTTTTTTATTTTTTCCTGAACTTGAAGCGTTGCTCGCTGAATGTTTAGCTTAGAAAGTTCAGCATCGATGTATTTTGTAACATCCTGGTTTCTTCACACGCTGTGACGTTGTAGAAATTGATGTCGTACCCTTTTTTCTGCCCAAATGCTCAGAAGTGCTGTGGTATCCTCGACAGACCAGTACAGGCGATTCTCCATTTCAAGCAGCGATTTTTGTTTTTGTTTTTTGCGCGATATTGCTTCAGATCTTAACGTTCCATAACACCGATAAACTCCGCCTTTTACCTTGGGCACGCCTCTAGCCCGAGCTGGCCCGCTCTGGCCCAAGGTATTCGACGGGCCAGAAATCCTGGCCGTTGGCCCCGAGTTAGCCCCGATCAAGCCCCGGAAGTGACAGTGGAAACGCGACTAGCCCTGGCACGCACTAGCACGGCCCGGCAGTGGAAACTCGGCTACTGGCTGTGTTAATGGCAAATTTTGACATCATTTTGTGTGTAATTGTCTATGTGCCACGAAACTTGCGATCTGTTTGAGAGGCGGCTTTACATGCGCACGCTTTGGCCGAGAGCGCACAAGTTTAAAATTGCGTAAATGTTTAAATGGGTAAGAATTAAAATGACGTGCAAATAAACTTTAGTGATGATGCAACACTGTCCTGAATAGGCAAGTGACAATTCCCTCAACTGTCTTGTAACACAGAGAGAGTGAGAAGATGAGGCACAGCTGAATCACTTTTTGTGAAATAACGTCTAGAATCGCAAAACCTGCAGGAATGTGTAAAATTCTGCAAAATTCCGTGCCGAAATCCAGGCCCTGTTAAAGGGTTAGTTCACTCAAAAATGAAAATAATGTCATTAATGACTCACCCTCATGTCGTCCCAAGCCTGTAAGACCTCCGTTCATCTTCGGAACACAGTTTAAGATATTTTAGACTATTTTAGGCAGAGAGCTTTCTGTCCCTCCATTGAAAATGTATGTACGGTATACTGTCCTTGTCCAGAAATGAAATAAAGACATCATCAAAGTAGTCCATATGACATCAGTGGGTTTGTTAGAATGTTTTGAAGCACTGAAAATACATTTTGATCCAAAAATAACAAACTACGACTTTATTCAGCATTGTATTGTCTTCCGGTTCTGTTGAGGTCTTACAGGCTTGGACTGATTTAATGACATCATTTTCATTTTTGGGTGAACTAACCCTTTCACACATGGGACCTTATTGTAAAATGTTACTAAGTTTTGATGACAATTTTGATTTTCAGATGAACTTTCCCTCTAAGTCATGATGTTGTACGTGGGCAGATCACTTCCCTTGCTTATTTTCATAGTTCTTCATACTTCCTGTCCTGTGCTGGGAATGAGGAAGAACAGGAGCTCGGACCAGGCCAGGAGAACAGGCTATAGGTCTTCTGTAATTCTGTAGGTGTGTGTTTAAATGCGCAGACATAAGACATAAATGACTCACTTTAAAATAGTGTGAAAGCAGTAATACCAGTTTAATGGGGAGTGTTACAGTAGATGATATGTGTGTGTGTGTGTGTGTGTGTGTGTGTGCTTGTTGATGTTTTATTTTCTCATGGTGTTGAAAGACAAACTTGTATCTTATCTTTATCTTAAAAGAGTGTTTGTGTGACATTTCTCAGTAGTCAAATAAGAATGTGTGCACATATATCATTAAAAAACACATTTTATAATATACAAATTTACAGATTTCCTGGCAAACATTGGGCTTCATTCCTTAATAAGATAAAAATGTCTAAATGCTGCAATTTATATAAGAATTATTTGCATTCTGCATGTGTTTTATGAATGAGACCCGTAATTTGTACAAAGAAATTAGGCCCTTTAGGAATTAGGCCCTTATTATTAGGTTACTCAAGACCCCAAAGCAAAACACAAAATATATGTTTCCATCATCAATCTTCAAATACACGTTATTTGAAAGTAGACGTGCGACACTTCACTGTTCTGCAGTCTCTCTGCCCTGTCAAATATGACCAGATTAGATTAAAGGTTGCAGGGATTGTGTAGCCCTTCCAGGAACTGCAGCACATATTCGACTGTGATGCTCTTTCTTCACGGCCTCTCCAGTTTCTTGGAATGAAATGTGTAACACTCGCCAGCCTCTGCTTGATTTCAAAACAACCCTGAGCTACCCTCTGTCACATTCTCTGTCCGGAGTCTTTCTTCTGCATGTTGACTCCGTGTATGGTGATCTTCCTCTTTCTTTTTTTTTTTATTTTCTTGTTTGGTTGGTGTTGTAAATGCATTGTATAAAGGCAAAGGCCACTTTCTCATGGGCCAGAACTGATGTGATGCAATCATTTCCCTGAAATTCTTGCTAAATCTCTGGCGCATATCAAAATGTTGCATTAGTTTAGTCTCAAAAAATGACATGAAACGCTTACATCAACAATTATCATAAAAACTTTTCAATAGGAAGCCAAATATATAGAAATGTTGGTGAAACAGAAAGATGGCTATTGAATAAGAGGATTGCAGTATAAATAGATCTCGTCATGGTTGTGTTTGTAATGATCGGCCTTAACGGATGATGGTACTTGAATTAAAATGGGTAAGATCAAACTGTGTTTAAGAAAGATGAGACATAAGATGAATAAATAAAGTGTGTCATATGTAACACTCAGCCCAATCGGTTGAGTTGCATGTTTCTGTAGTGTGGTTGTCTTCTGTATAAAAGTCATGCGTTGTGCATCAGAAATAGTCAGACAGTCAGCGTGGCTGTGTCCTAGATTTATTAAACACTATGATTTATTCATGTGGGGTTTGTAGGTTGTGAACTTCTTTATTAGTGAGTACTTATGCAACACGTCTCTGCTTTCATGTGTAAACATCTTTCTCACACAAGTTCTTGAGTAAGAGTTGTGCAACGGAGTTAAGAGATGACCTGATTACAATTGTGAAAGGAACCTGTCCTTGTAAGTTGCGGTTACATGCCATAACTGCAAATTTCTCAAGAAGAGATTCACGATTCAAAGATTATGAATGCAAGTTGTCTTAGAAATGATAAATATAGTGGTGGGAATCTCTAGTAATCGTAATCGATTCGATTACGATTCAAAGGGCTTTAAAAGTACAAAGTAATGACCCATAAACAATTAACATACAATATATTTTATTAACATTGCAAAGAACCAACAGGAAAATAAATGTGTGCCTGAACTAGGAGCATAGTTGTTGTAAATTAATAATATTACAACGACCAGTACAGCCGAGTGTTTTTCCTCCTCTAGGTGGAAACGTGTCGTATGGCTTTTCATATTTGTCGTGTTTCCGAAATATTTTAGTTTTATTCTATAAAGCTAACAAATAGTGTGGCTCTTATCCAGCTCCTTTCCCCCTTCAACTTCATAGAAGCCAAAATATTTCCACACGTCAGCTTTTAACGAGGGTGTTTGGATTTCACGCTCAGCCATCGCGTCTCTGTTATATGCCATAGACTGTAAAAAAAATATGGACGTAGTGTCCGTGACGTCACCCGTAGGTTTCTGAAAAGCGTTTTTGAAGCCATCTTGGCTGCGCGTCACCTCTCGTCATTACCTGATAAAATAAAATGGGCAAAGAGGCGGGACTTGTGGAGCTGAGGTGTTAATGCTTTATGCTACTGGCCTCGGGCTAAAGAGACAGCTGATTGAAGAAGTAAAGCCAAAAGTTAAAGTTCATGTTTTTGCCCTTCGAAATATTATAATAGTTAAGACGTAACTTAAAGTGAGACTATTTACTTTACTTTTTATCAACTTTATTAGTCCCACAAGGGGCAATTAGTTAACATGTATACAAGTACATAACACAGATCACATACATTACTCACAACATAAGCAGTCAACTATGTGTATTGTGATGAATTATTATTCTGCTAGTTAAAAATGTATTATCATGCAGACAGTTACTTACAATATTGCTCTGAGTTTGTGCGTATGACAGTGATTCATGCATACATGTTAGTCAGCATGGCATTGCACGTCAAGCTCGTAAAGAGCGTTATTCAGTCCATTTTACAATCTGATTTTGGCCGCCTCTCAGTTTCTCAGATGGGTCAAACCAAAGATATTACCTCAGAAGTTCAAGTAAATGCACTAGAAATCCACTGAAAGCACTGAAATTGTCAGACATCCATTTAGTGCTAGTGCATTCGAGGGAAACAACTGGAAATACGGCGCTGGTTGTTCTCTCCATACTCGACAACGACGGAATCTGACGGTGTGCACGGGCGAAGGTATAATACGTGTATAAAATTGTATGAAATAATCCCGAAGAAAGCACAAACACAGCTGAGGGTGACGCTAACAGACAGCAGACAAACGACTAGCAGTGACAGCAGCGGCAATCCACCTGTTGGTCGATTCCGATACCCGTTGCCGATTTATTTTTTCTTTAAGGACATTAGTTTGTTGTTTATTTGCTCTGTACAGGCCACTGTTAAACAAAAATAAATTAGTTGCCATTTTAAATTAGAGGAAACCATCATCACATTTACCATCACATTTACATCACGATGCAAACAAAGATGCTGCACAGATGCTGAAGCGCGAACAGTTGTTTTTAATTTAAATTAGATGGAACTTCTACATTTTTAGCAAAAACAGAGTCTGACTTTTTTTTAATGAAATGCTATAATCACTCTAGAAGACACCTGCACAAACCAAACACAGCAGACGGAATGAATGAAAATGCAAATTCACGCTTTTGCCAGTAGGTGGCGCTTATGAAACCGCAGCAATATAGCGCTTGCTTGTTTAATGCTGTACACAAACCAGCGCTGCTTGTATAACACTACTTTATACGGAGGTAAGAGGGCGAGGTAATTTTATCGCAACTATTCTGAAGACCGTTCCCTTTAATCGATATTGATATAAACCCCTACCACAATGTTGTCTTCCTATACTTCACATGTTCCTACAGAAACAGTGAGCTTTCTGTGTCTGGAACAGTTTTTGCTCTGCTTGAGCGTCTGTGTTTTCTCTGCGTCCGGCCAGCGTTTCCCATCTCTGGCCTGTGTTAACGTCATGTTTATAGACTTTGTAATCGTCACACACAAATTACTACTATTATTTTGGGATATGATTGCAAAGCAGTTTTTGTGCAAGTCCAGAAAAGAGATCGGCCAAAGTAAAACTTGAAACCGCTTCGACACATGGGCATCTCTATTTTCTATTAGTTGTTTGAATCATCCCCCAAGCCGGGGCCGTATGTTTGAAACCCCTGGTTTACACTCTTCAGGAAATCAATGGTTGAGTTATAACTCATTTTGCACATTAAAATATCCGTAAAATGGAAATGTATCAATTGTCTGTTGTTGTCTTGTGTGTACAATGCAAACATTTAGGAAAGTTTAAATGGCTCTTTTCCATACAAGAATAGGCCAAGTATAAGTCTCTTAAAGGGATAGTTCACTTTGAAATTAATTATTGATATGTTTTAGCTTACCTCATGGGCATCCAAGATGTAGGTGTCTTTGTTTCCACAGTATTTTCAATTTTGACATACTGATTTTTCGGTCAAACCGATGTTGTCTGTCAGTCATATAATGGAGGTATATGGGGTCCACCTCAAAGAGCATGCACAGAGAAGTCCAAATTAAACATGATTTAATGACTCGTAAATGTAAGTACACATTGATGGCCTAAGACACGAAACGAGCGGTTCGTGTGAGAAAACGAACAGTATTTATATCGTTTTTACCTCATGTAACCACAGCCATGTCCAACTGATCTGAATCAGTTGTGCAATGTCCAACTGAATCATGTCCAACATTCCGCCGGAAGTGATCTCTTGCTCACTCATTGTTTACACAGAGAATTCGGAAGTTTTACCTTTCACTGTGAAGATCTAAACATATTTAGATACACAGGAAATCGCAATGGAAGACGATTTCGATATATCTAAATATTTTTAGTGAAAGGTAAAACTTCCGAAATCTCTGTGTAAACAATGAGTGACGTACAATGAAACTCACTCATTGATCTCTTGCTCACTCATTGTGTAAACAATGAGTGAGCAAGAGATCACTTCCGGCGGAATGTTGGACATTGGCCAACTGATTCAGATCAGTTGAACATGGCTGTGTTTACAAGAGGTAAAAACGATATATATATACTGCTCATTTTCTCTCACAAACCGCTCGTTTCGTGTCTTAGGCCATCAATGTGTACTTACATTCACGAGTCATTAAATCAAGTTTAATTTTGACTTCTCTGTGCATGCTCTTTGAGGTGGACCCCCTAAACCTGCATTATATGACTGACAGACAACAACGGTTTGACCTAAAAATATCAAAATTGAAAATACTGTGGAAACAAAGACACTTACATCTTGGATTCCCTTGAGGTAATTTCAAAGTGAACTATCCCTCTAACTCCAATAAAACACCACAGACAGAACCATAAATTAGTCCATTTGACTAGTACTCTATACTGTAGTAGAATTACTAGTATATTCCACGTCTCCTGATGCTGGTAGCTTTATGCAGCAAAGATAGAAATTCCCTTCCACCAAAACTTCCTCCATTTAAAGCAACATACTGTATCACAAACTTGCACCTTTATTAAGTTATGCCACACATACAAACCAGTGGCGTTTTGCAGTCTGAAGTCTGTTTTCAGCCTTATTTCTATGATCTACTTTTAATATGATTTTATACTGCTATTTATTTGTTTTGTTTCCTTGAACTTGACAACTCTGGTCATTTTGAGTTCTTCTGTAGTCTACCGGTTAAGAAGTTTGGAATAGACTTGAAAAATACACTGTTTGCCCTCATCTATAACTTGAGTACATATTTATTTTTCTTCTTATCACTTTCCACATCTATCCCATTTAGCAAAACAAGTTTTCAACATACAGTACCTAGATATCAATGAAATGCCTTTCTTGCTGTTGAATAGATAAAATGCTGTCTATTGTTTACAAACTTTACAGCCTGTCATAAGCACAGCTTCAGATTCTCAAACATGGGTGTGCACACACACACACACACATACACACACACACTCGTTGTGCATTCATTTGTCTGCTGGCAATTTATTTTTATTTTTCTGCTCTAAATTGAATAAAAAATAGTTTGTACAGTTTTCCTTGCCTCTGTTGATTTGCTTTGAAGGTAATTATGGAATCATAATTATACCTCCAATTATGTACGTGGATTGTGACTTAAACTGCCCTCTGAAATAGTGTACCGGTAGTTTAGTTTAAGTAGTAAAAATCTTTGTGTAAATTGAAATAAATGAAGCTCCTTTGAACATTGATGCTGCGAGTGGCCAGTCATTTTCAAGACTCATTACAAAGCAATTAGCTTCGTTTTGTACAATTTTCTAAGACGGGTGCTTCTAAAGCTCCGGCTGCACAGTAGATCCCATGCTAAAACACAGGCCGTGTGTGTTTGTCTTCAACCACAACACTTTCAATGAATGACCAGCAGCTTTAAATGTTTGTGTGCAACAGATATTTATCATATAAGTGTCTGGAGTTGTGTATGGAGAGGTGTTCTGTTGCAGTTGTGTATTATGTGTATTTGTTGATATAGTGTTAACAGCATTGAAGCACAATGCAACTAACTCCTCTTGTTCTCACTCCTCATCAGCTTCCCACACTAACTTTTTGCTTAATTTTCCAACTTCGACTGTGGCCACATGGGGAGTTTTTGGAACACTTTAAAGATTTTGTTTTCCCAAAATCAGAGAATCAACAAAAGGCGTCCTGGGAAGTTGCATCTTTCTCTTAGACAGCCCTAGACACCGCAAACAAAAATAGAGAAGAATTTGACACTATAGTTTAGCCGATCAGAGAACATGTCTTTGGAAGGTAGAGAGTCAAAGAGATTAATTGAAATTAATTGAAATTTAATGTGACACTGACGACTGGAGTAATGATGCTGAAAATTCGGCTTTGGCCACATGAAAATACAGTAAAGCTCAACGCGTGCAGCGCTACATCAGATTATAATGAGAACATTATAATTGTGTGTTTGGGACATGGCTTTTAATGCTGAGACTTTTGTTTTAGTAATCAGGCTCTCAGAAATAATATAAAGATTCTGATTTAGATTTATCGGCCAATATATCGGTTATCGACTTTCAAATAGAAAGATTTATCCGTACCGGACAAAATTTTCATATCAGTGTATGCCTACATCCTTTGTAAACCAATACATTTTGCTGTTTGTGTCACATATCTAGCTCCATATGCGTGGCTTTTCTCAGCTGGTCCACGACTGGAGTAATGATGCTGAAAATTCGGCTTTGCATCACCGGAAGAAAACAAAATTCACATAGAAAACAGTTTTTATAAATGGTGGTAATATTTCCCAATATTACAGTTTGTTCTGTGTTTTTGATCGAGTAAATGCAGGCTTGGTGAGCATAATAGAGTTATTTCAAAAACTTTGAAAATCTTACTAACCCTATAATCAAACATGCTGTGAATGTGATTGAATGCCACAGATTAATGTGTCCTCATACTCTGTCTGTAGGGGGAACTCAGCGCCTGCCCCGAACTGTAGGAGTGTCCGTAGCTAAAGAGCTGATATTCGCGGCGCGGGTGCTGAGCGGCGAAGAGGCCAAACGTCTCGGCCTAGTCAATCATGCGGTGGAGCAGAATCCCAGTGGAGATGCGGCGTATCTGCGAGCTCTGGATCTGGCTCGAGAATTCATCCCTCAGGTATGAACCGCCATGCTCGCTCAATCAGCTTCAACAGTTTCTTACTGTATCCTTCTAATGAAGGTGTGACGCTTTTTATCTTCAAGGGGCCGATTGCGATTAGAATGGCGAAGTTGGCAATCAACCAAGGAATGGAGGTAAGATTGCACAATGTACTGACTTATCTGGTCAAAAATAAAGGGCTGTTTTCTTCCTGGGTGTGAGTGAGGCAATCTGTGTTGGCATCTTCTACCAAGGGACTTGCCAAAATACCATAAGAGTTTGATTGATGAAACTTCCTTTGATGTCAAGAAAAAAAAAAAGTCTGGGAGCATTTTAAAAGTTAAAAGTTGATCATTATTTTGATATAAGGTACCATGACTATTAAAGGGGACCTATTATGCATAATTCACTTTAATAAGGTGTTTGAACACTGATGTGTGTGTGTGTGTGTGTAAACAACCAGCCTATAATGGTATATCCACCCACTCCTTTTTTTTTATAATCCCCATAAATCATAAACAGTGTCTCCAAATGAGTGGTTCCAGATTTTCTACTCGTACTCTTAACGATCTGCCCTATTAGCATAGATCCCAGCCCGAGTGAGCCGCTGCAGTCGCCGTCTCTGTTTCCTCACTGTAGCAGCCGGAGATATACGTCTGCGTCAAAAAACATAACAAATGTTCTGTTATTGGATGTACTAGCACACACACCAATCTCTACAGACTCCTGGCATCGATCCCACTGAGGACACTGTGGTTACATTTCATTTAGGCAGGAAATGTGCTAAAGAAAATCATTAAAGTGATATTTATTTGCACAAATCATTGTATGCCGGACAGCTTCACAAACAAGGGTCAGTTTAACGCTGGATTTGCGCAAATGTTGTTTCTGAACGATTTTTATATTAACATTACGGTACATGCTACATGCTAGTTGAACTCCACAATAGAGCCAGACCGATTTATCGGCAGGCTGATATTATCGGCCGATATTAGGCATTTTTCTAAATATCGGTAGCAGCAGTTATAATGGCCGATAAATTAATATTTCGAAAATAAAATAAAAATGGACAAATCACGCTTCAACTATGTCATGAGTGTTGGCTCATCATAGACTAGCTAACCACAAAGCTAGCTAATGCCATTATCATCAGTGGAAGACCGCTAACGTTAATATTAATGAGCTTGGAAACCACAACAAACTTTTTCTGCCTAAATAAAGTAATGATTACTGTATTTTATAACTAGCATATCTGTAGTTACAGTCCTTGCATTGTAAAATGTAAGTTAGACTTGCGAAGAGTGAACATTTAGAGAAAAAGTATCAAATGTATCTTGTGCAGAAAAGTTAGCTTTTCTTTTACACGTGTGTGAAATCCAATGACGCCAAGTGTGCGTTGCAGACTGTCAGGACTATTTGTTATTTTATTTATCAGAACTTTAATATAGTTTGATATTCCTCGGTTCTGTTGTGACAATAAAAGAAATAAGTTTCTTTTTAAAATGCATTATCATGTTATTTTAGTTAAAACTCATAAATAACTACAAATAACTAATGTTAGGGAAATCTGTTCATGTTTTGTTGCGTGTTTCTGAAATAAATAATTAAATAAAAAATATCGGCCGATATATCGGAATATCGGATTTTAAAACCAATAAATATTTGTATATTTTACTATGTTAATTCATCCACTATTCAGTAACAGTTGCATACTAAAAGTTGTAACTTTTTCCCGAGTCTCTCCATCAGTGTCCAACTCTGGCTTGGTTGAACACGTTATTGACAATTTTTTTGACATATTAGCTGCATGAGATTCTCCAATTTTGTTGTTGTCAGTGTATTTGAAGCACAAGCTGTAAAGGGAGCAGCAGTTCATTTGCATTTAAAGGGACACACTGGAACTTCACAGACACATTCTGGGACACCTGAGACTTGTATTATATCTTGAGAATGGGGCATAATAAATAATATAATAAAAATAATATTTAAATAAATATTGCTTTTCCTTGCTGTTTGTGAGCAAACATATAATCTATCTCTCAACATGTATATGCTTACCAGTAGAAGAGTGTTTTGTACGTGAAGTCATGTGCAGCTGTCATCCGAGTTACCAAAGTATGCGTCTGCTCCGTGACCTTACCTTGACCCTAGAGGCCGGCCTGTCAACGCCACACGTCCTTTAGGAAGTAAGCTCCTCATCTTCTCTGTGGATCTCATTAAAAGAGGAAAAAAGCTAACACAGGCTCATTGGAAAATGTGCCATATTAGTATTTAGTAAACATGTTAGCAAAACTCCTGAAAACGTTCCTGAACATGAAATTCACTGAAATGAACACTAGAGGCAGTAAAACTCCAACAACGTTTATTTTTTTGTACACAAATTATGACTACAGGGGCCGATTATTAATTAATAAGGGCGTAGTGTGTTATGACCTTTTGCACTTTTACCATAGGACATCCTTTTAGGGATGCATGATATATCGGCCACAGTATCGCCTTACATATGTTTGTTTTTAAAGGAGTAGTTCACTTTTAAAAAAACTTTTGCTGATAATTTACTCACCCCCATGTCATTCAAGATGTCCATGTCATTCTTTCTTCAGTCGAAAAGAAATTAAGGTTTTTGATGAAAACATTCCAGCATTTTTCTCCATATAATGGACTTCAATGGGAACCAAATGGTTCAAGGTCCAAAAGACAGTTTCAGTGCAAACTGCAAACTGTTCAAAGGGCTTTAAACGATTCCAGAGGATGAATAAGGGTCTTACCAAGTGAAACGATCGCTCATTTAATAAATAAATAAAAAAAATTTAAGTTTATAAGCTCAAATGGTCACCTTGCTCTTTTCTGTGACGCACGTTTTTGACTCTCCTGTTCGAACTCGTTCATCATTCAACGAACGAAACAAATGAATTGACTCGGAAAAAGATTCGTTCATTTTGATGAACGAGTTCGAACAAGAGAGTCACGAACGTGCATCACAGAACAGAGCAAGGCAAGCATTTGAGCTTATAAAACGTAAACTTTGTTTGTTTTTTTTGTTTTTTTTTAAATGAGTGATCGTTTCGCTTGATAAGACCCTTATTCATTGTCTGGAATCGTTTAAATCCCTTTGAACAGTTTACGGTTTGCACTAAAAGTGTCTATTGGACTTTAAACCGTTTGGTTCCCATTGAAATCCATTATATGGAGAAAAATGCTGGAATGTTTTCATCAAAAACCTTAAACCAGCGCAAGTCTGTCATATAGGCTACATCAGATTATAATGAGAACATTATAATTGTGTGTTTGGGACATGGCTTTTAATGCTGAGACTTTTGTTTTAGTAATCAGGCTCTCAAAAATTATATAAAAATTTTGATTTAGATTTATCGTCCAATATATCGGTTATCGGCTTTCAAATAGAAAGATTTATCCGTACCGGCCAAAATTTTCATATCAGTGTATGCCAACATCCTTTGTAAACCAATACATTTTGCTGTTTGTGTCCCGTATCTAGCTCCATATGCGTGGCTTTTCTCAGCTGGTCCACTCGTCGAGTCCACCAGTCTTGACAGAAGAGCTCAAAGACTTAAAGCAGCAAACTAAAGCGTCATCGTTGCTGCAGCAAATGGTTTTTATCTCATGTTTGCTTTAACACACGGTCAGGTTTAGTGTAAGTGGTACGTTATTTTCAAAGGCGGTAGAGCATTAACCTTTTAGCATCACTCAACATGCATTTAATTTCTGAACTGTCAGCTTACATACAGTAAAATATTTGGAGATTCAAATGAATCTGTTTCAGAGAAAACTGAACATGCTTTTAGTGTCACTCACTGGACATTTCACTTTTTGGAAGTGTTGCAAACCATGAAAGCAGTTTTTCCCAATGAGCCTTGGTTGAAAAAATCAATTTCTTATATTTGAAGAGGCTTCACTAGGACGCAAAATAACTTGTTTTCATCTGGCCTTCTTTAGAAGAGCTGTCGCTGTTAAAATGAAGAAAGAGCTCTATTGAGCCTTTTGAGGACATTTACTTAAATTTTAGTTGTTTTTCTAGTGAGGAGTTCAGATATTTCTGTGTTTGTGAAATGCCAAGGTCACCTACAAAAGTAGGTCTCTGTTCTTCTGTGTTTTCATAAGGAGCTCTTGCACGTTTATTGGATGGTTTGTTCCCACGGCTACAAGGAGAAAAGAAAGGTTGTGTGGGCACTCGACATCGAATCAGACTTTAGTTCTCTGTTGACTTATACAGTTGTTGTGGTTCATGCAAACATTCTGCAAATGAAAACGGTTGATGCAAAACTAGTGTTGGATGTTGTTTTGTTTTTTCCAGGTGGATTTGAAGACAGGATTGGCTATTGAAGAGGCATGTTACTCTCAGGTACAGTATGTTTACATGATGATAAATTCCCATTAATCTGAGAATCAAAAATGAACTTTTGTTTTTAGCCAAAATGCTGTTCTACAATAGAGCGCAATGGTTGGGATCCAAAGTAAAAAAAAAAAACATTTGTTTTAAACATGGAGAAATATATTTTTACCAATGATTGATATACCTTTCAAGAAGCCATATCCTGGCGCTCTCACATTAAAGCAGTAGTTCCTGATAATTTACTCTTCCCCACATCATCCAAGATGTTCATGTCTTTCTTTCTTCAGTCGAAAAGAAATCAAGGTTTTTAAGGAAAACATTCCAGGATTTTTCTCCATATAGTGACTTATAGTGATCAATGTGAGTTTCAGTGCTGCTTCAAAGTCTCTACAGGATCCCAGCCGAGGAATACAGGTCTAATCTAGCCAAACCGTCTGCCATTTTCTGAAAAAAAAAAAATCTTTTATATGCTTTTAACCACAAATGCTCGTCCTGCACGACCACAACTTCACACATTACATAATCCCGTTGGAAAGGTCAGGTGGTAACCTGACATACACTCACCGGCCACTTTATTAGGTACACCTGTCCAACTGCTCGTTAACACTTAATTTCTAAGCAGCCAATCACATGGCGGCAACTCAGTGCATTTAGGCATGTAGACATGGTCAAGACAATCTCCTGCAGTTCAAACCGAGCATCAGTATGGGGAAGAAAGGTGATTTGAGTGACTTTAAACGTGGCATGATTGTTGGTGCCAGAAGGGCTGGTCTGAGTATTTCAGAAACTGCTAATCTACTGGGATTTTCACGCACAACCATCTCTAGGGTTTACAGAGAATGGTCCGAAAAGAAAAAACATCCAGTGAGCGGCAGTTCTGTGGGCGGAAATGCCTTGTTGATGCCAGAGGTCAGAGGAGAATGGCCAGACTGGTTCGAGCTGATAGAAGGGCAACAGTGACTCAAATAACCACCCGTTACAACCAAGGTGGGCAGAAGAGCATCTCTGAACACACAGTACGTCGAACTTTGAGGCAGATGGGCTACAGCAGCAGAAGACCACACCGGGTGCCACTCCTTTCAGCTAATAACAGGAAACTGAGGCTACAATTTGCACAAGCTCATCAAAATTGGACAATAGAAGATTGGAAAAACGTTGCCTGGTCTCATGAGTCTCGATTTCTGCTGCGACATTCGGATGGTAGGGTCAGAATTTGGCGTCTACAACATGAAAGCATGGATCCATCCTGCCTTGTATCAACGGTTCAGGCTGGTGGTGGTGGTGTCATGGTGTGGGGAATATTTTCTTGGCACTCTTTGGGCCCCTTGGTACCAATTGAGCATCGTTGCAACGCCACAGCCTACCTGAGTATTGTTGCTGACCATGTCCATCCCTTTATGACCACAATGTACCCAACTTCTGATGGCTACTTTCAGCAGGATAATGCGCCATGTCATAAAGCTGGAATCATCTCAGACTGGTTTCTTGAACATGACAATGAGTTCGCTGTACTCAAATGGCCTCCACAGTCACCAGATCTCAATCCAATAGAGCATCTTTGGGATGTGGTGGAACGGGAGATTCGCATCATGGATGTGCAACCGACAAATCTGCGGCAACTGTGTGATGCCATCATGTCAATATGGACCAAACTCCCTGAGGAATGCTTCCAGCACCTTGTTGAATCTATGCCACGAAGAATTGAGGAAGTTCTGAAGGCAAAAGGGGGTCCAACCCGTTACTAGCATGGGGTACCTAATAAAGTGGCCGGTGAGTGTATGTGGAAAATGTAGAAATCTCATTTTGTCCTCCAACGTCAAAATCATCCAACATTTGTTGTTTTACCTTTTATTAATGTATTTTTTATGGCATTTGAATTAGGGCCCGTCCACACAAAGACGTGTTTCACTGTATACGTATACATTTTTTTTATCGTATTGGCGTTTTGTCAACACGGATCTGGCGTTTTGGGAGAGTGAAACTGCTATTTTTTGAAAAAGTGGATAAATCTGAAAACGACACCCTTGCGGTTTCATGCGTACAGCCAATCCGTATATTTTGTGAAACGATGATGTCATCACATCACACGTCGGCTGCGTCACACGCCATCTTCGTGTTCTTCTTCTTGGTTCGTATACAGCGTGAAAGGTTATACGCATACTCAAAGTCTTCTTCTCCGTGTATAGTGTATCTCTGTGGCAGAATTACAGCGCCCCATACTGGTCTGGCATATATACTACACCGTTTTCAGTCGGTTTCAGTGGTTTCGTGTGTACGCAGATATTTCTTGAGACGACGCCGTGTTTACGTTTTTTTTTTTTTAGAACGAGGAAAAAAAACGGATAGGGAACGTGTGGACGTGGCCTTATTCTTTGCACGTTCACTTTGTAAAGACTAGGTTGGTACTTCGACCTACGTCACATGTGACCTTTCAACCTGATTACGTAATGTGTGGCGCATCGCAGAGCTAGTGCAACACCAGCATTAGTGGTTAAAAAGTATATAAATGTTTTTTAATGGCCGATGGTTTGTCTAGATTAGACCTGCTGTATCCCTCGGCTGGGATGGTGTAGAGCAGTGGTTCCCAAACCTGTCCTGACTCCTAGAGTACCCGTTTTCTTTGACTCCCTAATCAAACACACCGGATTTAACTCATCAGCTCATTATCACTGATGTTGAGACCTTGAAGCTGCTCTGAAACTGACATTTGGACCTTTGACCCGTTGAACCCCATTGAAGTCACTAGTCTATATGGAGAAAAGTCCTGGAATGTTTTCCTCAAAAACCTTCATTTCTTTTGGACTAAAGAGAGAAAGACATAAATAAACTTGGATGACATGGTGTTGAGTAAATTATCTGGACATTTTTAATTCTAGAATCTGGAGTGAACTAATTCTGGAGTGAACCTTTAAGTCAAGTCCCGATCCTCTTTCCCTCTCTCCTCTCCCCTCTCTTCCTGTCCGTCCTCATCGTGTCCTGGCAAGTAAAGGCAAAAATAAATAGTAGCTACATAAAAAGAATTCCTTTAATTTCATGTAATCAGTCTGTGTATCAGCCATTTCGAGGGCTAACACGATGCGCTTCATGCAGAGAGTGAGCGCTGGCCTAGATCGCTCCGAGAGCCACTATATTTAGCTCGTGAGACGGCACAGCTGTGGCGCTCCTCTGACACGACTGTTGTCTCCTAGGTGATCCCAACCCAAGACCGGCTGGAGGGTTTGCTGGCGTTCAAAGAAAAGCGTCCTCCTCGCTTTAAGGGCGAGTGACACTGGCCTAACCAACCCAGTTACAAGCAGCCACCTTCTACACCGCCTTTTCGGGTCCCGTAAAGATCGTTGCACACCTGAAATATTGTGAGCACTGCCATGATAGTCAGATCTGTTGGCATTTCAGCTGAAATGTGGGAGAGCTTGAAAGATGAAAGCTATGCCTTCGCCAGTGGATCAGCTTTTTTGGCATGGTATGTCCTTTGTGATTATGAACTTTGTTTCTTTCTGTTGTTTGTTTGTTACATAATGTAAAGAGACTTTGTTCATTCTCATCAGTTCATATAATACAGAATGCACTTCAAACTAACTCAAAATGGGAATGAACTATTACATGTCATTATAAGACAGTTGTAAGTCTCACACTAAATCTGGTTGTGTCGGGTGATTCCAGGAATCAGCACTGATATTAAGCATTAAAGCTGCTTTCCCGTCAAACATGTGTGTGTAATTAGTTCACTCAACAGCTACAGTGTTTTCCCTGAGGATATTGATCTGTCTCAGTCTCTGGGTCAAGGTGTATGTCATAATGAAGTGACGTAAGCTAAGCTATTAGGAGAAAGTACTGAAATTTGTTGTTTATGCATTAAAACGTATCCACTTTTTAATATCTTAAAGGGGTCATGAAGCGGCTTTTAAAATTGTATTATATTGTTGTCTGAGGTCAACTTATGACGTTCACTTGGTTTTTGCATTTAAAAACATCAAAATGAATAACTAATAAGTAATTTTCTACCATAGTTTTGAGAACTGCTCAGAAACACTCGGTTTTTATGGGCATCTCGCACGGAAGACTTGGAAGTAAACGTCCTCTGCTGTGAGTGGATAACAGTTTTGAATATTATAATGAGTTTCAACTCACCTCGTCGATACACTTGGAGAAAAATGTTTTGAAAACGTCCAATGTTGTAAAATGGCAACCAGAATGATTGGCCCATACATGTTCGACCCAGAGTCCGTGTGTTGCACAATTCCTGTCAGATCCAATATAGACGGCACAGCACCGTTCTTTACTCTTAATCGGTCTGCAAATCCAGTCTTGTTTACAAAACAATCCTCAGTGAAATGAAGCGAACAGACGGACGATGTTTTACCCTCATCAGCTGGAACGTCATTAAAAATAAAGTTTTGCAGTCCTATTGGAATCCACAGGAAGCTTATGCAGCCACTGTCTTCTTCCACAACCAGGCTCTGCACAATATTCTGTATTGCTCGGTAGCTTGACCCGGTTTGTCATCACGAGGTAGGCCTATGTTATTTAGCTATGCGTGTAAAGGCCGGTTCACACCGGGACGAATTTCGCGCGCGTTATTCGCCGACGTTTAACGCCTCGTGACTAAACAAAGGGCGCCAATGTGAGTGTTCACACCGACTCGTAAAACGGCATGCATAAAAACTTCATTTTTAAAAAAAACGCCTCGGGTTCGTTTTTTTAGTTTGACGCGCCGCATCAAAAACTATCCGACCAATGAGATTGGCGCTTTTACTCACGTGTTTGGAGCTTCTGAGGAGACAGTAAAACACAACTTGGGGGCGCTCAAACACAAAACGGTTTTGCCGAGCTCACATATGTAACAGTGAAGAAGATATACCCGTCGCCGTCTACACAGCCAGGAAGAAATAAGACGAGGAAGATGCAACGCAAGATGAATGTAGAGCTGCTGGTCTCGTTGGTGCTAGAACATAAATTACTATATGACAAACGCGACAGGGACTACAAACATCTTGATAAAAGAGAATTGTTATGGAGTGGTATTGCAGAGCAAATTGGCGCCATCTAATGTCAGGGAATGAATTTGCATGTTCACTCGGCTCATCGTCAGCGAAAATCGCTTGGGTGTGAACACAAAAAACGTTGAAAAACGCTGGCGAATAATGCGTGATGATATTCGTCACGGTGTGTACGGGCCTTAATACGCGAACCGGTGGGCGGGGCTGAACCGGCCGTGTTGAAGTAGGTGTTGATCTTCTTCTGTGGGGGTGGTGTTTTATCCTCTTTGACGTCATAGTTCCTCACTTTTAAAAACAAGTCGTTTGCTGAGCCTGGTGTCAATAAAAGTTTTTATTGGACTAACAAGAACGTTTTCAGTTCTGAAACTTAGGCTACAGGATATTCTTATAATATGATGACCTCTTAGATGTCAAAAGCTCAAGGAAAATTGATTTCTCAGTTCATCACCCCTTTAAAAACAAGATAATACTGACAGGTACTCCCGTAAGTTTTGACCCTGTGCCCTCAGTGATTACTCATGTTATCTTACAGTTGTGTCTTCATAGGGTAGATATCTGCTACTGAACGTCACTGGACTAGAAAGGGCTTTATTCATGCAAACTTTGCAAACAAGGAAATGTATAACAAGAAAATCATATACAGTATGAATGCATTACTGTTTAAAAGGGGTTAGACAGATTTAAAAAAAAAAATAAGTAAAAGATGCATTAAATTGCAGCAAAGATGCATTAAATTGTGACACTAAAGACATTTCTAATGTTGCAAAATATTTCTGTTTCAAATAAATGTTGTTTTTTTAACTTTCTATTCTTTAGAATCCTTGACAAAAATGTATCATTTTCCACAAAAATATGAATCAGCAACTGTTTTCAACATTAATAATAATCAGAAATCTTTTGTCATATCAGAATGATTTCTGAAGGATTATGTGATGCTGAAGACTGGAGAATCATATTCTGCTTTGATCACAGGAATAAATTACATTTTACAATTTATTCACATAGAAACAGCTATATTAAATTGTAATCATATTTCACAATATTGCTGTTTTTAATGTATTTTTCATCAAATAAATGGTGAGCAGAAAAGACTTAAGGAAACCCCCAAACTTATGAACGGTAGTAACATCAAGGAATGACAGAAATAACGTCACCACAGCTATCACGCTCCAAAAGGACCCAAGCACTCTGGTAGAATTAAGATGTAATATATGTAAATTTCGATAAGACATAATTAAACAATATATATATTATTTGCAACTTAAAATCCCATTGTTCTGTAATATTGACACACTGAGTCATGCTTCCCAGCTTCTCCATTCCCAGGAGCTCTGCGATCGTTTCACAGGAACTGATAAAAATCTTCAAAACTCATGTGTTGGTCTTCGGCTAAAAATGTTAATTGCCATCATGATGGATTAGTTGTGGCTTAATATTACAGTTGTGGTTTTACAGTCTTTGTTATTTGAGTTTCATTGGCAGGAGAGGAAAACCCCCAACTGTTGCTAGATCAGCTGAGTCAGCCAGCCGGAGCACCGCCCCAGGGGCTCATGGGGGATCGGGTTAGTAACACACTGATGTAATGCTCATCTAATACACACACACACAGCAGGAAAGCACATGACTGCCACAATACATATAAGCCTAGGATGTGTTCGCTCGTGTCAGCTTTTATTCTCATTTCATTTCATTCATAGCTTCTGCAGCAGGCTCAGATGTCAAAAATGTCAAGTTTATCGCTCTCTCTATATATATATATATACTTCTTTGTGGAGTGCTTTGTCCATTCACTTCTGATTTTTAAAATGAGACGAACCACACATTGTTCTGTCCAGTCAGACTGTAAAGAACAAGACTCTGTTTTGCTTATAGCAATTTTACCTTTGTTAATAAACTTTAAACCAACAGTTTTTAACCGATCAATTAACAAGATCAGGAAATGATCCTTCCACTTCACATTTTCCAATGAAATTAGAGCTTTTCTGCCACATTATAATTGGTTGGTGAATTATAACTGTCTGAGATAAGTACTGTAAATATGAACAGTAATATTTCGACTTTTGAGTGATTCGTTACTGTTTCGGAAGTATAAAACACAAATGTATTTTGTTCTGTAGAACACAGTGATGTTTTAAATTCTTCAATATCTAGTCGACCGAAAAGCAACACCATTGGTTGTGTCTCTAAAAACTTTCTATTACTAGCACAAAAATGTATGCATTACAGTTAAAACTAGTGTTATCATTTTCCCTTTACATTTGAGCAAACAAGAATACGTTGATGTATTTAAACCCTGAACAGCAGAATAGAAGATAGATCCTGAAAGAATACTTAAAGGCCAAAGTAGGTCATTATTAAGCGTGTTAAGCATTCTTTTATTGGTAGAGCAGAGATATTGAGCAGGAAATGACATGCATACTTGGGTACTGAAAGTGGTGTTTTCTCTTTAATGACGGCATCGCAGCGTGTGGCGGCGGCTCAGGAATGTGAACCACATCTTACACAGCGTCAGTCTGCATTCCTGTGTGCTCAATGAAGCCTTTATTCCCATGGTTTAAGACCTAGCATGTCTTCACATGCGCTCCAGCGATCAGTTCCTCGTTATATTCATCTCCATGAAAAGGTCCGAGCTCCACACCTGCGCCAGGACCTCTCAGCACACACAGATGCTTAACCTTCTCCTAGCACACACTATACACACTTGTACTTCACATTTAAATATAACAAAGAACAATTAAAATAGATCAAAATATTACTACATTTAATTTTTTTGTATGAATTACCCATAAACATCTTATCATACACAAACAAAATGGGGTATTTACAGAAATATTTAATGAAATGAATCAATCTTTGAAATGTTGTGATATAGTATTATATAATCAACATACTATAATAGAATATATAATATAACATGTGTGTTACAGCATGAAGACATGTCATGTGTGTTACAATATGTAGACATGCCATGTGTGTTATAGCATGTGTGTTGTAGCATGAAGACATATGTCATGTGTGTTACAACATGAAGACATACAGTACTGTGCAGAAGTCTTAGGCACACTAGTATTTTCGCCTCAAAGAAATGGTTTTAAGCCAGTTATTTATAGGCTTATTTTGATTTTGTTGTAGTGTCTCAGTAGGAAATATCAGTTTACATTTCCAGACATTAATTGTGCCATTAATTGTAATAATCCAGTGAAATTAGGATTCTGACAACAGCCAATGCTCCACACGGAGGTCGGATCTCACCATCATCGAGTGCATCTGAAATTATATGAAGAAACAGAAAAAACAGAGACTAAGACCAGAAGAACTGCGGTAACATCTCAAAGGTAGTGCCTGCCTGCCTGCAAAGCTACAGTACTGTGGAAAAGTTTAAGGCACTTGTGTAAAAATGCTGTGAATGAGAATGTTTTCAAAAATAATGTCATAATCATAAATAGATGTTATTTATCAATTCACTTTTATTAGTTAACTATTATTAACTGTTATTAACTTTTAACAGTTAACTAAATCAAATCAATAGGTGTTTAGTACCCTTTACGTTTAAAACAGCTTTTGTCCAGGTATTGCACATAGTTTTTAGTTTTGCAGGTTTTTTCAAGCGTCTTTGGAAACGTTGCTGCAGTTCTTCTGGTCTTAGTCTCTGTTTTTTCTGTTTCTTCATATAATTTCAGATGCACTCGATGATGGTGAGATCCGACCTCCGTGTGGAGCATTGGCTGTTGTCAGAATCCTAATTTCACTGGATTATTACAATTAATGGCACAATTAATGTCTGGAAATGTAAACTGATATTTCCTACTGAGACACTACAACAAAATCTATAAATAACTGGTTTAAACCCATTTCTTTGAGGCGAAAATACTAGTGTGCCTAAGACTTCTGCACAGTACTGTATGTCGTGTGTTACAGCATGAAGACATGCCATGTGAGTTACAATATGTAGACGTATCATGTGTGTTACAACAAGAAGACATATGTCATGTGTGTTACAATATGTAGACATATGTCATGTGTGTTACAATATGTAGACATATGTCATGTGTGTTACAATATGTAGACATATGTCATGTGTGTTACAATATGTAGACATATGTCATGTGTGTTACAATATGTAGACATATGACATGTGTGTTACAATATGTAGACATACCCTATGTCATGTGTGTTACAATATGTAGACATATGTCATGTGTGTTACAATATGTAGACATATGTCATGTGTGTTACAATATGTAGACATGTCATGTGTGTTACAACAAGAAGACATATGCCATGTGTGTTACAATATGTAGACATATATCATGTGTGTTACAACATGAAGACATAAATCAACATATATATGCCATGTGTGTTACACATGTCATGTGTGTTACAATATGCAGACATATGTCATGTGTGTTACAATATGCAGACATAAATCAACATATATATGCCATGTGTGTTACACATATGTCATGTGTTACAATATGTAGACATATATCATGTGTGTTACAACAAGAAGACATATGCCATGTGTGTTACAATATGCAGACATATGTCATGTGTGTTACAACATGAAGACATAAATCAACATGTGTGTTACACATATGTCATGTGTGTTACAATATGTAGACATATATCATGTGTGTTACAACATGAAGACATAAATCAACATACATATGCCATGTGTGTTACACATGTCATGTGTGTTACAATATGCAGACATATGTCATGTGTGTTACAATATGCAGACATAAATCAACATATATATGCCATGTGTGTTACACATATGTCATGTGTTACAATATGTAGACATATATCATGTGTGTTACAACAAGAAGACATGCCATGTGTGTTACAATATGCAGACATATGTCATGTGTGTTACAACATGAAGACATAAATCAACATGTGTGTTACACATATGTCATGTGTGTTACAATATGTAGACATATATCATGTGTGTTACAACATGAAGACATAAATCAACATACATATGCCATGTGTGTTAAAATATGCAGACATGTCATGTGTGTTACAATATGCAGACATATGTCATGTGTGTTACAACATGAAGACATAAATCAACATACATATGCCATGTGTGTTACACATATGTCATGTGTGTTACAATATGTAGACATGTCATGTGTGTTACAGTATGTAGACATGTCATGTGTGTTACAATATGTATACATATGTCATGTGTGTTACAATATGTAGACATGTCACATGTGTTACAATATTTAGACATACTGTATATCATGTGTGTTACAACATGAAGACATAAATCAACATACATATGTCATGTGTGTTACACATGTCATGTGTGTTACAATATGAAGACATATGTCATATGTGTTATAACATGAAGACATATGCCATGTGTGTTACAATATGTAGACATATGTTGTGTGTGTTACAATTTGTAGACATATGCCATGTGTGTTATAGCATGTAGACATACGCCATGTGTGTTACAATATGTAGACATATGTTGTGTGTTACAGCATGTAGACACATGTCATGACAGAGCAGAATCTGCATGAGATGACAGTGCAGTGTTTGCTCAACGTGTGCATGACAGCATAACACTAGTTATTTAATCCACTCATGTGCTTCTTCAAGCGCAGTAGTCCCATAACAGGTTTTGTTTGTGTGCTGGAAATATTCTTGGCTCAAAGCATACTATAAATAATGTGGTGCTATAGTGACATTTGCTGGGCCCTGGCTTCTTTGCGCTATTATGCAGCAGAGCTGGCATTAACATGTTTGGAAAGACTAATGTCATGGCTCATTATATCAGTCACAAATTTATACAAGTTGCAAGAACATATTTTAAACACTTGTCATGTTATTGAAATTTGATCATGTTTAGTATTATTGGTTTACAGACAGACAGATCTGTCTTTTTTGATGCAAATGGATTTGGTAATTTTTGGCCAAAGAGGAGAACATGTTTTCAGTATTATCCCTTTCAAAAATAACTTTTTCATGAAATCCAATTTTTAATCTAGTTTACTGTGTTATGGAGCCACTTGTGGGACACATTGATTAGGAAAAAAATAGATGAGAGGAAAAATTACATTTCAATGGTTTTGCATTTACTCACAAAACTTTTGCTAGGAAACACTAAGTTTCTTGGAGGAATGGAAAACTTGCAATTATTTTGCAAGGGAACTGTGTCTTGGAGAACGCAAACATTTTTCAAGTGAACGCAATGTTTTTCAGAGGAATGCAAAACTTGTGAGCAAACACAATTTCTTGGAGAGGAACACAAACTTGGAGCAAACTTGTGTGTGAGCAAGTTTCTCAGAGAACTACTTTTGCGAACAAACTATTTTAACACAAAATAAGTGTTTTTGCAAGTAAATGCAAAATTTCTCATAAATAAAATACGTTTGCAAGCAAAAGTTTCTCAGAATATCAGCACAAAGTATCTTGGAAGAACACAAACATTTTGAAAGGGATCTGAATGTTTCTTGGAGGATTGCAAAATTTGAGTAAGCGCACATTTTTTTTTTTTTTTTTTTTTGATGAATGCCATATATTTGCGACTGAACTTTTTTTTTTAGAGAAACGCAAACATTTTTGCCTGCAAACGCAAAATTTCTCAGATGAACCCAAAACTTTTGTGAGTGAGCAGAACATTTCTTGAAGAAACAATATGTTTGCAAGCAAATGCAGTTTCTGGGAGGAATGCCTTTTGGAGCAAATACGTTTTTTTTTTTTTTGAGGAATGCAAAAAAAAAAAAAAAAAAACAATGTTTCTTGCAGGAATGCAGAAGATTTGTGAGTATATGCAAGAGCATTGAACTATTTTTCCATCATCTTTTGACTCCAATGAATTAACAGTGTTTTCTGGCTCTGAATGTGTCCTGTGTAAATGATGTTTATGTGCATGCACAGACACACAGTTTTTCAGAGCTTTTATGTTCTGACCATCTAAACTAAAGTGAAGTGGGAACTCTCGGCTTCATCTTTGTACGGTTAAACATTCGTTGGGAGTTTTGCGAGGAATCTCAGTGGCCTCTCTCTTACACACACACAGGGAAGGGGGAATGAGCTGGTTTAAGGGCCAGAATCCAAGCCTACGTGCGGGACCACACACACATACACACAGCTTACATCCCTTCCCGGAGGTGAAGTGACCTGTAAACATTCACTCATCCAAACGTCAGCTGCATGTGAGAGCATTCGTCTGTACACACCGACGTGAAGTACACACACACTTAAGTTGTACTGTGATGTCCACCAGGTGCTGTCAGTCACGTAGACTAACCTAAACTGTGGTGTTTGTGCGACTCATCCACACGCGTTTCCGTGTGTGTGTCTGGCAGACGGTTCATCTCTTGAGCTCATACGATCTGAATCCTCAGCTGTTGCCGGAGAGATCCTCGTGGCCTTGCGTCATGCGTCTGCTTTCTTCTCATTGACCCATGTGTCCGGCAGGTCATGCCATGGTCACAGGACCAGAGTGAGCGTGAGGAGTCGAGCCTGAACATGTGGAGTCACCAAACCTGAGGATGTTTTCTGATAGTAAATGTTGGTCACATACTAGGGGTGTAACAATATTACGCAATACAAAAATGCATCATTATGTATGGTGGATTTACATTATGTAAGGTGGATATATCGAAAATATGTATTGTGTTTAGTTCCCACAAAGAAAAAATTACTGTCTGTAAAAAAAACATCAAGTTTTAGTGTCAGTACTACATTAAAGGGTACGTATCATGCTTTTAAATCGTTCCTTTATACATATAAAGTGAAGCTGCAATGCTTGGTTCTGAATTCCTCATTATAACAGCTCTACAGGCCCCTTTTCTACCCCTTTTCTGATGTGCGTCTGTGAGCAACTCGTTTTGGAGCGGCCACTTTAAATAAAAAGGAGATGAACTCCACCCCGTTCAGCCATTTTTGTAGTTTGATTAGAGATACACAATTATATAGCGTCAAAGAACATTTTTATTCACACTTCAACAAAATGTCAACAACGGAAGACTTGTCCATCAAGCCTTACATGTTCGAGCCAGAGCGAGCGAGTTGAAAAAGAAGACGACGAACCTGCAAAACGTCTTCATATGGATGTATTGCAGTGGTATGTAACTGAATTGTGTTATAAGTGAAAGTCGATTATTTCTTTTGCTAAAACAAGCACACTAACAAGATAAATGACTACGGTCTAATCTTAGCACTAAAAATCTGTATTGATAATATGATACGTTTAGAAAAGCATCCGAAAACACAGCAGCTAAATGACCATTGATAAAACTCAAGAACAATGATAGTGCAGACGTGTAACGTTACTTCGAAACAAAAACAAAGAAAGACAAAGGTACTGCTAAACCATGACCACCATGTGTTATAAGAAAGTAAAGTACTTTATTTTTAATATTAACGATATTTACAGCTTATCGAAATGCTCTGTTCGTCGTCTCCAAAGATAGAAGGAATTTAACGTTACCTCTCATTCAGACGAAGTTGATCAGCAAACCCTTCTTTATACTGGCGGAGGTTGTTGAAGTGGGAATCCTTGAAGTGCTTCAGGTCACTAACGTACATCCAACAACCGAACATTTTGACTTGCCCTCTCGTAACTTCTGCATCATTGAGCTTGAACTACAAAATCGGAGCGAGAAATAATATTTGCGGATTGCTCGAAGTGTTGGGTTGGTAGTCGATGTCCTTATTTGTCAGTTCCGCTGCAAATACTGTGACGTAATTGTTCAAAAAACGTAATAGAGAACAGAAAAATCTGAACAGGTTGAAAAATATGACCAAAACAGAATATAAAGATATAAACGAAGCACCTGAAGAGAATAATTTCCACTTTTCTGTACTTATAAACACTCCATATATACAACAAAATGCATTTAAGGGCTAAAAAAGTGGATTTAGCATGATATACCCCTTTAAACTATATATAGGCTAATGTATAATAATGCGATGGGGGAATATGTGTCTTGGTGATGTCAAATGTCTGATGTTACCAGTAAAAAGTGTTCTACATTATTTTAAATATCTACAAGAACAAGCATATTTGTCTGAAATAATTCAGTATTTTCAGCTCCAGATGAATATTGTTATACTGGTGTCTCTATTGTCCTGTGCTTTGGGTTTCCATCATCAAGTCCATCTTATTCATTTACACACACAATATTTATCAACAGTACATTTATCTTTAACCTTTTATCATAGGTCTTGGAGTATCGCAATAATATTAAACCATGAGTTCATCGTGATATGTATTGAATCGTGACATGAGGGCATCATTACACCCCTACCACATACTAAGAAACATTTAGAAACTTGAATGAAACTCACTGTGCATTAACCGAATGAAAATAAGCAGATGTGATATATATATATATATATATATATATATATATATATATATATATATATATATATATATATATATATATATATATATATATCCTTGTGCAATCCAGCTTGTTCCATGATTCATCTTCGCTTTTGTCAAAGTTCCAGAAAGAGAGACAAATAGATCTTAGTTCCTGGAACAGCACGTTTATTTCCACAAATCCCAAATAAACTATTTATTATACCTAATCTATTTCCTGCTTTTACTCTAAACGTGTACTGGGTGCTTTAATGCACGTTTCACTTATACCATGCGTCTTCTGCTACATATTGATCACACAATGTTCGTAGAGTGTTATTGTACATTTGTTGTGCTTTCATTGGGCAAGGATTCATTCAATTGACCTTTAAATGCTGCTCTTTTTAACTTTGTATTCATCAAGGAACTTCTGAAAAGAAAAATGTATTGTGGTTTACATAAATATATTGCAGCACAGCTGTTTTCAACACTGATAATGATCAGAAATGTTTCATCATATAGTGATTTCTGAAGGATCATGTGACACTGAAGACTGGAGTAATGATGTTGAAAACTCAGATTTGATCACAGGAATAAATTACAGTTGACTATATTCACTTTGAAAACAGTTATTTCACATTGTAATATTTCACATTATTACTGTTTTTGATCAGATGCAGTAATGTGTTCTCAGTGCCTCGAGAACATTTCAAAAGTGTACTACCGCAAACTTGTCAATGGCAGTGTGTGTATACAGTGTACAACAGCCCAAATCTAGTACGGTTCAACATGTTACGGCATAATTGATTTGCAAAATACTGGTGACACTTTACAATCAGGTTCATTAGTTAACATAAACTGAGAATGAACAATACTTCTACAGCATTTATTATAATCCTAGTTGATATAAATGTTCTGCATTTACAAATGCATTATTAAAATCCAAGGTTGTATTTGTTTAGATTAGTTAATGACCGTGCACAAACAATGAACAGCTGTATTTTAGCTTTAACAAAGATGAATACATACTGTAACAAGTGTATTTCTCAATGTTAGTTCATGACATATTAGTTAAAGGAGCATAAAAACTTTTGCTGATAATTTACTCACCCCCATGTCATCCAAGATGTCCATGTCATTCTGTCTTCAGTTGAAAAGAAATTAAGGTTTTTGATGAAAACATTCCAGCATTTTTCTCCATATAATGGACTTCAATGGGAACCAAACAGTTCAAGGTCCAAAAGACAGTTTCAGTGCAAACTGTTCAAAGGGCTTTAAACGATTTCAGACAATGAATAAGGGTCTTATCAAGCGAAACGATCACTCATTTAAAACAAAAAAATAATAATACGTTTTATAAGCTCAAAGCCTTGCTCTGTTCTGTGATACGCGTTCGTGACTCCCATGTTCGAACTCATTCATCAAAATGAACGAATCTTTTCGTCAGCTCGTTCATTTTGTTCGTTGAATGAACCAAATGACACGAAAAAAGATTTGTTCTTTTTGATAAATGAGTTCGAACAGGAGAGTCACGAACGCGCATCACAGAACAGAGCAATGCGACCATTTGAGCATATAAAAGTAAATCTTTGTTATTATTTTTTTTTAAATGAGCGATCGTTTCGCTTGATAAGACCCTTATTCATCGTCTGAAATCGTTTAAAGCCCTTTGAACAGTTTTCACTGAAACTGTCTTTTGGACCTTGAACCATTTGGTTCCCAATGAAGTCCATTATATGTAGAAAAATCCTGGAATGTTTTCATCAAAAACTTTAATTTCTTTTCGACTGAAGAAAGAATGACATGGATATCTTGGATGACATGGGGGGTGAGTAAATTATCAGCAAGTTTTTTTTTTTTTTAAGTGAACTACTCCTTTAATACAATAACTAATGAACCTTACTTCAAAGTGTTAGCAAAATACTTTCTTAGGGACACATTTTAAGGCAGAATTGCATGTATCTTTTGAAGTGATGGCAATCCCAAGAATTTCGATAAACTCAGTGAAGAAACTCAAGATAGGGGAACGTGACAGAAATGTTTGTGGTGCCGATATTGATGTGCCCATGTGAAGAGGTTCAGGTTGAGTCAGGATTGGGCTCGGCAAGGCCTCAGACACGGCAGAGCTCACGGTGGTGTTGACACAGAGCCCGAGTGTTCAGACTGCCGACTTTAGAAAGGTCGTCCAGGATAACAATGAATGGGGAATCTGTCTCTCTCTCCTGCTTCTCCAGTCCAGCTGCTCCAGACTCACGTGTTGCTATTCCTAGCCGCACCCAGGGCTATAAATAGCTGCCTTTCTTTGCAGACTCGCTGGGACACGTGCTGGCAGCTGGAGCCAATCACTGGGAGGAACTGTTGAGTAACTGGGACCATGTGATATTTTGGGGGGGTTTTTTAGATGAAATTTTTGGTCATATTTGTGATTGTGTGAGTGAGCGCAAGTGACAGTCCTTCACCACATTGCTGGGTTGAGGAATGTTATTCTTACAGTTAAATTGCTCAGCTTTCAACACGTCTTAAGCATCAGCCGTGGAACACAGTTTATTCGATATAAAGGGGCTCAAGATATTGCACTCGTCAGTCACATTTATATCTGAATGACAAAGCATTTAGAAGACAGTACTGCGTATCCAGTAAGGGGGCATTCATTTACAAGAAAGCACAAACACAGATTGTTGACAAAACTATAGATATAAAGTTCATTAAAAAGAGACAAAATCATCAAGAAACTTTTGTCAACAATAGTGGAACATGTTAATAGTAGTTCATTTGATGAATTACACCTGTGGTGAAGAACTGACTTCTACATTCACTAAAATCACCTTACAGTAACAGCATTTGGTTAAAAAATCTGTTAGAAAGTAAAAAAAGAAAAAAGAGACAAGAGCAAAAATTACAGTTTTTCTTAGTCGCTTCGCTTCATCACTATTTACATTTGCACAACAGTTAGTTCAACCTCCACAACTTTTTGTCATTTGTGCACATCATAGTAGCAGTTTCTCATTCCTTCCAACAAATTGCAAATGCTTTTGGACATGCATCAATTGCTTTCATATACAACTCACTGCTGTTTTATAACATTATCATTTGCTTCATATTAGTCCAAATTAACTATACTTGTGAATGTTGAATAGTCATATAAAACTAATAGTCCTCATTTCATTGCTTGAGTCATCACATACAAAAATGTTGAACTAGTTGTCAAAATCCGTCAAGTATTTTTTTTTTAATCTTTTAAAAAAACCTTTTTTATCCTAAATTGAACAATTTCTCACAGGTGAACCTCAGCTTTGACTGATGAGAAGAGATGTGCATGAATGATTTACAGTATATATGTATGTTGTTTGTTCAGTTCCAATATGTACTGTGATATCGTTTACAGTTGTGCACCGATCTACCCAAAGGGAGTTTACTGTATGCTTGTTGTAAACAAAGGTGTATTTTTTCTTTTGTACAATGTTGTGAACAAATTAGAATTGCAAAGAGCATGCAGAAAAAATGTGAAACATACATATTCAGTGTCTTGAACTCAATTACTGTACCTCAGTACGTAAATACAGTAATGTGAAACTTTACTGTAGTTTTCAAATGGCTGTGCAAATAGTTTATAGGACTGTCTTGAGCCTTTTTTCAGGTAGTGTCACCAATATCTGACTTTTTTTTGTATTGGCAAACACTTACAGAGTAAACTGTCATAATGAAAACATGAAAAAGCCATTTGACTATCTTGTTCATAAACACTGGTGTTAGGACTTTTCATCTTGGCGACACTGACACTTTCAATGACATGAATACTTGCTTTTGATGAGTTATCCATTTTGAGCAAGTGACACACTTTTGCAGGTTATCAACTACGTTTTGCAGTTTGTACTAATTGTTTTGAGAACTGCATTAACTGTTGTGCAAATGTAAATAGTGATGTGAGAAATGCACCAAAGCGACGGAGAAAAACTGTAAGAAGAACATGAGCTGGGAAAAGCTCTAGCTGTTGTTATACATGTTATATTCGGGGCATTTTTGGGGTACTACATACAGTACATGCAGACAGTCAGAAGATAAATAGACAGACATTATAGATAGATAGATAAATAGATAGATAGATAGATAGATAAATAGATAGATAGATAGATAGATAGATAGATAGATAGATAGATAGATAGATAGATAGATAGATAGATAGATAGATAGATAGATAGATAGATAGATAGATAGATAGATAGATAGATAGATAGATAGATAGATTTAATATTAATACTTATAAATAAAATATTTTTTTTTTAAATATCATTATATTCTAATATATATATAAATTTTGTTATGGCCATTCTGCAATATATTGATGTAGAAACTATACTTCGTTTGTATAGTTTACTCAAAACCTTTTGTTATTTATAGCCTTCACAATCATCTTCAGTGTTGATGATGTTTTTCTGCTCAGAGAAGAAATCATTGGTTGAAAAGAGTGATGTCATCAGCTTAATAACTTCATGTGCACATCACATGCAACGACCTGAGTGAAGATGTGTTGCTCGGCAACCGTAAGCAGAAGCCAGGAGTGGGAGTGGGCATGAGGACGTGGAGCGGCACGAGAAGGGGCAATACAAGTTCAACATCAGCTTCATGGCACAGTGTTCAAGGAAGAAACAAAAATACATCTATTTATGAGTAAAGTAACATGAGTGTTGCCATAACAACCTTTGGGAACTTCAAACCACATGCCTGATAATCACCTCCTATTTATCAAGGTAAAACTAATCATTGCAAAACAAGGTAATGGAAGAGCAGTCCAGAAACTCTGCTTAGCTTTATGAGTCATGCAAACCCGCAAGCATGTTGGAAACTCTGAGCAAAATGAAATCTGGCATCTTAATTTAATCTTAGTATTCAGTCATTGTCAGGAAATATACACTTAAACAGAGGTTAAGTGAATCCAGAAAAGCTTTTGTAGGGATTACAGGGCGAACACAGGATGAACGGGTGAGGAGAAGTGCATAGTCTCTTGATATGATGATGATGTAACATAGATATGTACCCTGTCATTTTTAAACAAAAAGCCTATACTACAATAAGGTACGCAGTGTATGTTCTCGCTAAATTGCTAACAACCCTTACTTCTATAATACTACAGTATAAGTATTTTTATATTCTCCTTGTTGTTACCCCTTTGTTCCACAAACTTGTTCCCTTATACTTACAAGTACTTTACAGGTACACTAATTGACAAAAGTTACACTGTAGAATCGCTTTAAAGGAGTAGTTCACTTTAAAAAAAAAACTTTTGCTGATAATTTACTCACCCCCATGTCATCCAAGATATCCATGCATCTTTCTTCAGTCGAAAAGAAACCAAGTTTTTTGAAGAAAACATCCCAGGATTTTTTCCATATAATGGACTTCAATGGGAACCAAACGGTTCAAGGTCCAAAAGACATTTTCAGTGCAATTTCAAAGGGTTTTAAATGACACCAGACGATGAATAAGGGTCTTATCAAGTGAAACGATCACTCATTTTAAAAAATAAATAAAAAAGTTTACGTTTTATAAGCACAAAAGCTCGCCTTGGTGTGTTCGTGACTCTCCTGTTCAAAACTCGTTCATCAAAATTAACAAATCTTTTTTCGAGTCATGACTTGAAGGGTCCTACATATGACCCTTATTCATCGTCTGGTGTCGTTTAAAGCCCTTTGAAGCTGCACTGAAACTGTCTTTTGGACCTTGAACCGTTTGGTTCCCATTGAAGTCCATTATGGAGAAAATCCTGGAAAGTTTTCATCAAAAACCTTCATTTCTTTTCGACTGAAGAAAGAAAGACGTGGACATCTTGGATGACATGGGGGTGAGTAAATTATCAGCAAAAGTTTTTTTTTTTTAAGTGAATTACTCCTTTAGTTTCCTGGATATACTCTAAAGCATTACCATAATTTGATGTCAAATTGCGGATTTTGCGACAGCTTAGTTCAGCACCAAAAAATGTCAAGGTCATGTGTTTGATTCCCAGGAAACACACAAGCTGATAAAATGTACAGTAGTATATCTTGAATGCAGTGTCGCAGATTGCTTTGGGTGTTCGAGTCCTTCACTCAGACACTGATAGCCATTTACCCGTTACACATGCCCAGGTTCGAAGTCTCAGTTGTTTTTGAGCATGCAGCTGCTGGCCTAATTTTAGCCGTGGGTCGATGGCTGAAGCGCTGGCTGGTCTGATGTAAGATTGAGCCGTCACATTAGTTGGCTATTATGCTGAATGCAGCTGGAATCGAACGCTGATCCCCTGGCTGCCTTCCAAGAGCCAACACCTAATCCAGTCGGCCCTCGGCCTGTGTGTTTCTGCTCGCTCACGCGGAGCCCTATTGAAGGCCTGTTTATACTGCCACGACTCGAGGCCACCAGGTTCATTCACCACGCACCCATATCCTCGGCTTCTGTGTCACTGACAGATTCTCACACTCACGTTTTGTGCGGCACCTGCTGTGCGGTTCACTCGCCATCAGATCATAGTTACATTTTGTTCTGATATGTCAAGTACGCCATTTTTTTAAAATGTTCTTTTATGAAATTTTTTCATAATATTTTACTTTGTAATAGGTGGTTATGTGTGCTAAAAATGGATCATGGATCACATTCAGAGCAGGCCTGCGAACGGTTGTAACATTTTCAACTAAAAACATTTTGACCATTCATGTACACTGGTACACCATTCATGTACACTTTCCCACATTCATTTCCACATGTCTAGTACAATTATGTGATTTTGTTTTATTAATACAGTCTATACCTTTTTCTTGATACCCTGAAAGATTGAAAGTGAAATGTAACATGCCCCATAGGTGGGGCACAATGTAACATGACCATATGACAACTTAAAATGCTGAATTGAAAAAATATATACAAGACAAAGTAATATATTTTCTCAATAAAATACAATTATTCACTTTTTCATGTAAAATGACTTTTTTAAATAATTAAAAATAAAATAGTTTTAGAGTTTGTCAACAAACACACCAGAAAACACAGCTATACAACATAGTTCAAAACATAATAATACTTAATTTCTGAACATTGACTCTCAGTCTTTATTCACATTTTTCTCATGTTACAAACTATGGGGGTGGTGATGCCGCAGTAGATGAGACACATGCCATCATCACAGGCCTATGGAGAAAATCCTGGAATGTGTTCATCAAAAACCTTAATTTCTTTTCGACTGAAGAAAGAAAGACATGGATATCTTGAATGACATAGGGGTGAGTAAATTATCAGCAAAAGTTTTTTTTTTTTTTTAAAGTGAACTACTCCTTTAAATCCGGCTAGTGATTAAAATAATATCATATTTGCATAATTTAAAATTAACACCAAAAATAGAGATGAAAAATTTATATAATTAAGAAATTCAATTTGCTATGGTAAATAGTGCTATCTTTCAAAGATTTCTGAATTTTGACGCTTTTTTCTATGTAGCATGTGTGGAAGTATTTAAAACTGGAGGCTCTAGACCCTTCCAGAGCTGAGATATCAAAATTCAAAATTTCGACCCGAAAAAAAAACGACAGTGTTACCCCTTTCGGTTTTTTTCGTTTTCGGGCGAAAAATTACGTTTCTCCAATCTTCTCAAAACTCTGGATTATGATAGAGGGCTGTGAGACTTTGACCTGAGTGCAAAAATGGAGGCTCTAGACCCTTCCAGAGCTGAGATATCGAATTTCAAAATTTCGACCCGAAAAAAAAACAACAGTGTTACCCCTTTTGTTTTTTTCGTTTTTGGGCGAAAAATTAAGTTTCTCCAATCTTCTCAAAACTCTGGATTATGATAGAGGGCTGTGAGACTTTGACCTGAGTGCAAAAATGGAGGCTCTAGACCCTTCCAGAGCTGAGATATCGAATTTCAAAATTTCGACCCGAAAAAAAAAACGACAGTGTTACCCCTTTCGTTTTTTTTCATTTTCGGGCGAAAAATTAAGTTTCTCCAATCTTCTCAAAACTCTGGATTATGATAGAGGGCTGTGAGACTTTGATCTGAGTGCAAAAATGTAGGCTCTAGACCCTTCCAGAGCTGAGATATCGAATTTCAAAATTTCGACCCGAAAAAAAAAACGACAGTGTTACCCCTTTTGTTTTTTTTCGTTTTTGGGTGAAAAATTAAGTTTCTCCAATCTTCTCAAAACTCTGGATTATGATAGAGGGCTGTGAGACTTTGACCTAAGTGCAAAAATGGAGGCTCTAGACCCTTCCATAGCTGAGATATCAAAATTCAAAATTTCGACCCGAAAAAAAAAGGACAGTGTTACCCCTTTCGGTTTTTTTCGTTTTCGGGCAAAAAATTAAGTTTCTCCAATCTTCTCAAAACTCTGGATTATGATAGAGGGCTGTGAGACTTTGACCTGAGTGCAAAAATGGAGGCTCTAGACCCTTCCAGAGCTGAGATATCGAATTTCAAAATTTCGACCCGAAAAAAAAAAACGACAGTGTTACCCCTTTCGTTTTTTTTCATTTTCGGGCGAAAAATTAAGTTTCTCCAATCTTCTCAAAACTCTGGATTATGATAGAGGGCTGTGAGACTTTGACCTGAGTGCAAAAATGGAGGCTCTAGACCCTTCCAGAGCTGAGATATCGAATTTCAAAATTTCGACCCGAAAAAAAAAACGACAGTGTTACCCCTTTCGTTTTTTTTCATTTTCGGGCGAAAAATTAAGTTTCTCCAATCTTCTCAAAACTCTGGATTATGATAGAGGGCTGTGAGACTTTGATCTGAGTGCAAACATGTAGGCTCTAGACCCTTCCAGAGCTGAGATATCGAATTTCAAAATTTCGACCCGAAAAAAAAAACGACAGTGTTACCCCTTTTGTTTTTTTTCGTTTTTGGGTGAAAAATTAAGTTTCTCCAATCTTCTCAAAACTCTGGATTATGATAGAGGGCTGTGAGACTTTGACCTAAGTGCAAAAATGGAGGCTCTAGACCCTTCCATAGCTGAGATATCAAAATTCAAAATTTCGACCCGAAAAAAAAAGGACAGTGTTACCCCTTTCGGTTTTTTTCGTTTTCGGGCAAAAAATTAAGTTTCTCCAATCTTCTCAAAACTCTGGATTATGATAGAGGGCTGTGAGACTTTGACCTGAGTGCAAAAATGGAGGCTCTAGACCCTTCCAGAGCTGAGATATCGAATTTCAAAATTTCGACCCGAAAAAAAAAACGACAGTGTTACCCCTTTCGGTTTTTTTCATTTTCGGGTGAAAAATTAAGTTTCTCCAATCTTCTCAAAACTCTGGATTATGATAGAGGGCTGTGAGACTTTGACCTGAGTGCAAAAATGGAGGCTCTAGACCCTTCCATAGCTGAGATATCAAAATTCAAAATTTTGACCCGAAAAAAAAAAGGACAGTGTTACCCCTTTCGGTTTTTTTCGTTTTCGGGCGAAAAATTAAGTTTCTCCAATCTTCTCAAAACTCTGGATTATGATAGAGGGCTGTGAGACTTTGACCTGAGTGCAAAAATGGAGGCTCTAGACCCTTCCAGAGCTGAGATATCGAATTTCGAAATTTCGACCCGAAAAAAAAACCGACAGTGTTACCCCTTTTGTTTTGTTTTTTGTTTTTGGGCGAAAAATTAAGTTTCTCCAATCTTCTCAAAACTCTGGATTATGATAGAGGGCTGTGAGACTTTGACCTGAGTGCAAAAATGGAGGCTCTAGACCCTTCCAGAGCTGAGAATTCGAATTTCAAAATTTCGACCCGAAAAAAAAAAACGACAGTGTTACCCCTTTCATTTTGTTTTTTGTTTTTGGGCGAAAAATTAAGTTTCTCCAATCTTCTCAAAACTCTGGATTATGATAGAGGGCTGTGAGACTTTGACCTGAGTGCAAAAGCATGTCAACCCTTGTCCAACATTCCTGACACACGGATGAGGATAAACTCTGCAGGACAGTGGAGAGTTGTCATCTCTGATCTAAAACAAGGGTTCATCCCGACCTGTTTAAGCCCTGAAGAAAGCCTATGCTACTTTCACTTCCCTGACTGTTACAGAAAACATTTTTTACCAACTAACGTAGGCTACCCAAATAGATCTAGGTCAATAAGTGTTTGTAGATTTAAACAATGAAAATAAAACTAATTTCGCGCCGGAGGACACGTCACCAAATTTCACAGATCCTGCATGCGAACGTTAGGCTAGTGTAGACACAGCAATTTAATTTCAAACATCAAACTATATGAAGAGTTCAGATGCAAAAGCCTCTAAATGCCATTTGAAATTTTCTTCTTTAATGATGATTTTTATCAAACTTGTATATTTAAGTTCAGTAATTTCACTTAAATGGCAATGATAATTACCTATTAATTGTTAGGCTATTTAAGTGAAATTACTTAACTTAAATATACAAGTTTGATAAAAATCATCATTAAAGAAGAAAATTTCAAATGGCATTTAGAGGCTTTTGCATCTGAACTCTTCATATGCACTAGCCTATATGTCTCACAGTTACGATTATGATCGAGTCTGAGTTGTTATCATAGATAAAGCGGAACTTTTCTCTTGTTAAAAGCGTTATTTGTTGTTGAGGATACTGCATAGCCTATAGCCTAAGTGTGTTAGGCTACAGTAATCGGGCAAAATGTGATATATAACGGGAGAATAGTGCATTGCAGACTAGTGTTTTATCCCCAGTGGTTTTATGATTTATACTTTATTCAAGTATCATTTTTCTTGAATTATTTAATAAGCTCTAAGTTAAAGCGATTTGAAACGCAGCCTAAAAAAACGTTATGGCTACCTGGCCTACAAACCCCATGTATCTCTCAGTATGTGTCTCTCAGGAGAAGGTCTCTGCGCTCGAGTAGTAGAAAGCTCTTTTACTCTCTATCGTAGAAAGACCCGAGTAGTTTTATTCTCTGCGCACGCCCTCTTGTGCTGCAGAATGGTAGCCTACTGGTGATCAACCTACGAACCATGCAGTCTGCCGTTTGTAGTGTGTACTAATGAGTATACACTTGTGTAGGGCAGCTACTTAGTCCTGAAAGGGTGAACACTAATTTAAAATATGTTATAATAGGACTGTATAATATATTCCATGGTACATGACCATTTGTCTAATTTAGAAGTTTATGGTTAAATATTAATGTGACAAAAGACAATAAGAGAGAGAGTGAAATGTTTCTAAAGGTTCATGCTTAAAAAGTGCATGCTTTTTTTTTTTTTACCAGAAAACCCGCAATCAAGTGATAACTTAGATTTTTTTTCCCTAGAAAGTATCGCAGAATCATGGCAAAAGGTGGCAAAAGTATATATATATATATATATATATATATATATATATATATATATATAAAGGTGGCAAAAGTATATATATATATATATATATATATATATATATATATATATAACAAAACATAGTCTGGACTATATAGTTCCCACTCTTCAAAGTTATTACATATTTGATAGCTTTACTGTTTAGTCATGTATGCTCAAGCTCATTGAAAGTATTATTAAGAAAATAAATATACCTGCTTAATTTCAGGCACCCCACATGAAGGTGATTATGCCAAACCACAAAAACGCTTTAGTACATCAGTAAAGTCAAATGGTACAAAAAATAGCTTTATAAAAAAAAGTTCATTAGTATAATGTTATACCAGTGAGAGTGTTTTGTGGCCCGTTTCATCGTTGTCGACCCCCTTGGTCACAGTGATTTTGCCAAGTATAAGACATGGTCCTGGATCAACATATTTTGTTGATCCTGGATCAACATTCCTGTCCCAAAATACCAACTTACAGTCCTTACCCAATCCCTACCCCTAAACCTAACCCCACCCATAACCTTTCCCTAAAATTATAGGATAATGATAGGTGAATAACACTGATGTTTAAGTACTTCACCCTGGTTCTTAGCCTTAACTTGACATAAACTGTAAACTTGTCCTCAAATCTGATTGGTTAATTTGAAAAAAGATGATGATCAAGGAACATGTGGTACTTGGTGAAATCAACATTCAACACTTGATAAAAAAAAAGGTACACCTTTGTACCTGAAGAGTGCATATTAGTCCCTCAAAGGTACCAAAAGTGTACATATTAGTACATAAATTAGAACCCTACAGTCCCAGTGACAGGTTTTGTAGGCCCACCTTTTTTCTGAGAGTGTAGGGAACAGAAAGAGCATTAAATAGTATATGACAGTTTCAGTACATGATCTCGTCTCTCTGTCTCAAAGCTCTGCTCATGTGTCAAGACCTACTAAAACCCAAGCTATTTGTCATCAGAGAATACCATGCTCAGTGGCAGCTGCTGAATATAATGAACATTTATTTACTGGTGTGTGAACTTCAGTGGCTCGTAGAAGTAACCTAGGTGTGCTTGTCTGTTCTACAGTGAAGCCCACAGCATTTTTTTGCCCACAACAAATGAAGCATATACTGTCCTTAGCTGAGTGGTGGCCTTTGTGTTTTGACCGCAGGGCGACCACATAGGGCTTAGGGAAGATTGAATAGACTTCCAGCGGATATCCAGTGGTTTGAACTGGCAGCTGAATTGCCATCCACTGCATAATAAATTAAACATCGAAGCACACACCTCCTAGCTCCCCGCCTGCTGCTGCAACAGCCTGAGTTTAAACCTCAGAGCGCGTCAATTCAACAATAATAATCTATAGATATTCAATCTGAGTAACAATAATGCCTAAATTATGTGTTCCAACGAGAGTTTTGCAACTGTCGCAAAATGTGCCTTTAATCAGCGTCAAAGACGATTCTCATGGTTTAAAGTTGACATTTTGCTATAGTCTTAATCCATCTAAGGGGAGAGGGCCCTCACAAAAGCCAAAAGATTTGAACCCGATGACCGGAGCTTCAGTTGTTCGGGCCATTGATTTCCTTTGATAGACCATCTTTTGAGGATTTGAGAGTGACTGTTGAAGCACCTGAGGTGGAAAGAGGCTGCGTTGACGTGTGTGTCGTTCTGCAGAAGCACAGTTGGAGTTCTGCCACAACAGAAATAGCGTCTCTGCGGTGATCGCCTCAGTCTGCGTGTCTGAGCACAGGATCCGACGGCTGCTATCACACGCCTGCAGGCGATCTGCCTTGACCTGGGACCCTGAGCTGTGGCTTCAGTCCCTGAGCTTCAGGGGCCTTTGTCAGGCAACGCACATCCCACTGTGGGTGACCTGCTTCCGGCAGATGTCCCAGTGCAGGCCGAGGACGATTCCACCACAGAAACGCGAGGAGGAAGGGGTGCAGGGTGTGGGGGTTGCGTAAAGGTGGTTCTCCTCTTGCTGTGAGGTGTGGGGCCGATGCTTCCGTTGGGCCAGAGAGCCAACGACTGCAGATGAGAACAAGAGACCTGCCTTTCTCTCTCAGCTCTCACCAGCAACCGTACTGGCTTTGATGAATGTTGCGTATTAGTTTGCTTTAGAGCTTTGTATTTGTGGGGATCGAATATATCGCAGCTTGAACTCATTCATCGAGCTCTTTAAGATATGCAAGTCATGTGCAACGTAATCTTTAAATAGTTGCCTGCGAATGGTAAATGAAACTGAATTGGTATGTTAGTATTGCAGATTGTGTCATTGTTTCACCTTTATATTCAGTGTTCAATATCCTTCATTGTTCTGGTAATGGAAAGGCGTTCTCTGCTGAAATATGTGAAATTTGGTGGTCAAAAGGTTATTAGCAACAAATCATCACAAAACCCAAAACTGAATGTGTTAAATGTTCTTCAGACCCTCAGCTCGAGCTCTTTCAGATGCAGTCAGTGATGTGCAACATAATCTTTAAATAGTTGCCTGCAAATGCACTGTAAATATATATAATGTTTTTATATTGCTTAACTCATGAAAAGTTTCATCTTTTCTTATGAGGTGTCCAAGTTTCAATGCATTTTTTAAAGTCAGTTTAAGGGGGGGGGGGGGGGGGGGGGGTTGACTGCTTTTTTTCTTTGCATGATTGTGTTTATGGGGTGAAATATAACATGTATTTGTGGTTTTTCTTTTTTTAAAAGTCTTATTTTTCATAAACTTCACCTTTATTGTCAGCCGCGCTCTCCTCTGCCCTCGAACGAGTGGTTGACTTCCTGAGTCTATGAAACCACTCCCTCAGAAACAGGCAGTGGGCTCAGATTGGTTAGTTTGACCCGGTGTGTGGTGATTGGCTAAACTAAGTAGTGCGCGTTGTCCAGATACTAACGCCCATTACCTTTACGGGCGAAACGTGCATGTCATGAGCTCCGGTCCAGATGTAAATAATGGTTTCGAACTGCAGTATCAGTTTGAGGCAGAATCAGACGATGAAGAGAGTCAAGCAGAATCTCACCACACACGGCTCTTACTAAACGTCTCTGAATGATAATTTGCTACATTTTTTAACTTTATACACATTTGTTTTACACAATAGCATCTGACTGGCAACAATAGCATCTGACTGGCTACTAATGTTATACTCAAACAGCGTTGGCAAGTTTACGTTCTTGATCAAATCGAAAATAACGTCATAAAGCATATATACATGAAAAATACATTTACAACATTAGTACTTATACAAAATTCATGTTTGTACACGTTTGTCGTAGACACAAAATAGCATAACTAGTAGCCTAATGGATAAAGCCAATGCTGGCATTTGAAAAAAAAATGAAACACATTTAAAATGATGAAGTCTTCGCCTACTTACAGGTTGTGGTCCAACAACTGCTGCCTCTGGTTTTAAAGTCGGAACTGCTTCATGTTTTAGTAACAGTTTCTTGTTGAATCCGGCATTGAATTCGTGGAGATTCTGGAAGCTGTCTTCCGTAAAATGCGCAGCACAGAGAGCTAAATTACGATCGTCATTTTCAGGAACATTAAGCAAACATAAATTGTATCCATTGTTGACGAAGTACAGCGTCCGTGGGAAGCTCGAACACAGAAGACCCGACAGCTGCGTGAACACAACACACTCGACGAGCAGCAGAAATATGCCCATGCCCTTTTCTGCATATTCCGGAGGGAGGGGTTGATGCAAATGTGCGGGTTAGTGACGTCTAAAACCCAGCTGTAGTCCCAATCGAGTCGTTTTTAAAAGACGATATCTCTGCTTACACTGAACTTTCAGCGCTGCAACTTTGCAGACACTGTTCATGCACCAACAGCAACATTACACACTATTTAAAATGAAAAAAGTGAAATCGCAGTCAACCCCCCTTTAACATCCAATAGTGTAAATCGCGGCAACAGCTTCAGGTTGGTAGTCCAAGGCATTGTTGTCTATCTGTACTTCAGGGGCTCTTTCCACCGGAGCCTCACTTTCGATTTCAAAATGGCGGCTGCGTGAAATCAGTGAATAGACTTTAATCTCTGTAATCTCTGTAAATGTTTTGACTTCAATCTGTAAATGTTTTGACTTTAATCTGTAAATATTTCAAACTTAATCTCAAAATGTTTCGGCTTTAATCTAGAAATGTTTTCGACTTTAATCTCGAAATGTTTCGACTTTAATCTTGAAATGTTTCGACTTTAATTTCGGAATGTTTCGACTTTAATCTCGAAATGTTTTAATCTCAAAATGTTTTCACTCTTGATGTTTTAGAGTGCCACCCCTTCATTGCTGTACACTTTTTTTGCACAGTGGCTGATCTGTAGTATGTAACACCAAAAGTTTCTCTGTGTTTTCCTATTTTTTCATATTTCCCATTCATTTCCTATGGTCGGTCATTTTTGACCGGGAAGAACCTAAGTGTGACTATTTTTTTACGACCCTTTAACATATCCGAATCATCTCCTTGATTTTTTTGTGTGTTCACATAGGTAATAATACAACAAAAGTCACCAATTTTCATCCTATTCCGATAAAGCAAAAAAAACTAAACATTTACAAAACGTAACAGTTTTTAGTCATTTTTGACCGAAGAAGCCCAGAGGGTTAAATGGAGTATAGATTGGCAGGACATCCGCTACTCTGTTGGTTAGACTTGAATTTATTTCAATTTTGTCCCTCAGTTACCAGAAAATGGCCTCAATGGACTCAAATGGCCAATTTTCTGCCTAAGTGTTACCTATCTGAACCATCTCTGTCTTGGTGGCTTTTCTCCTTATAAAAAGCTTCTTTCCTGCTGTAACCAACCACAGAAACACATACAAGTCATAATGCTTCAAAACCGCAGCCGGGCCTTGCACTCTTGCACCTTCCCTCTCAAATCCGATTATCAACCCATCACATACAAAATTACTGCTATAAAGGCTGTGTGTGTGTGAGGGCCTTTGATCGGAAGGCTGGCGAGTGTGTGCATGTGGCCGGATGTGTTTGCTCTTTGTGGTGCGATTGTGTGTTTCTCTGGTGAATATGCGAGGCTCTGTTGGGCCTGCATCCAAAAGTAATGAAACTCAGGAGCACTGTGGTATCTGTCAGGAGTTATTGAACAATAAAGCGCACGAGACAAGATAGCTAAATTTATCGGTCTTTTTTACCCATTCACTTCCATTCTCACAAACGTTACATCATAACACAACAGTTTAGACTTAGTAGTCCACAACACAATTCACTTATGAACACAACACACAGGAGCACATGGCAAAACAGACAGCTTTGTGCGCATTTGCCTGCCATAGAAAGTGTTTAGGCACGTGGAGAGGCACGGTTCACCTGAAAGAAGCCAGTTACCACATGGCATCCATGGCTGATGTTGCTGGATGGACAGTTTATTTGAGCGTCTCTACAACACCATTATCTGCTGGGTAGTGAAGAGAGTGTAAAATCGTCTAAATCGATCCAAAAGCGGCGTTCGATTAGAGGCAAAGGTCTGACGTGCGTTCCGTCTTTCCCATGGCAAAATTATTTTTAATTAAATCCAATAAATTATATCTTATTTCATCTGACTCCATAAAATGAAAAAGGTTTATCAATGATATCTGTGCATCATTAAATACACGGTAATGTTTGACTATTTTAACTGTAATGAAAATAAAGTCAAAGTCTGTCAGAATAATCAAATATAACAATTTATTATGCCAGGTAAATGTATTATTTCAATTCCATAATCAATTTAGAAAATCAATGCAAACCATCAAATGTTTCTAGAACAAAGAACTTTACCTAACATATTAACTACATGAATGCTAAACCTCGAAGACACAGCATATCACAGGCTGATCTGATCTCCGTTGCATTTCCTTATATAGCCAAACCTTATTATTATCTTTTCTTTTACTTCTTTGGAAATGAGACATCTATAGCAGTCACTCTGAGACCTCTAAAATTATACTAAACAATCCTTAATAATTCACATTAAACCCATATAAATTCTTGTGAGTGTGGGTGATCTCTGCAAGAGTTGGGGGATGTGGGGAAGGAGTATATGTCGTTCACTCCAGAAAAGCAGAGAAAGCAGCAGATGAATACTGACAACTGTTATAAGTAATTATTTAGTCAATGGATTTCCATGGCGGTTGAAGACTGATAGAAACGAAACCACCAAATCGACAGAATGAGAAAAGGAGACCTCAGGACATTTGCTGTAATAGTCAGCTAAGGGAATAGTAAACCTGTTGTCAGATGCAGCAGTGTCAAATGGCCCGACTATATTATCAGCCACTTTCTGCCATGGTCAACCTGGCTGCGGTTTCAGCTGGATGTCAGTGTTGGGGAAGTTACTTTTCAAAAGTAGTCTAACTCAATATCTCGTTACTTCTTAAAAAAAGTGTTCTTTCAGGCACAGTTCACCTGAAAGAAGCCAGTTACCACAGGCGTCCATGGCTGATGTTGCTGGATGGATAGTGTATTTGAGCGTCTCTACAACACCATTATCTGCTGGGTAGTGAAGAGAGTGTAAGACCGTCTAAATCGATCCAAAAGTGGCGTTCGGTTAGAGGCGAAGGTCTGATGAGCACATAACTGATAACTGGGGGATTCTGGACGAACTGTTAGCAGGGAATTTGGTGTTGACTGATCGTGGCTTTGACATACAGGACAGTGTGGGACTTATGTGTGCCGAGGGAAAGATCCATGCTTTCACAAAAGGACACTGTCAGCTTGATGCAAGAGATGTGGAGAGCACAAAAAAAATTGCATGATGAAGTGATGAAGTTAAAAGTACATGAGTGAATGGTTGTTAGCACTAACAGTTCCTAAACTAACAGCTTACCTTTGTCCGGATTACTGCATTCCCACTGTTCGGTATGTCCTGCTGCTCCTGAACCCATCCATTAGTGAACTGAACAAGCAAATCCTCGTCGGTGCTCCACTCTTTATGTGAAATTTCATAAGGATCCAAACCATTTATAATGGCGATTTTGTCCACATTTTGGTCGGCTTTCCTGGACAAGCTATCGCAGCCCATTCTCACCCCCAAGGCGTCACTTAACTGATGCCTTGGGAAGCATTTGGACATGCTTCAATATCTGACGCTTTAGGCGCCCTTTAGCGTCAGTAAGATGACGCCCTAGGATCGCGTGTACCCTACCCCCACCCCACACCTAAACCTAACCGCGTCCTCTAACTGACGCTTTCCTTTAGCGTCAGTTAGATGACGCCGTAGGATCGCGCCTAAAGGGCGCCTAAAACGCCAAATATTGAAGCATGGTCAAAGGTGACGCCTTGGGGTGAGAATGCGTTGGCTATCGCGGTAAATTGCACATCCTTTTAGGTGTTTTAACATATTTATTTTCTTTTCTTTCTCTCAGCTCTGCTTCTCCTCGTTCGACTTGCTGTATGTTTACATTCGTATAGCTGTCAAGATGGCCGCCACGTCCTAGAATGCAACGTGGCGCCCAAGCCCTATTGCCTGGATTTAATAAATAAGAAGTATATAGCAGACAATATAATCATGACATGTAGGCGCCAGCACGATCACTTGCATTGGACGTCAACAGGAGTGCACCTCATCATAAATTAACCGAAACAGACATGATAAATATATCTATATATAGAAAGCTTGAAATGTCTTTAAACAAAACAATTCAAAATGAAAAGAAATAGGCTACTCTCTGATTATGTAAGATTATGTAATCCATTATGAGCATTTCTCTCTGTAGGCGTTCACAACGGAGATGGCGATCGCTGTCAAATCTGTCAAATGACGGAGGTCACTGTAAAATCTGTCCCTGGGAAAAGTAAAGTTTCGCCAAATTAAAAAAGGAACTAACATTAACATTTTTTTTTAGCAGTAGTGCCTTACACTACTTTTTACCTGAAAAAGTAGTTACTTTGTAATGCATTACACACAACACTGGCAGGAATAGTCAGCATTGTGAACCAGCTGCTATCAGCTGTGAGCCTCACAAGATGAAGTTGTCCTTAACAGTTCTAGTGTAAGACTTGAGAAATTTGAAAATGCCGGGCAGTCTACTTGAAGAATGACCACTCCCTGAAAGGACCATTCTGGAAATTAACATCTGAATTTTCTCCATTTGAGAAATCCTCAGAATACATCTCTTTCCCACTTCCTCCACTCCCTATTTCTTATGCTGAGACCTCCTGAAATTCACCCAAAAATCTATATGGTTTAATGTGAATAATTATCTTATACAGCAGTGGTTCTCAACCTCTTTTTTTCACTGGGCCACACTATGTCTAAGTTCAAGTTTCACGAGCCGCATATCATTTACATAAGCCGTCACCAATGCAAACTAAGATAGACCATTAAGGTATCTAAATGATTACAGTTAGATTTATTATTATTATTATTATTATTATTATTAGAGAGTATAATTTTACTTACCATTAATGGGACACCTGATGTTGTCGGGAGCTGACCAATTTGGTGAAATTTGGCTCAAAAGGAGTAACAGCACAATGAAGTTATGACTGTAAGTTGCAGTCTGTAAGACGCGCACAGAAACGTGACTTAATGCAGAAAATGTGCGTTCGCAAATGTGTGTCGACCCAAATATAGAAAGCACTTTTGAACTTAATAATCTGAGGTTTTGTCCAGAGATGTTTGCCACATTTCTGTAATGGCGCTTTTCCACTGCATAGTACGGTACGGTTCGGCCCAGTACGCTTCGACTCGGCGCGGAACAGTTCGGATCGCTTTGCGTTTCCATTGCAGTAGTAGTACCCCTTCAAAGTGTGTGGGACTGATCGTTATTTGCGCGCGCCTCTACTGCCATGACATCATCTTAAAAGCGCCACATTTTCAAACCCACAACACAGGAACAATGGAGACTATCGAGGGGATGGTGTTCCTGATTCTCGGTATGTGGTTGTTTTTAACTGCTAGACGGAAAAATGTGTTTAAAATGAGGCTGATGGCAGCAAAACAAAAATACTGCTAAAAAGTGTCTCGTGTCTCGTGTCGCAAATCCAATGACGCTAGTAGTGACGCTGGTAGTGACAATTCTGTCTGACCAATCAGTGATCTGCAGTGTTTCACGTCACATTTTAGTACCGGTACGGTACACTTGGAACCTCAACAGACCAGGTCCCATTTAAAGCGACCTGAAGCGAACCATACTGTCCCGTACCATGCAGTGGAAAAGCACCACAAGTGAGCCGTACTGAACCAAACCGTACTGTACTATGCAGTGGAAAAGCGCCTTAACTGAGGATGACTGTTGCACAGAATGGCTGTGTCCTCTTGCCTGAACATCCATCAGTTCATCTTCGAGTGCGCGGCGGGACAAACCGAATGTTGCAGCCAAGTCCTTGATTTTTTCCACAGGGAAAGTCAACGGCTCTCTGATGAAATGTCCTGCAGATTTTATTTTCTCAAAATCAGAAAAACGAGAGGTGAATTTTTCCTGCATTTGACTGAGAGTTTTAACAAATCGTTCTTTCTGTTGTATGTCCAGTACACCCTCACACACGTCATTCAGAAGTGGAAAGTGAGTTAAAAATCATCATCTTTGAGTTGTGCCGTGTACTGATTCTTCCATTCTTCAAGCACTGTCCTACCTTCACTGCTGATGCTTCATTTTGAAACTCTCAACACAGCTCAACAGGTCATCAAGATGTTTTTCATCACCTTGAAGTTGGAAGTTCAGCTTGTTTAGGTGAGCTGTGACGTCTGAAAGAAAAGCAACGTTTGTTTTCCACTCATTGTCTCTCAAGACTGGAAATCTTTCTCCCTCGCCAATGTCATTAAGAAAGTTTACAATCTTGCGGAGTACAGCCAGAAAGTGATGCAAAGTGATTTCACTTCACTGTGCAGAATGAGGTCTCCGTAAGCACTGTCCAGTTCGCCCAACAACGTAATAAAACGGCGGTGCATGAGAGGCCGCGCTCGAATGAAATTGACCACCTTGACCACAGTGTCCATAACCTCCACGAAGTATCCATCATCTAGCTTGCTGCATAGTGCTTGTTGATGCACAATACAGTGAAATGCCAACAAGTCAGGGGAGATTTTTCGCATTTCAGCTACGAGACCCTTGTGTTTTCCCGTCATTGAGGGCGCACCGTCAGTAGTGATGGAGACAACTGAGGACTCCGGTATGTTCATGTCTTTGCATGCTTCACTAAGTGCTCTATAAATGTCCTCGCCCCTTGTTCATTCATGTAGTGATTTCAATGCCAATAAATCTTCTGTAACCTTAAAAGTCTCAGAAGTCACACATCTCACCCAAATGCAAAGCTGAGCAACATCTTCGATGTCTGTCGATTCATCCGCAGCCAAACTGAGTGCTGAAGCAGTGGCTAGCTTAGTTATTAGTTGTTCTGTCAAATTCTCAGACATTTCAGAAATTCGACGAGTAACTGTGTCATTGCGGAGCTGTAAACTTTTTATCCTGCAAATTATTTTGCTCTTGTTGCTCATGTCATCAAACAGACATTGTGATTCAAGAAAACAGTTCCTAACTAGCTCTCCATCACTGAATGGTTTGCCGTGTTTGGCAAGGAGCCAGGAAATTTTGAACTTTGTTAATGTTACGGCCTGAGACACTTTTAAGCTAGCTCGCATTGTATTCTGTTCAACAATCACATTTTTTTCAAGATTAGTTATCTTGAAAGCTCTTTCCTGAGTTCCAGGTGGATATTTCGTGTCAAAAGTTGCATGGGTGGTATCGAAATGCCTTTTCACATTGTAAGTTTTGCATACGCCCAGTATTTTATTACAGAGCAAGCAGAAAGGCTGTCCATCTCGCTCTTTGAGAGCAAACTGATTCTTCCATTCTTCAAGCACTTTCCTACCTTCACTGCTGATACTACGACTCTTCTTGTTTGCACGTGTTCCTTTATCAGCATTTTCCTTGCGTCTTTTTTATCCTCTAATAACAAATTTGTCCATTTTGATCGTAAATTGATGCGTTTAAAATCTGCCAGAGCGCGCACTTGTAATTGTGTACGTTAACTGTGTTATTGTGAGATCATAGTTGCATCAGTACTGCGCATATGTGAAACCAGTTGCCTAAATAATCACCAAAAATATTTTGACAAAAAAATTGATATTGTTCATACTTTTACTGGTTAAATAAAAAAAAAACAATAATGAAATATGAATTGTAAAACTATAAGTGTTTTTTTTTTTTTTTTTAACGTGATCAGCATCATGGGCCGCAACGGCATTTGCGATGTGCCCATGGGCCGCAGGTTGAGAACCACTGTCATACAGTATTACATGTTTGGTATCATTTGAAATGTCACAGTGCGACTGGTATAAATGTATCATTCCCAAAGAAGTAAAACAAAAGGTAATAAAGTTTTTAAGAGTTTAGAGATAAATTGCACACAAAGGTGGGTGGGCCTTCAGGCAAATGGCCTCCTGTTCTCAAAGGTGTAAACTCAATGTAAATTCCCATTGTAAGGAAATGTTTTCCTGTAAATCAATTTCTGCTTCGTCAGTTTATAGATTATTTTTGCACTGACGTCACAATTATGTTACGGTGTTAGTTGGAGCCAAAACAAACCAGCACAGATTTGGCTACATGATGTAATGGGGTATTTAGGCCGTCTTGTAAGGGAAATTTGTTAGATAACAGAGGGATCTTAGTCCCGGCTTCCAGTGCTTTTAGTCTCGTTACACACTATATATGTTGTCTCCTACTTTGAGATGCACACTACAGACAGACAAGTGTAGGCTTCAGTTTGAGTAATGTCACAACATGGCCTCCTCATCTTTAAAATTGTACTGTAATGTCACTCTTTACGGTCATCATCAGGCCTTGGCACTGGCTAGGCAGAACTTCGGATCTTACCGAAACTGAGTGTATCTTACATAGGAACTGAGTGGTCATGTAGGGAAACATTCGCTCACCCCAACCCAACAACCAAAATTTGTTTTTTGAAAATGTCACCAGCCTGGCTGGGGGTTGTGACAACATTATTGAAATGGCATGCATAAGTGCTGTAGGGCAGGAGAGATGAAGAAGACCCAGTGTCAGTCATCAAGTCCACCACTCAAGTCTGTGAGTCAGAAGTAGATGCAGTCACTGTGATTGTAATGCTGGGAGTACAAGCTAAATATTCTGTGTACAGTACAGTAATTTCAAAGACCTCGCAGGTACTCAGCACAGTTTAGAGTAATGTCCAATCGTTTTACACTTCCTGCATGTTGCAGTTGCAGCCGGGCAGTTCGCAGCATTAATGTGCCATTGATCCCCAGCAAAAGCATGGCCTCCTCTTTATTCCCTGAAAATGAACAGGTGCATGTGGTGGTTTCCCTGTTGTTCTATGTTTTACTGTGTGCTGCACCACTTGTACAGAGTGGACCAATCACAACCGACTGGACCATCTGACCAATCAGAGCAGAGTAGACCAATCACAACAGACTAGGCCATCTGACCAATCAGAGCAGAGAAGACCAATCACAACAGACTGAGTCATCTGACCAATCAGAGCAGAGTAGACCAATCAAAACAGACTGGACCATCTGACCAATCAGAGCATAGTAGACCAATCAAAACAGACTGGACCATCTGACCAAACAGAGCATAGTAGACCAACCACAACAGAGTGGACCAATCACAACAGACTGGGTCATTTGACCAATCAGAGCAGAGTAAACCAATCACAACAGACTGGACCATCTGACCAATCAGAGCATAGTAGAACAATCAAAACAGACTGGACCATCTGACCAATCAGAGCAGAGTAGACCAACCACAACAGAGTGGACCAATCACAAAAGACTGGATCATCTGACCAATCAGAGGAGAGTAGACTGGGCCATCTGACCAATCAGAGCAGAGTAGACCAATCACAACAGACTGGGCCATCTGACCAATCAGAGCAGAGTAGACAAATCACAACAGACTGGGTCATCTGACCAATCCGAGCAGAGTAGACCAATCAAAACAGATTGGACCATCTGACCAATCAGATGAGAGTAGACCAATCACAACAGACTGGGTCATCCGACCAATCAGAGCAGAGTAGACCAATCACAACAGACTGGGTTCTCTAACCAATCAGAGCAGAGTAGACCAATCACAACAGACTGGGTTCTCTAACCAATCAGAGCAGAGTACACTCCTGGAAAGGGTGGTTTTCAGAGACTGAATCTTTGATTGATCCCTTTCAGGGTCTTTGAGAAATGAGGTGATGTTTTAGGAGACATCCAAAACACAATTAAGATCCTGTAAAATAGAAAAGAACTCAAATTCAAGTTTATACTGTCAATAATGTTAATAATCTTAAGGAAAATAAAATTCTGCATCTTGTGCATCCAGTTCCTCACATTTGTTTGGAATCATCCAATTTCTGCAGTGCCTTTTAAAATTCCATTTGAAATTTGCCCTCAATCTTCTGATCAACCTAAATATCTCAGAGAATGGCCCAGATCTTTCATGCACCCAACTTCGTACGTTTTGCATGTGCGCATCAGAGCCCCAGTTCAGGGTCCCAGTGGTCATGGAGAATCTGGACAATTCATGACTGTGATTTCCATTCCTGGAAAAGGCTTCTTATAAAAGAATGTTTTCTATTGTATTTTAAACTATTATATAATATTATAGAATAAGGTTTAGTTATGCTCAGTTCTTAAATACTTTGTTTGCACTAATTGAAATCTAAAATAATTGTTAAAAATCATAATCATGAACAACTGGAAAAGTAATAGGAAATCACGGTTTAAAAAAAAAAAAGTTAACAGTTTTTAAAAAATATTTTCACCAACTTTACAACCAAACTCTCCACCTAATCACCTTCAGTACATTTGTATTATTAATTTAATCACTTATGAACTCTTTGTACTGTGTTTAAAACAGAATATCCAAATGTATATTAAGTTACGATGCCCTTAAATATTTATTACTCACACTCTTACTAACACTAATTAAATAAATATAATAAGTGGATTGTCACTGTAATTATGGAAGGTCTATTCCGGTTGAGCACAAGAAATTATTATCATTATTGTAATTCAGTATACAAATGTCTATAAGTTACCTGTGCTCATGTTAATGGTTGCAGACTGTGTTTCCATTCACAGATTCAGCCAGCTTCGCTCGAGGTGTGTTTGTGCAGCATTGCTTTGCTACAGGGACACAGTGGCGTTGTAAAGTGGAAGAACAGCGCCACCTAGCAGCAATTCAAGACACAAGACAATCCTGTGAACAAAGCGATCTCACTCTGATGACCAACCGCTCTGAGATCACTGAAACTGCTCTTTACCGTGTGAAACTGCTAAGTGCTAGTGCTAATTAGTTAATATATTATATATTATAAAATAATATAAAAACAAAAATACTTTTGCCCGTATTTATAACCTTGATAATACCAGAAAGAGCTGAATGCCAAAGCAAATGATTGCTAAACCATGACATTTATGTTTTGGATAACATGACCCAAGCCACACATTCGTGACAAATAATAGTCACGATTCATGTCTGTATTCCCCTATCTCATCCTGTGTATAGCACATTTAATCCCAGATGATTATGCTTCTACTACTATAGAATATACATAAATAAATAAATACATTTTGAGAGGAATGGAATTGAGGCTTACTTAGGACCTTTATGCATGTAATTGTAAGACTGTACATCCATCCCTCACAGCATCATTTTCATCTGTTTTAATTTCAGTATGGCATGATTAACCTGAGGATTTATGAACGACAGCGATGCTGGTAGGTCACATGATTATGAGAACTACATACACTCATACTGACTCATATAAATACACAGTATTTATTACTCATACAACGATATCGACACCGAGAAACAATATTCACTTTCAGAACGATTCTTTCCAGCTGATTAAAAAGAAATTAACATTGACAGTCAGCCAATCAGAATCCATCCTGCTTTGAAGAGCTCGATCATTTAAAGCGGCAGATGCAAAAAACGCAGCGCGCTTATAATAAACATAACATTATCATGCATTGGTTTATATAGATTATAGTTAGCCTATTGTAGTTATACTTATTTTTATTGTGCTTGGTGGGAAAAAATGAGTGTTTAAGCTTTGCTATCAGATTTAGTTCTTAAAGGAGTAGTTCACTTTTGAAAAAACTTTTGCTGATTATTTACTCACCCCCATGTCATCCAAGATATCCATGTCATTCTTTCTTCAGTCGAAAAGAAATAAAGGTTTTTGATGAAAATATTCCAGGATTTTTCTCCATATAATGGACTTCATTGCGAACCAAACAGTTCAAGGTCCAAAAAATAGTTTCAGTGCAAACTTTTTCCAAGGGCTTTAAACGATTTCAGGCGATGAATAAGGGTCTTATCAAGCGAAACGATCGCTCATTTAATAAATATATAACAAAGTTTAAGTTTTAGAAAAAATCAAAATGAACAAATCTTTTTCCGAGTCATGTGGTTCATTCAACGAATGAACGAATGAAACGAATGAATTGACTCGAAAAAAGATTTGTTTATTTTGATGAACGAGTTTGAACGGGAGTAGTAGTAGGTGACATTCCTTTCCACAGCTTTGGAGGGATCAAGGTCAATGTTTGTAGGACTATACTAGTTGCATCAAATCGTTGAAGTACGCAGTTCCAGTATTTGCAAAGAAGAGCGGTTTCCAATTTGTCCATTTGCTTTGATAGCACTCTAGCTTCGTTACGCGTGGATAAATTCAGATTTTCGTCCTCAGACAAGTCAATAAGAGACCGCTGAATATTTGAATAGTTGTAGCACAGTAGTTTAGCTGCTGAGGCATGTGCAGACCAGCGGGTGTCTGACAGGGACTTTAAAGGGTACATATCAAGCTTTTAAATCATTCCTTTTTACTTATAAATCATGCATTTGTGGTCTATATAAAGTGAAACTGCAATGCTTGGGTCTGAATTCCTCCACATTATAGCGCCACAGGCCCCTTTTCTACCCCTTTTCTGATGTGCGTCTGTGAGCGACTCGTTTTGGAGCGGCCCCTTTAAATAAAAAGGAGAAGTGTCGTACTCCGCCCGCTCTCCAGATCGCTGAGTTCGCACTCGGTTCAACTCCACCCCATCCGGCCATTTTTGTAGTTTGATTAGAGATATACGATTATATAGGGTCAAAAAACATTTTATTCAATTTTATTCACACGGAATATTGCTTATATATCTTATATATATATATATATATATATATATATATAAGAAGATGTCTTTAAGATGTAATGATTTAGAATGCATGTTAAACTGACATCATCTAAACATCTATTTGACATCTGACAGGAGACGTCCTATAGATGTATTGCAGATGAGCAAACACTTAAAAATACGTCTTCCAGATGTAAAAATCTTCTGACGTTTGCCGCTGGCTCAGATGTCTCTAGTAGTTAAACATGAGATATAATTCGTCTCGTGTATTTCTAACGGGCGATCTTTGGTCTCACAAAAGACAAAAAGAGACAGGGCTGTGAATTTTTTTTTTATAGCCTATGTAGGAATATTTTTAAATAAATTATTTTATATATACATTCTCTTCACTGTATGTAGGCTACTTATGATATTATATAATTATAGTATCCATTACTATTTAATTTGCTGTATACTTTTTTTTTTTTTAATTGACTACTACTACATTGCACTGTTGTTGTACTATATCATTACCATAACGGATCCATCAGTTATCTTTGTTTTTGCTCAAATCGAGTCAATCACAGAAAATGCTTTCCACACAATGAGAAAACTTTATTTTATTTAATGTGAAAATAAATTATATCTCAGCATTATTATACTATATATATATATATATATATTCGGAAATTATGATTTACCCAATTATGATTTTGGAAATGGGCTACAGTTATTATAGATACAACAGAAAGAAATGTGTTCCATATTGGCATGAGGAACCATAGACAAAATAAATACATAGACGCCCTATTGGCCACTTAAGAACGTTGCTGCGATACGTCAACGCGTCCGTATATATATATATATATATATATATATATATATATATACAGTATACAGGGGTTTAAGTGGGCCGAAACGGTCCGGGCCTGCGTTCCGGCACCTCAGATAAATTAATAAATGAATAGATTCATTAATCTCAACGAATCTCGTTGGTCCAGATCGTCTATGGTCCAATGGTTCATATAACTCCATCATGTGACCCAATTGAGAAAAAAAAAACTTGGGTGAACCCAGGCTCAGTCGGGGCAGTTCTCTGGCGTTTACGAACTAGAGGCTGGATTTACAGTAACTGTCAGGTAAAATGTATGTGAATGTCTCTAAACAGACTTTAAAAGCGAACCTGTGATAAACGCTGATGGCGTTCACATGCGCATTAAGAATTGATTCTATAGTTATGTGTGTTTGAATATATGTGCGCGCAGGTTTCCCTACAAAACATGAAGTCTGAACAAACTACTAACTCTAAATTTGATACAGAGTTTTGTTTTATTTCATCACTTCAGGGTAGGAAATGCGTTATCTGTAGAGTGGGAAAGGGATCCTCCATTGGGAGAGGCTAGTTGGCACTTCAGCACTGCGTTGTCGTCGTCCTCGGGTCCAGACGAAGGTCCTCGTCAGATCTGGATACGGCCTGGATCCGGCAGGCTGCGGGAAAACCTCGGGATAAACAAAGAAACTCAAATTAGCGTAGATGCCATTCTTCTTATGATGTAACAGTAAAGTGTCCTAATCTATGCAGCCTAACATTGAATTATAGAAGCCTATGCTATAATGTATTATATGCTAGGGCTAAGAGATGTGTCTTTAATCAAGCTTTAAAGGGATACTCCACTTTTTTTGGAAATAGGCTCATTTTACCACTCCCCCAGAGTTGAGCTTTACCGTTTTCGATTCAGCCGATTTTCTGATATTTAGAAAATTATCAGTAACAGTAACCAGACAGTTTCTGGTCTCATTGACTTCCATAGTAGGAAAAATATACTGGTTACTGACATTCTTCTAAATATCATAAAAACGGCTGAATGGATTCAAAAAAGGTAAAACCCAACTGTTTAACTCTGGGGGAGTGGTAAGTGGAGTATCCCTTTAACAATATGTTGTTGGGTGTGAAAGTGCTAAGTCACTAAAGCATTGGTTGTTGATGTCATCCAGAGTCCCCAGCAAAGCAGACGCAAACTCCACCATTGTTCCAATGTGCATGTACTGCCGGTCATGATCCTTCTAAAAAACAACGGGAAACTATCAGTGTACCAATATTGACTACACCCTGAGACAAATCAAGCATGTCAGCACCACAACCTTTACAAAAATATTAGTTTAGAAGAGCTTAACACAGTTGAGCAGTGCCAATAGTTTGGATCTTCTCCACGCCATTAAAGTTTTCAAAGTTTTGGGGAAAAAAATGATTGTAGAATGACCTTTTGCCATTATTCAAAGTAACAGAAATACATGTTTTCACTTACTTTTAATTGGCGGGTCGCATGCCAGTTTTCCAGGTATATATGGGATTCCACTCTCATTTACAGGCCCATTAGCAATCATGAGGGGATCTGCATTGACTATGGTTAAAAATGCATACCATTAATTGAAACTGAACATTATGCAGATGTACAGAGCTCTAGTAACCAGAAAATAATTTGATTTACCCTCAGCATGTCCCTCATGTGTCTCGCTCTGAGCTGCCACTCCGGTCACAGAAGGTGATGAAGGTGATCCGTCCTCTTCCTTTTCAGACTCTCATTTTTCTCACCAACCCAAAAATCCTGATGGGTTTCAGCCACATCGGTGCTGGATGTTGAGGATCGTAACGCTGAGCACTGCGAGATGATAAATGATATCTCGCATAAATGATATCTCGCTGGCCAATGATAAAGGATGTCCGCTTGGTTTCATCTGTGTTTAAAGATAAATGCCCTGGAATTAAAATCTGATCATGACCTTAATCGAACTTCAACTGATTTTTTGATCAAATGTGTGACGGTGTGGATTTTTTACATATTGTAATGAATGACACCAGGTTTCCATTAATCTTTCTGAAAATGATGTAGACTTTATGATGTACAGAGCTCTAATAAACAGAAAACATGAACACATTCTCAACTATTCAGTGGATTTACCCTCAAGCGTGTCTCTCACCTTGACCTCAGCTGCTGCTCTGACCTACTCTTCTTCTGACTGTCGCACTCTCCTTCTCTAAAAGGTTGATGATATACATAAAACATTAAAGAGATTTGACCTTGACCTTTCCTGTTTCACAATAAACTAATATTAGGGCTGTCAAACGATTAATCGCGATTAATCGCATCCAAAATAAAAGTTTGTGTTTACATAATATATGTGGATGCACTGTGTATAATTATTTATAAATACACACACATGCATGTATATTTAAGAAAAAAATATTATTTATATATAAAATATTTAAATATAAATTAAACATAAATCTATATATGGAAAACATAACATGAAGATATTTCTTAAATATATACAAGCGTGTGTGTCTATTAAATATATAAAATAATTATACACAGTGCACCCACATATATTATGTAAACACAAACTTTTATTTTGGATGCGATTAATCGTTTGACAGCCCTACTAAGAACATATCAAACAAATAGACAAAAAAGTGTCTTCCAAAAATTACAATATCATGCAAAAGTTCATTTATTTACATAATTCAACTACCGGTAATATATGATAGACTCATTACATGCAAAGTGTGATATTTCAAGCCTTTATTTGTTATAATTTTAATGATTATGGCTTACAGCCTATGAAAACCCCAAATTAAAAGGTTTTCATATCTGTAAGCCATAATCATCACAATTATAACAAATAAAGGCTTGAAATGTCCCACTTTGCATGTAAGTCTCTATCATATATTAGTTGAATTACATAAATAAATGCACGATATTCTAATTTTCCGAGTTTCACCTATAAATCCAAATTAATTTGTAGCTTATTAGGGTCAGTACCTAAAACCATTTATGGGAAATCATTTCCTCCAAACCCATCCGGTGTCTTGGGTCTCTCGGCAGGAGGCGGCGAATCAGGTCGCAGCATTCTGTGAAGAGACCATAAACTTTACACCTGCTGTCTTTCTATTAAACTGTGAGATTAGACTACGCTATACTGTACGGGAAAAAAAACTTTTATTTCTTTTACTTCTTTTCTTTTACTACTGTTACTTCTTTGTTTCATTTGTTCTATTTTGGTGATTTAAAATTAAAACTGATTATCTTTTTTGTGATGAATACCACTTTACCGTTTGACAAGCGAGGATCAGACCAGGTCTCATCATTAATCTTCTCCATCTCTTCGGATACTGGAAGGTGTCCACACAGCATTCCGAATAAGATCATTCCCAGAGACCACACAGTAGCTGGTTTAGCGTGGTACATGCCCGTTCTGCTGAACTCAGGTGGACAGTACTCGTGTGTGCCTAGAAAGAGATTTGTCTGTTGGTTAAGCTTGAAATCCCATAGCATGTTTTCTCTGGGTGATGATACATGGGCAACTTTTTGAGCAATGTTTCTGGGAAATGTTGAGATACAGGTCCCACGACGATCTAAAGTCTCCAGATAGAAATGTGTTGGCCATTCTCAATGAGAAAGCGCCCATGCAACATCACTCTGCAACAAGCCCCCCCCCCCCCCCCCCCTTCTATGTATCCATTACAGTAAATTAATAATTTAGTTGTTTTTATTCACAGTTATGAGTGTTAAAAGTGAGATCAATCCAAGGCCAAACCAGGCGTGAGGCAATATATTTAGTGAGAACATATAAAAAAAAATTGGGGCTGTCAAACGATTAATCGCGATTAATCGCATCCAAAATAAAAGTTTGTGTTTACATAATACTTTATATGTGGGTGCACTGTGTATAATCATTTTGTATATATATAAATACACACACATGCATGTATATTTAAGAAAAAAATATTATTTATATATAAAATATTTATATTTATACATAATATAAATTATATATAAATCTATATACAGTATTAACATGAAAATATTTCTTAAATATATACTAGCATGTGTGTGTATTAATATATAAAATAATTATACACAGTGCACCCACATCTATTATGTAAACACAAACTTTTATTTTGGGTGCGATTAATCGCGATTAATCGTTTGACAGCCCTAAAAAATTTAACTCTTTTTTTAAACCTTGATTCATAATACATACCACTGAAGACTTCATAGGAGATCACTTGCATGAGTCTCCCGCACCCGAAGTCGATCAGTTTGATCTCAAGTGTTTCTGGGTTGATCAGCAGGTTCTCCAACTTGATGTCGCTGTGGAAAACTCCTCTGGCACAGCACATTTGAGCAGCCATTGTCACCTGCTTCATGATAGTCCGTGCCGTTTCCTCGTTGAAGATGTATTCCTGATGAGCCCAAAAATCAAACCCATCTATGTAGTGTGGGGGACGCTCCAAGACCATGATATATCGGTCAGGCTGGTCCTGCCAGTCCAGCAGATCAATGATCTCTTTAACTTTGGGGCCCGTATTAACAATGGTTAACAGGCCGATCTCTAATGGGACGGGTGTAGCATGATGGGGCTGGAAGAAAGATCATTGTTAGTTGCAGGATTTTAGAATAAAATGTATGTCCAGTTTTGGAAAAATGTGATGTTTTCAAGTTCTAACTTACAATGTTGATGTATTTCATGCCCTCTTTTTTTCTGACAAATTTCACCGCCACCTGATCAACAAAACAAAACATTTAGCCCATTACAATTACAACTGCACCACATAGTGAACATAATATACAATAAAAGGACTTGAAATGGATATAGTGAGACAAAAGAATTTGCTAAATTGCTAAAAGTAAGAAAATGACTATACCTCAAGGCCATCCTCCAAGCGTTTCCCTTCATAAACCGAGCCGAATCCTCCAAAACCAAGCATTTTACCGATTTCAAACCGGCTCAGAATGTCGTCTGTTAAAAGATTAATGGTTATAGTTGACATGAAATGGAAAGCATGGACAGCAGTGAGAGTAATATTTGAGATATGGCAGTAAACTCACCCTCAGTTGTCACGTCCACACTGTGTCCTGGAGCTGGACTGTGGTGGACTGGTCCTGGAGGGGTTTGAACTGGACTGTGGTGGACTGGTGCTGGAGGGGTTTGAACTGGACTGTGGTGGACTGGTCCTGGAGGGGTTTGAACTGGACTGTGGTGGACTGGTGCTGGAGGGGTTTGAACTGGACTGTGGTGGACTGGTCCTGGAGGGGTTTGAACTGGACTGTGGTGGACTGGTGCAGGAGGGGTTTGACCCTGCGGATCTACAGGAGGAACGACTTCAAGTCCACTGGATAGATGTTCCATATGACCGTGATCCTCTAACGTTAGAGCGCAGGCGCCGTCCGGTAGAGAATCTTGACCTAAAGCAGGGAATATCAAACAAAAGCATGTTTCAAATAAATGATGCGTTGGATAAAAAGCGTTAACTCAATATGTAAACAGTCCGTGTGAAATGAATAATAATTACACACTGCATACCCAACTGTACATTGTACAATTGTAACGTTATTTATTTATTTATTTTTTTAACAAAACTTGTTCAAATATTTAAGACTGGGAGAAATAAATAAAAACACAAGTTCAATTTTGACGTAATGCGTGGTGGTGTGGATGGATTTGTAATGGTCATTTAATTTACCCTCAGCACTTCTCTCATTTCTCTGGTCTGAGCTGCCGGAGTCACGATGATGAAGAGACGGCAGCTTCTCAAAACTATCCGTCCTCGTCCTCTTTCTCAACGGCGCCTCATTTTCCTCCAATGGTTGATGCTTTTCAGCCGCGTCGGTGCTGGATGTTGAGGGTGTGCTCCTATGGGCGTCGCACACCTCAGCGGGGGACTTTCTCTTCAGAGACATGATAACAGTTGTCCACTTCGGTAACTTTATCAAATAAACTGCAGAATAAACAACGAGAAGACCGACGGTTTGTGGTTTCACACGGACGACACTGTTTAGTTGAAACTGCGCACAAAACGGTCAAACTCTCTGTGACGTCAAAGATTCCACTCGCCCAGATGCCCTTTTCGAATTCGAATGCGCGTGAGACTGAGGCTGAACTCTTGTCATTGCTCACAGCAGGGAAAAGTATTGTTTTCTATAATGTTTAAACATCTAACCTTATCCTTTCACTTCATAATAAAATAAAATAGATTTCTAGTATTATTTAATAACAATATTTTAAATTTAAGGTCAGAGTAATTGGGTTTGACAGGATTAATTAGAGAACAACTATTCAAAATTGAGTTAACCCTTTAACTGACTTCTCAACCAAACACATTTTGAGTCACTATATTTTACTGAGAGGAGTACCTAACTTTACTCAAACTGATTGATCCATCTCTATCATCTGGTTGAGGTATATTATACCCATAAAATCCACTAGATGTCACAGTGTCAAATTCAACAGTCACAATACTTCTTCTAACAAATAAATCACCCCAGCCATGTGAACTGTTTTTGGTGAAATTTTGCAAGCTAAGCATTTTTTTTTTTTACATGTTACACTGTAAGAGCCTTAACTTTACAAAATGATGTTACTTGGTAGTATGAAAAAACGTATATTTTTAATATTTTTTCAAAAACATGCTCCATTACAATGCACTATTAAAACTTGTTTGTAATTCAGGTTTTGGAATAAAGACCTAAGTGTGGTCTTGTTTTAAAGAAAACACTCAGCAGATTATTGCTGAAGTAAAAACACTTCAAAAAATAAAAGTATGAAAAAGTTATTGAAGTTTTAAATTTACATTAAATCAAATATACTGTACTAAATATTTTTTCTTTTATATAAAATATATATTTTACAAAATATTTTTTCCTATAAAATCAAAGCCATATATCTAACCAAGTTGTGTTCCAAATTTGAAGTTAATATCACAAAAATTGAAGTTCTCATGAGATTTTGTTTACTCCGGTCTAAACAGCGTTGCGACATCCATTGAGAAGCGTTTCAATCGGACACTCCTCTCTGTTACAAACCACAAATCTCTCAAGGATTTTAACTAGTTTTAAATCGGATGAAACAGCCTTAACATTCCCAACACTACTGATGAGGTAAATAGAACATGAACAAAGTTAGAATACTATAAATGCCATAATCACCACCACCCTTACAAACATTTACCATTAATGTAATAATTTACCATGATTTGGGCAGAAATGTGGAATATTTATATTGAATATGTTATAGTCATTTATTTTGCATTAGATTTTTTTGAGGGGTAGAGGAATATAGGCTAGCCTATAATTCATTCTGTGCATAATTGTTTGTTTAGGCATTTTTTATACAGTGAGCCACAAGTCTCATTGTCAGGATATTTAAATTTAAGCCTATAATAATTATTAATAAAATAATTCTTACCAATGATATTGTATAATTTAATATATTTGTATATAGCTGTAAAAAAGTTATTTATTATGGTCTGCATACTGTTGGGAACCACATTTCCTAGTAAATGCAAAACCTTTTTTTTTTTTTACTTTAGCTTACTTATTGATATGTGATGTGTCAATAAATAAGCTAAACCCACCGGCCCAACTTAACTTTTTGATTTAATAATGCGGCCCTCGAATAAAGCTAATTGAATAGCCCTGGGCTAGGCTATTAAAACGTACTGTTATGTTTAAGTGACTAACGTCAAAGAGTATAGAAGAACAAGAGGCGAAACTCTGATGCTTTTTTGGTAACAGCCATAGCGCTTCGGTAGTTTTTTTTTTTTTTTTTTTTTTTTTTTTTTTGCATTAGTGAGTATTTCCGTTTTATGCAACTTTACACCTTTACCACTATTATTAGTTACCAACTCCACTTGGCCTGAAATATATTTTGTATGTTTTAATGATCTTATAGAACATGATGCATTGCTGTGTCTGTTATCCTATAACTTTAACGTTAGTGCTTTTTGTTGTTTTTTTTAGTCTTGCTTTAACGGTCATTAATATAAGATAATACTGCAAAAAACTATACTATTATTTTTAAAGAGATTACTATTATTTGCTGAATTTATTTATTTCATTGATAACTTATTTTTGTATACCATGTGTATCTCTTGGAAATGGTATTTTAACTTTATGAACTGATATTACTTTATTCTTACCTGTCACACTTAATGTGGAGAGTAATAATTAAATCCTTGAACTTCCCTGTCTCAAGTTATGTGGGGGGAAAAATTCTGGTTCAGTAGCAACTTCTTTTAAACTGCTATAACGTTAACTGTTGTGAGTTAAAATAATCACCTAATTATTTCAACCTAAAAATGACCTCTGCGCTGGACTAAATGTATATTATATGACTGCCGAGTCGCTTTCACCCCGAAATGGCGGAAGCGTAGGGCTGCTTCTATGCTGCTGCTGGGCGCTGGTGTTGCAATGGAACGTTCTATTGGCTTTCACTTCTTGTCAATGTTCTTTGCTAACGTACATAGAACGTGATGTTCTCGCGCATGCGTCGTGAAAATCTCTTGAACTCTCGTCTCAGGTCCAGAAGATTTATTTTTGTTTTTGATTTTTCCACACAAAAAGTATTCTCGTCGCTTGCTAAACTTATACATGAGCCACTGTCACATGGAATATTTAAACATTTTCTTCAATGACTTTCTGGGCCGTCAAGTTTTGATCCCTTCGGCAGCCTATGTAGCAGTGATCCACCTCTCAGATTTAATCAAAAATATCTTCATTTGTGTTCTGAAGACGAACGAAGGTCTTACGGGGTTGGTACAGCATACGGGTGAGTAATTAATGACTTAATGTTCATTTATTCTTCACCTTAATTCTTCATTCATCTGATGTTTATATTTGTATTTTCTTCTTCACCTGTTTTTGTCTGACCCATGTTGATCCAATGAGCATTTTACTGTCAACTGTTGCATTAGTATTGGATCCTTCTCATGGGCATTTAATCATTTTAAGAGTTAAATCTCTTTTTTGGCTTATTTTATCTGTAAACGAAACCGTGCCTAATAATTCTAATCTGCACACATGAATACAAGGCGTTTTTCATTCGCCTCAATGCACAATTACATATCACTTCTAAATGATTAAGTACGTAGTTCTTATTAAGATTAATGTGGTTTTGAATTGGTAAAATGTGCCTCGAAAAAAAAATAGGATCCGAAAATCGACGTTCCTAATAACTCTGTTACTGTACGTGAATGTATATTGTAATGACCTGGCAGTCAGCGCTAGCAGCTGGGTGCATTATGGGTAATTGTTTATTGAGAGTTGATTTATGTGTTATTACAGCAAGATCTTTAAGTTGTTGTTATAGTAAAGTTATGTGTGTAATGTTCAAGTTGATCAGATGTTCTTGGTTCATTTACTGCCTAATGTAAAAATGTGTCCCTCACCGTTGTTGAGAGAGATGTGTAAGGCAATAGGGCCCTGCCTGAGTAGTTCTTTCTTTGTTCTGCATTAAAAGTGGAAAAACGGTGTTACTGCCTCCTGTTGGTTGATGTGTAAACACTCTGGGTCGTGCGGTGTATGGGACATGAGTGTTCTTATCTCATTTTAGGATTTAGCTTAGTAAAAGTGTTATTAGCCTAATTTAGCTCCGGTTAGACTCACGTTTTATTTGGATAGCTACCAGTTATTACAGTGGTGTCAGAAGTGGGATTTTAAAAGTCGTTTAAAAGACGGCGTTATGGAGCAAAGCATAGGCGAATTAGAGCGTGCCATCCATGAGAACAGCATCATGCTAGAGCGTCTGACGAGCAAGACGCCGAGGAGGAGCAGGGCTCCGCACCAGCCTGACGGCGCCAGCATTCACCGAGCCATGTACCACTCTCCTGGTCCCCGACAGAACGAACTTCCAGTCGTCTCACCAACACTCCAAATTAGTGGCCAGCCCGGCGCCCTCACACGTTCGCCCGCTAAGCTACCACGATATAGCGGGTTGACACCCCTGGAACCCTACCTGGCACAAGTGGACCTGGCCGCCCTCCACGATGGATGGAGCTGTGAGGAGACGGCGATTCATTTGGCCCTCGCCTTGGAGGGTCCCGCACTCCAGGTCCTTATCGATCTGTCTCCTGAGGAGCGGCGTGATCTCCAGGCCCTCACTGCTGCTCTCAACCGCCGCTTCGGGCAGAGAACCTCCGCTGAACAGAGCAGGGAGGAACTAGCTAACCGACGTCGATGTGAAGGAGAGAGTGTGGGCGCTTTCGCAGCTGACATCCGGGTTTACACCCGAAAGGGCTACCCTACCTTCCAGGCCGCAGCGAGGGAAGAGCTGAGCCTCCACGCTTTCCTGCGGGGTCTTACACCCGAGCGGCTCCGCCAACATGTCCGCCTACTGTCACCCCGAAATCTCAGTGAGGCGCTGAGAGAGGCTGAGAGAGCTGAGGAGGTGCTACAGGCTCGGCCGGCGACAGGTCGATCTTCACTCCAGCATCATCTGACGAGAGCCGTCGAACGGGAGGTGGACGTGGCCCGATCCGAGGAGGAGGTCAGCCGAGTTCAACCAGCGGAGACCCCACGACGGAGGACGAGGCTAGACCACTGCTACCGCTGTGGAGAACCGGGGCATTTCGCCAGGGACTGCCCTGCTCCGAGCCCCCGGCCCCGGGCAATGTCACCCCCGGGAAACGACCTCGGAGTGAGGCAGTGAGGGGACCCTCACCCCGTTCTTCAGTACCCCTCCACAATGACTGCCCTACTGTGGGACGCTGCGGGTCTGCCAGAGGACTGTACCTGGACTGTGTTGTTGACGGGCAGCCCTGCAGCGCCCTGGTGGATACGGGGTCCACCATTTGCTTGCTGCGCAAAGGACTGTTGTCTGGAACGGCCGGTCCTCTTCCGGAGGACTGGACCCCCACCAGTACCGAACTGCTCACCGTCACAGGTGAAAGGACAGTAATGCCTGGAAAGAAGCTGTTGTCGGTGGTGGTGGGGATGAGCCAGACGAACCATGAGTTCTGGCTCGCTGATATCAGAGATGAGTGCATTATTGGCTTGGACTTGTTATCCCACTGGGGAGCACGTGTTGACGTGCCGGGGGCCGCCCTATGCCTAGATAATGAGACTGTGCCGCTCCGATTGGGCCGGAGCCATCATGGAAAAGCTCCGACTCCCAAACGCCACACAAGAGCTGCAGAGACTCAGGGGGAAACCAGGGGGGGTATTGGAGCCCAGACCAATACATCTCCACCACTAACACCGCACGCTCAATCCGCCCCCCCATCACCTGAAACTGTTGTTGCTGTTGAGGAGTTGGGGCGGCGAAGCAGTGAGCATCTGAGCACACCGCAGCAGGAGCAGTTGCAACGCCTGTTGGGAGAGTTTATGGACATTTTTGCAGCCCGTGAGGAGGACTGTACCAGAACAGCTCTGGTGCAGCATCACATTGACACTGGCCCTGCTGCTCCCATTCGCTTGCGCCCCCATAGACTGCCTCTCGCCAAGCGCCAGGCTGCTGAAGAAATGATCCGAGAAATGGCAGCTAACGGCATTATTGAGCCCTCAGACAGTCCCTGGGCTGCACCTATGGTCATGGTGCGGAAGAAAACTGGGGCGTGGCGCCCTTGTGTGGACTTTCGGCGACTAAATGCGGTCACCCGCAAGGACTCATACCCACTGCCGCGCATTGATGATGCATTGGATTATGTAGCTGGATCCTGTTGGTTTAGTTCTTTGGACTTGCGCAGTGGGTATTGGCAAGTTGAGCTGGCGGCGGAAGCCCGGCCCAAAACTGCATTTACGATAGGGCAAGGACTGTGGCAGTTTAAAGTGATGCCCTTTGGACTGTGTAATGCCCCAGCCACCTTTGAAAGGCTGATGGAGCGGGTCCTTAAAGACATTCCCCGCACCCGCTGTGTGGTTTACTTGGACGATCTGTTGGTCCATGCCAGAGACTTTGACCAGGCTGTCCACAACTTACGGGAGGTCCTGACAGCCATCCGTAGTGCTGGTTTGCGGTTGAACCCAGCCAAGTGCAACTTGCTCACCCGCCAGACGCAATTCCTGGGACACGTGGTCAGTGAGAGCGGGGTGGCTACCGACCCAACAAAGGTGGCCGCGGTGAGGGACTGGCCCCCACCAACCAACATCACTGAGCTGCGGAGCTTTCTGGGCCTGGCTTCCTATTACAGGAGGTTCGTCAGAGACTTTGCTACCATTGCCAGCCCCTTACATCAGCTGACAAACAAGGGCCGGCGTTTTGGGTGGTCTGAGGATTGTGCTGTGGCCTTTCGACAGTTAAAAGCGGCTCTCATCGACGCTCCTGTCCTAGCCTACCCTGATCCTAACCAACCGTTCCTTGTGGACACTGATGCCAGTAACGTGGGGGTCGGAGCCGTACTATCCCAGAGGGGGGAGAATGGAGAGCGAGTGGTTGCTTACTATAGTTGCAGCCTCAGTCGGCCAGAAAGAAATTATTGCGTCACCCGACGGGAGTTGCTAGCGGTGGTCCTGGCCGTCCGCCACTTCAGGCCCTACCTCCTGGGCACCAGGTTCACACTGAGGACAGACCACGCTAGCCTCACTTGGATGCTAAATTTCCGCCAGCCGGAGGGTCAGGTGGCAAGGGTGGCTCGAGATTCTTCAAGAGTACGACTTTGAGGTTCAACACCGACCGGGGCGGCAGCATGCTAACGCTGACGCCCTCTCCAGACGTCCATGCTTTGCTGACGAATGTCGATACTGCAGTCGCCAGGAAGAACGATGTCTGGAGCCATCGTCAGCAGCAGTAAGGCCGGGTGACACCCGTGGAGATGGGGAGCCGTTCACCACCGAGCAGCTGAGGCAACAACAGGCGAATGATCAGGTACTGATGAAGGTCAGGGGTTGGTTAGAGGCCCAAACATGTCCAGACTGGCCAGCTGTGTCCTCCCAGGGGCCCGAGATCAAGACGCTTCATTCTCAGTGGGGCAGCCTGGAGCTCCACGATGGCGTGATCTATAGGCGGTGGCAGGCGCCGGGTGGGGGGATCGACCGGTTGCAACTCCTGGTTCCCCACGCTCTGCGGCCGGAGGTCCTCCGTTGGGTTCATGGGGCAGCGGGAGCCGGCCATTTCGGAAACTCTAAGACAGTGCGGCGGCTGCGGCAGCGTTTCTACTGGCCGGGATGTCGGCAGGATACAGAGATGTATGTTCATTGCTGCGATATTTGCACGGCACAGAAGGGACCCAGTCAACGCTCTCATGCGCCATTACAACAGTACCTAGTCGGGGCACCTATGGAGAGGATTGGTGTGGACATCTTGGGTCCATTTCCCATCACAGATGCTGGTAACCGTTTTGTCCTGGTCGCTATGGACTATTTTACGAAATGGCCAGAGGCATATGCAGTGCCAGATCAGAGTGCTTCCACTACGGCGCAGCGACTAGTGGACGAGATGTTTGCCCGGTTTGGGGTGCCGGATGAACTTCACAGTGACCAGGGGCGTAACTTTGAGAGCCGGTTGTTCAGTGAGGTGTGCCAGCGATTGGGGGTGAAGAAGACAAGAACCACTCCCCTCCACCCGCAAAGCGATGGACTTGTTGAGCGGTTTAACCGCACCCTGGCCACCCAACTTGCCATCTTGACCAGTCAGCACCAGAGAGACTGGGATCAGCATCTGCCTCTGGTACTGTGGGCATATAGGACAGCTGTGCAGGAGTCGAGTCAGTGCACACCGGCGGGACTGATGTTTGGGAGGGAGCTCCGCACGCCAGTGGACTTGGTGTTCGGGTCACCCCCCGAGCCAGAGATTACTGGCGGGCCAGAATTGGATTACTTCAGGAAATTGAAGGAACGTCTGAGCACGGTCCATCAAATGGCCAGGGAGGCTCTGAGGGACGCTGGAGCCCGCCAGAAACGGGCATACGATGCCCGGGCCCACGGGCCTACGATTGGGCCCGGGGACAAAGTGTGGGTGTTCTGCCCCCAGAGGAAGCGGGGGTTGTCACCCAAACTGACTCATCATTGGCAGGGACCTGGGGAGGTTTTGGACAAAATTTCCGAGGTGGTCTTCCGGGTCCGAATGCCTGGACGGGGTAGACGGGTGGTACTTCATAAGGACCGATTGGCTCCATACCACCCTCTGGCCCCAGAGCAAAAGATTGATGAAGGCCACAGTCACTCCCCAAAATCCCCTCCCAGCGCCGAAACGGACAATGATGGACTCAAGGCTGAGCCTGGCGTTTCACAGGGGAGGTTGAAGCGTGTTCGACGCCGGCCGGGACATTTGTTAGATTTTGTTGTGGGAGATTAGGGTTGTGGGGACACTAACCCTCTTGGGTGGGGGTTATTGTAATGACCTGGCAGTCAGCGCTAGCAGCTGGGTGCATTATGGGTAATTGTTTATTGAGAGTTGATTTATGTGTTATTACAGCAAGATCTTTAAGTTGTTGTTATAGTAAAGTTATGTGTGTAATGTTCAAGTTGATCAGATGTTCTTGGTTCATTTACTGCCTAATGTAAAAATGTGTCCCTCACCGTTGTTGAGAGAGATGTGTAAGGCAATAGGGCCCTGCCTGAGTAGTTCTTTCTTTGTTCTGCATTAAAAGTGGAAAAACGGTGTTACTGCCTCCTGTTGGTTGATGTGTAAACACTCTGGGTCGTGCGGTGTATGGGACATGAGTGTTCTTATCTCATTTTAGGATTTAGCTTAGTAAAAGTGTTATTAGCCTAATTTAGCTCCGGTTAGACTCACGTTTTATTTGGATAGCTACCAGTTATTACAATATAGTTCAGGCGGGTTGTTTTATGTGATTGAATTCATGTAAAAGACCTGCGCTTCCGTTAATAGGGGTTCATTTGTGTTCTGGAAGATGACATTTTCTGGTAATGTTGACAATGTTAGAGTAAGAGGAAGATCCACTTATGACAATAGGTGATGTAGTTGCTAGCAAAGATGAGGGAAACAGTCTTTTAGCCTACATATAGTTTGTAATTAGTGAATATTTTGGACATATACAGTACAGGCTACACAAAACAGATTTGAATATGAAGAATATCGGGAGCAGTCTTCCTGAAGAACATCACCACATCCTCTACTGTTCCTTCCAAGACTTCAAACAAAGTTTATTCAAAAATGGAGGTTTTTAGAATTAAATGCATGTTTAATTTCTTAGGCTATATACGTTCAGACTGTCAGTCCAAATTTGATTTTTGTGCATATCGTATTGAAATCCGATCAGATTTAGCAAGTGTGAATGGCAAAAGAATCATATGAAATGCTATTTTTACTAATCCGTTTCGAGCTACATTCATATGTGGTTTCAAATCCTATTCAAATCTCATTTCAAATCCTATGTATATATAAGACACTTAGACACATAATCCAGCGTGTATATTAAGATTTTAAGAAATGAGCCAATCAGCTGGCAGCATGAAGTACAGAGACCTGTAGGCTACAATGTGGTCTCTAAAGGAAGATGGCTGTCTATTTTTAGTCCATATTTAGTAAGGTGACACATGTTCTTTTTCTGTGTGCAGTGTTAAATCCATTTCATTCCTGTTCAGAACAAAGGAACAACTACAGCTCTTAAAACACTCCTAATCAAACATGATGCCTATTTTATTCCATAAATAATAATATTGCAGCAACATTGCAAGACATTTTTATTTCTGTATTTCTGTTCATGTTACTGTGCATCCAAGAAAATTGTCACAGTTTTTATTTTTCAAATGCTCATTTATTTTTTTAAAGCATTATTGGACAATCGTATTGCGGCCGTACATGTTCTATTTGCTCAGCATCATTTATCAATACAATTAAGCAGGAAGAGCAAGATTAACGTGTCATGCCATGATGTTCAGTTATCAAGCGTGTGCAACGTCAAATAGGACAAAAGAAACATGGAGAAAACAATCTTAAAAGATTTCAAAAGTTCCCATTTTAATCGCCTAACCTGTCCCACAGTCACTGATGTGTAGAATGACTCTATTTAGATCAGTCCATACAGCAGATGATATGCACAATATGACTTTGCTCTGTTCAGAGATAGAATGATTGACAGCTTGTTTTAACACTTTAACACATTTTAAATGTAAACTCAATGGTAAAGAATGTAAAATTTGGCAATTAGATATAAAGACAGAAAATGTACCAATATACAGAACTTCAAGTTAAATGGAAGAACAAACTTCCACAGAGTAAACAAGAGCCTTAAATGTGTTTAAAAAAGAAAGGGACTGCAAAGAAAGAGAATAATGTGTAGCTCTTGACTGGTTATCCTCATGTTGATGCCATGTTATTGCTCTGACATCTGAAGCATATTAATAAAAAATACTGACTCGGCTTTAAACACTGAACACTGGCGTTCTTTATAAACATGCATTTAGAAGTAAAACCAACTAGTATTTTAAGCTTATTAAGCCAATTTGTACAGTTGCTAAAAGAAGATCTTGGATGTACTTGGAAGTTATTGCTTTACATTATTAAAGATGAAATGCTGCCAATGATCTAATTAGAATTTATACTAATGATGAAGTGAAAAAAACAAAACAAATGAAATCATGAAAACTATCAATTAAAAAATATGTCCAAGTCAATACAAATTATGCTTATACCACCCAATACCAACTGACTGTTCTCCAATACTGTACTGAATAATCTGGGTGATGTCATCACTGAGATATGTCATAATAGTAATGCCGCAATCTGGGCTCAACTACAGAGAATCCAGGTCTCTCGTCTGACCTACAGAAACAGAGGAATGAAACATTATTATTGATCAATGGATTGCCAAATAAACATTTCCCATCCATCCATCCATCCATTCCGTCCATCCACCCATGCATGCATCCATCCATCCATCCATCCATCCATCCATCCACCCACCCACCCACCCACCCATCCATGCATCCATCCACCCATCCATCCATCCATCCACCCATGCATGAATCCGTCTATCCATCATCTATCCGTCCACCTACCCATTCATCCATCCACCCATCCACCCACTCATCCATCCATCCATCTGTCCATGCATGCATGCATCTATCATCCATCCATCCATCCATCCATCAACCCACCCATGTATCCATCCATCCATCCCTTCATCCATCCACCAATCCATCCACTCATCCATGTATCCATCCACCCATCCATGCATCCATCCACCCACCCATCCATCCATCCACTCATCCATCCATGCATGAATGCATCCATCCATCCATCTATCCACCCACCCATGTATCCATCCATCTATCTATCTATCCATCCATCTGCCCACCCATGCATCCATCCATCCACCAATCCATCAACCCATCCATGCATCCATGCATGCATGCTTCCATCCATCTATCCACCCATGTATCCATCTATCTATCCGTCTATCCATCCATCTGCCCACCCATGTATCCATCAATCCATCCATCCATCCACAAATCCATTCATTCATCCATCCACCCATGTATCCTTCCACCCATCCATCAACCCATCCATGCATCTATCCATCCATCCATCCATCCATCCATCCATCCATCCATCCGTCCATCCACCCATCTATGCATTCATCCATGCATCCATTCACCCAGCCATGTATCCATCCATCCATTCTTCCATTCATCCATCCACCAATTCATCTATACATTCATGAATTCATCCATCCACCCACTTATCCACTCATCCATGTAACCCTCCACCCATACATGCATCCATCCACTCATCCATGTAACCCTCCACCCATCCATGCATCCATCCACGCATCCACTCACCCACGTATCCATCCATCCATCCATCCACCCACCCACCCGCCCATGCATCCATCCATCCACTCACCCATGTATCCATCCACGCATCCACCCACCCACTTATCCACCCATCCATCCACCCACCCACCCGCCCATGCATCCATCCACTCACCCATGTATCCATCCACGCATCCAGCCACCCATGTATCCATCCATCCATACATCAATGCATCCATTCATCCACCCACCCACTCATGTATCCATCCACCAGCCCACCCGCCCACACATGCATCCATCCATCCACTCACCCACCCACGCATCCATCACCCACCCATGTATCCACCTATCCATCCACCCACCCATGTTATCCATTCACCCATCCATTCAGCCACCCATCCATCCACCCATGCATCCATCCATTTGTGGTAATAACCATTAGAATGTACATTATTCCTTTCATTTGTAGTTTTTCTGCTTTAATTTAGCATCTGCAGGATTTTATAAAAAAGGAAATAAAGCATATGCTAATTAAAAGCATATCAACAGTTATCCAATAGTTAAAATAGTAAAATAGTTATAGTTAACTAATAGTTAAAACTCCAGTGTTTTGGTACAGTAGCTGAATCTTGATCATTATGAAATTTTAAATAGCTATTCTACAGTATGACTCTAAAACCTGAACACACTCTCTAATATAATTAATTTAATACAATATTAATCTTGTATTACTGTGGTTTTATAACATTTCAAATAATGGTATTATGATCTAATAATCAGATTCAGTATTGTGCACTACAAGTAATTCATTTGTAAAATTAGTGATAAAAGTGATTATTGTGGATGCAATGCATTATAAAACAGAATTATAGATAAAATAAACGCAGATAAAAAGCACATTTACTTCAATCATGATGAATGATTCTGATGATATGAATGATGATATGAATCTGCTCTATATAATTTAATCTAGTGAGTGTTCACTTACTTGTATGTCCAGCATTTCATCATGAGGTTGTACATCTCTTCTGGGCAGTCGAGCGGCGCCGACATTCTCTGTCCATTCTCAATCATCTGGATGACTTCATTTCCTTTCATACCCTTCAGACAATATGGAATAAACAACGCAATTACTTTCAAACACCAGCTCATGTCTGATGGTTAAATGGATTAATCTGCAGCTTGAGATTTAGACAACATTCAGTATAGCTCGATATTTATGGGACACTAATAAACCCACATACTATACAGTGCAAGAGTACAGTAAACGTATCAGCGTATTATTATGAACTAACAAAGTTCAGTTCTTTTGCAGAATTTATTAATCAATTTTAATGTTAATTTATACATAATAACACTTTTTCAAGTTTCAACGCTCATTAATTAACAAAGAATAATAATACGTTTTTAAATGTACATTAACATAGATTTATACAGTAAATGCTTTTTATTGTTATTTCATGATACCTAAAGCATTAGCTAATGTTAATGAATTGAACCTTATTGTAAAAAGTTTTATAAAAGAAGTTAGGTTTATGGAAGATTATTTAGATTTCTATAAAACAACCTAAATTTTGATGGACTTAATAGGGTCATTTGTACAGAGCCCCGAACATAACGTGTGAAAAGAATATGTATATCGTGGCCACGAATTAACAATTACGTCAACACATTTTACTAATTTGTCCCCTTGTTTTAGGTAAATTGTGCACACAATATAATAATTAGTTCCTTTGTCTTAGTAAATCATGGCCATGTTGAAATAATTTGTAAAACGAGAGAACACATTATTAAATCGTTTGCCAGAACATATATATTTGTCTGCATATCATGTGTGGGGCTCGTACATCTGCTCAGATTTTTTTTATTTTCAAACCAAAAAGCCACTGTTTTCACGTTGATTCAAAGTAATAAATAGTATAGTATACTTTATTGTCCCCTAGGGGAAATTTGTCATGGACTCAAAGTGCGTGGTGCAAAGTAGTAGCTGCCATTACAAGCAATAATACACATAGTAAAACAAATACCAGCTAAAGACGTACATGTAGACTACACACACACTCATGACACATCTAATGAAAATCTAAAAAAAATAAAATAAATGAGAATAAAAAACAAACATACAATACTAAAACAACAAGCAGAACACCAAGTTATTGCACACTTCTCATTCCTCCTCGTACAATCTAAAAATTTTGATTTAAAATTTTGACGGAGTTGGGTATAAAAGAATATTTGTAACGGTTCAATTTGGTTTTTGGAATTCTGAACCTTCTGCCAGAAGGCAAGAGCTCGTACTCCGCATGAAGGATGTGGGACGGGTCAGACAGAACTCTCCGCGCCTGCCTGAGTACAGACTGCTCATAGATGGACTGAAGGGAGAGCTTTTCAGTCCTCCCCATCACCTTCATAGCAGTCTGTACCAGGCGCTGCAACTTTGATTTAGACTGTGTGGAGAGATTGCCAAACCATGCCGTCATCCCATACCTGATGACACTCTCCATCACTGCCTGATAAAATAAAAACATAATCTTCTGACTGACACCAAACACCCTCAGTCTGCGTAAAAAATACAGCCTTTGCTGTAAAGCAAATGCAGATATACCATGCAAAAACTAAAGGAGATCAAATAAAATAATCACTGTTTTTGTCACTAAATGAACACCAGGAAGAATTTATTTATTTTCAGCCATTAAAAGCATTGTGATAGTCAGGCGTTGTGATATATGATCATATAAAAAAGTGAGCATTGTGGATTGGGTGGGTGATGGATGCGTGGGTGGGTGGATGGATGGATACATGGGTGGGTGGATGGATGGATGCATGGGTGGGTGGATGGATGGATACATGGGTGGGTGGGTGAGTAGATGGATGCATGGATGGGTGGAGGGATAAATGGATGAGTGGATAGGTGGGTGGGTGGATGAATTCATGAATGGATGGATGGATACATGGCTGGGTGGATGGATGCATGGGTGGGTTGATGGACGGATGGGCAGATGGATAGAGGATGGATTGATGAGTGGATGGATGGGTGGATAGATGGATGGATGGATGGATGGATGGATAGATGCATGGATGGGTTGATGGATAGGTGGATGGATACATGGATGGGTGGGTGGGTGGGAGGATGACTGAATATATTTGTGGATGGATAGAAACATGGGTGGATAGATGGATGCATGCATGGATGGATGGGTGGATGGATGCATGGATGGGTTGATGGATGGATGGGTGGATGGATACATGGATGAGTGGATGGATTGGTGGATGGATGAAGGGATGGATACTTGGGTGGATAGATGGATGCATGCATGGATGGATGGATGGATGGATGGGTGGGTGGGTGGGTGGGTGGATGGATGATGGATGGATGCATGGATGGATGGGTGGATGGATGGGTGGATGGATGGATACATGGATGGGTTGATGGATGGATGGGTGGATGGATACATGGATGAGTGGATGGATTGGTGGATGGATGAAGGGATGGATGGATACTTGGGTGGGTGGGTGGATGACTGAGTATATTTGTGGATGGATAGATACATGGGTGGATAGATGGATGCATGCATGGATGGATGGATGGATGGATGGGTGGGTGGGTGGATGGATGATGGATGGATGCATGGATGGATGGGTGGATGGATGGATGCATGGATGGGTTGATGGATGGATGGGTGGATGGATGAAGGGATGGATGGATACTTGGGTGGGTGGGTGGATGACTGAGTATATTTGTGGATGGATAGATACATGGGTGGATAGATGGATGCATGCATGCATGGATGGATGCATGAGTGGATGGATTGGTGGATAGATGAAGGGATGGATGGATACTTGGGTGGGTGGATGGAAGAAACTGCTTATGGAACTTCGCACCTTGTACGGTTTCTGTCCGTAAGAATACGCCTCCCACATCAGGACCCCGAAGCTCCACACGTCGCTCTTCGAAGAGAACCTCAGGAAGTTCATGCACTCAGGAGCGTACCATTTCAGCGGCCATTTACCATGACCTTTGGCCTAGAGGAGCAGGGAACACAGTGGTCAGTGTGCTTAAACACTCATTCTGCTGCAAGAACATCAACACTACGGCTTTTGTCAGGGGGCGTTAAAAGCGATGCCGTTCTTAGTTGGAAAAACATGTACGTAACATGTAACGTTCATAAATAAAAGGTGACATTCTGTCACATTCAGTCATACTTATGAAGGGCACTGTGATTAGTATACCTTGTAATAGTTCTGATCTTCTGTCAGGGCTTTAGAGAGTCCGAAGTCGCTGATCTTGGCGTAATGCTGAGTGACTAGAAGCACGTTCCTGGCCGCGAGATCTCTGTGAACAAAGTTGTGCTCTTCCAGGTACTTCATTCCCATAGAGACCTGATGAACCAGCTCTGTGATGTTCTTTATAGAGATGTGTCTGAAAACAGAAGGGAAATCTATGAAGATATTTTTGGTGCGAAACTACTGAATGCCTGTGACAGTGGAATTTGTAGTTGTTGAGAATAGCCACACATGTGCATCAGTAAATTTGATGGGAAATGATTTAAGAGTTGCAAACTTTTTTATCTTCCACAAACACAACATAACAGTTACACCTTCACAAATCCTTCATTGCAGGTGCACAAATCCTATTCTACAAATCACAAATTAAGAAACTCGTACGCTTACATGTTTGCTACAGTTGCTTCAGTGAATATGGTGCAAAACGTATTTACACACCTGCATCAAAACATGTGATGATGAACACAGAGAAATTTAGCTCATTAGCAAATCAGTATGTGAATTCATCCAATGAGAGCTGCACACTTGTAGAATATTTTCTCACAAATGTCTTGTATATTTTTCTAGCACAAAGTACATAACTACAGCTGCTTGAATCTGCTGCGACGAATCTCAAACACTGTTTTTCGCTTTCAAGTGACAAGTTTCACGCGCTCTACCTTTTGCATGAAGTGCACCGTGAAATGTGGTGCAAAAGTCAGTTGTGCATCTGAAGAGGCAGTGGGCGGAGCCCACATTAATATTCATGAGTTTCCCAGGCAAACGCACAACCGGCGCTGCGCCATAGAATGTCGCTGAATAGGTTCACGCCCACTTTTGGGGGAAAACAAAGTAGACTCCCCATAGACAAAATAACAGCAAAAACCAACGTCTGTACACAGCCGACAGGTGTAAATAACTTAAGAAATCACTTACAAGTGTCTTACCTGGACATTTACTTGTACCTAATCGATACACCAGGTAAGCCCCTGAATGATTTTATTTCGTTTTTTAAAGTAAAAAACCTTAATGTATATATTATGAATTTATGATGATGATGACAGGTAACATTAGCCTGGGCAAGTTGATAACGGGCATAAAAAAATGTATCTTTTTTTTGATGCTCTATGGCAGGCAGGGTGGACATATAATTACTTGACATGTTTTATATAAATGATTTCATAAGTTATTTACACCTATCGGCTGTGTACGGACGTTGGTTTTTGCCGTTATTTTGTATTAAAGTCTATGTAGAGTCAAACAAATATAGTTTGTTTCCCCCAAAAGGGGGCGGGGACAAAATTGACAGTTAAGTTCCCGGATGTGCCATTGCTTGGAACGGCATTCAAGTTCATACTCCTCGTTTCTCAGCAGGTTAAATGGATTATTTCAAAAAAGGTAAATATAGTTTACGCGAACTTGTTACAACTACAATTGTTTATCGTTTCGTTAAGTTCATAGTGTGTTCATTGCTGGCATTCGCATCATGTAGGCCTATATAAAGTACAGCAAACTCCAACTCGTCTTATAAATGGCATCTTGCGAAGCTTTTTTAACTGTAGATTTAAAAAGTGCTAACTTAAAATACAATTGTGTATAATTTCATAAAGTTCATAATGTTTTTATTAGTTTGCACATTTTGTGCATTCATTAATGACTAATGGTGTGTTCACGTGCTATGGTTTTTAAAAGTCCACAAGTTTGCAACTCTTGAAACATTTCTCTCTGTGACTTCAAATTTACTGATACACATGTGTGGCTATATTCTCTACAACTACAAATATCAGTGTCACAGGCATTCAGTAGTTTTGGACTAAAAATATCTTCATAGAAATCAATTCAATTTTAGGCTTCTATGTAAATAGTGACACTGCTACTATTGCTTATGACCTATGTTGCTGTCTGGGATGGCACAGTTTTTTGCGGTCACATGACTTCAGTAGACTTGCAATATCGTGCACAGTTTGTATGGTATTTTTATGGTGCATTTTTAAAAATGATGCCATGCTCTCTGTGGTCACTCTAAACCGTTGTTGTGTTGAAAAGAGTTTTGTGAGCAGTTGTTTAATATAAATACAATCTTGTGACCATGCAATATTGTGAATATACAGGGGTTGGACAAAATAACATTCATTATTATAGAGATTAATATTATTTTTGTAGGCTATAGTTAAAAAAAAAAAAACATTGTGATTATCCTTTATCATTTTGTTGTTTATATTCTCTAGTCCATCCATGCAGTGTAAGTGCTTTCCAGCTACGCCGAATGTGAAACGGGACTTGTCAGACGTCCAAAAAGCAACAATGGATTTCAATAGTCTTAATGATTATTAGGCTACTGTGTGTACACATGGCAAGACTTCATTTGCAAGAAGAAAACTGAACGTGTATGACAGGGACCATCAAATGCTGTAAAATAAGTTCTAGGTCTAATGGTAGCTATAATCATAGCTTTTTGCAAATAAGCTGATTATTTTATTTGAAAATATTCACACATTCGCTCTTATTTGTATATAATATGTCACAAATGCAAAACGTCTTTAGTTTCACCACATTCAGTTGCGCATTACACCAATCATCTATTAAACGTTTAGCTTACACTTTCCCACGCACTCTTGCCCTGCTAAAACTGTCATGCTGTATCTCACACCCGCCCTCTGTGAACACTAAGCTTTCTCTTTAATCTGATTGATCATCTCTATCATTTTGACATTGGCGAGTTACTGTAGACCGCTGAGGCAGACCAGCCTAAAAATTGTACTTTTAAAACTTTTTGGTCATCGTAACAACAAACGCATGCATGAGTAACAGCGTAATGCAGTGCAGCGGAGCAGACATCAGCCTCTCATCTGTCCTGAAACATACTTGTTCTTCTGTAGGAACTTGTGCAGCGGCCCCAGCTCCGCGAGCTCCATGACCAGCATGAGATTCTCCGCCTCACAGATGCCGATCATGCGGACGATGTAGGGGTTATCTAGCTGCTGCATGACGTTAGCTTCCCGCAGCATCTCATCCTTCACCGCCGCGTTATCATCATCGTTTTTCAGGATCTTCACAGCAACAACCTTCTGCGTTCTGGAGGAAGAGATACACATTTGAAAATGAACACACAGTATATTGCGTTTGCGTGGGTTTTACATGTACAGGCTATTTCAGGAGATCTGTAGCAGCGCCTAAACTTTGGCACAGTTTGCTTAAACATATTAGAGACGCTACTACTGTGCAGGGTTTTAAAGGACAAACGAAAACACATCTGCTTTCAATGGCTTTTAATCAGTGACAATTTTATTATATGTGTTGCCTATGTGATGCTTTTTCTCTGTGTGATATTGTAAAGCACATTGGTCAACTTGTGTTGTTTAAATTGTGCTGTATATATACTGTAGATAAAGTTGCTATTGCTATTACAGTGCAAATGTGTCTGTAAATGCCAAGAGAGATTCAGAGCTTCATATCAATGTAATAATGGTAGTTAGCGTTGGAAAACTTAATACTTGTGGTTGGGAAAATGTTAGGAAATTTGTAATTGTGATAAAGTTTTAAAAAACTTTGCTTTTACAAAATTAGCTATTTCTTTCTAAATTAACGGAGAGTTCCGTAATTTATGAGACTTTTGCTACTTTTGTGTGCTTATATTATCAAAGTATCAAAAATGCGGTCGGGGAAAGAGTTAAGAACAAGGACGTGACATCAGGTTTTGTTTTGTTCATTAATTAATGAAGCCACACTAAACAGAACCGCTATATATTCTCTCATACTTGTACAATACTATTGGATTTTGTTTTGGAGACTTGGCTCGGTTTATTGTAAATGGAAAAAGAGTTGATTTCAACACATTTACCATCGTCCGCTTTTAAGTTTCTTGATTTTTCACTAAAATGTCGTCAAACTCAGGGCTTAAAGACAATTTTTGCACCAGTAAAATGATCTTTCAGTTAAATAACAAATTGGTATTGACCTTTATTGATCTTCAAGGTCAAAATTTGAATGTATGAATTTAGTTTTTATGCATTTTGTGTGTTGTTGATGAATATCAATACATGACGAAACACACTTGTGCAACCAAACCGTGTTTCCCATTATGCTTTGTGTCAAGAAATGACCTTCAGTAGTGGCCAAAAGTGACGTCTAGTGGGGATATTCGTTTTTAATGACCCTAGAAGTTTGATTAAAACCCTACAAGTTAAACCATTTAAAGGCTAATTTTTTGAAACAATTTTTTTTACAAATATGAGAGAAGAACAGTTTTTATAACTAAGCCAAAAAAAAAAGCTCACATAAATGTATACATTGACTACAACATAATAAGTTACCAATATTTAGTTAGTTAGTTCTTATTTTCTTTGTATGGCAGCCTGATAACTAAAGTCTGTCAAATTATAATTATCACCAATAAAGCAACACACTCCAAGCACAACACATTTTTTTATGTTGTGGTGAAGATGTCAGTTTAGGACTTCACTTTTGGCCTCAACTATAGATAAAGCATGTCTTTGATAAGAGATGAAAAAAAAGAAATTGTCCAGCAAGTTTCATTTATGACCAAAATCACTTGAATGCAAACATAGTTTTAGTTATGTTAATTCTAAACTTATCTACAAAACACTATTTAAATTAGGTAAATTGCAGAAAGTTTTAAAATACAAACCCTTTCCAGAATGTTTGAGAAATATCAATAAAACACTACCATACAAGTCCTATAATAAACATAAAACGGCAACGTTGGATGCATGTTAATTGCGTAGTTGCTAATACAGTATTGTATTGTTTGTTTTTTGATTGAAGTAAAAAGAAAATTCAGGTTTTTACAATACAATAAATAATACTTTTGGATCCAATTTTTAAAAGCAAGAAAAAGGACTTATAAGATCTAAGATAAAAGTTTGTTTGATTGACTGATTTTTTGGGCATCAGATTTGAACCTTAAAATACTAATTTAAAACAATCCACATGAGATTTGAATGAGTTTTCTGTGTGAATTTGGTTGACTAACTTTTTCATCTGGTAGACCCCTCTTAGGACAGTGCCAAAGTTTCCTGATCCCAGCTCTCCATCTTCCAGTGTAAGGTCGCTCCGGTTCACGGTAGTGGATCGCAGCTCTTCAGGATCTGCATAGGGACTTTCATACACCTGTGTGTCCATTGGCATAGCCTCTAAGAAAACACAGAGCACAGAGATTAGGATTACAAGAACTACATCAGGCTCGGGTTCACACTGCCAGTCGAAAGTTTGAACACACCTGCTCATTCTTGATCATTAAAACTATGAAAATCAAACAAATCAAAGTATGATTACAGTTCAGCTGCATCATGGGATGTTTTTAAAATAGTGAGCCTGACATATCTTTTCCTTCACCGTCTACTTTACTTACATCCATTAAGAAATCCATATATAGGCACATATCAGTCCAAAAGGAAAGCCTTTAGATTAAAAGAGTCAGGTGTGCAAGCTTTGACTGCAAGTGTAAATGTTGAAGCAAAACTAAGTAAACAAACCTTTGCCGAAGATATTAGGATTAGGAAGTTCACCCCTGCCGTTTGCTCTAATGTTATAAGGATTTTCAACCTGACCCTACAAGCACACAACACAATTACAATTACGAAAATACACAAATCCATACAGAAAAAGCGGAGAGGACACAGGCATGTTATCTGAAATGCCTGCATGCATCAATGGAAAAGAAGGACAGGTTCAAACCAAACTTTCCTGTGTTCTTCATGGCACCTTAAATCAGAATTAAAGGCAGAATTACATTTACTGAGATGTTTCAATGGTGCAGTAAGTGAATGGCAGTTCATATGATGTGGTCAGTGTCCATGAAGAAGAGGAGAACCTTCTTCCAAAAGGTCAAAAAGCCAACACATAGTGTATAAATTAAAAAAAGAAACAACACAAGAAAAGAGATCTCTTGCAGATAGGATTGATAATTATATGATTTATATCATTAAAAAGGAGTGATAGAAAAGGAGAATGGAAATATGGATGTACTGTATGGTTAGGGTAATTCAACTGTTAGAAGCTTGAAAAGCATCTAGATAATTTTTAACACAAATGATTGTCATCTCTTCCAAAAAAAAAAACATTGCCTTTGTTCCAAACACTGAGCAACTTGTGAGTAATTTCAACTCCTTTGACTAATTTCAGTGCCGGAGGAGGTGTCTCAAAAGGGAGATCAATCATGCGACCTCCCTTTTAGACCTGTTTAGATTCCACATCTGGGCCTTGTGGAATCCACGTGTGCCAGATCTGGGCCGGATCTGCTCCGACACAAGGTTGCTAATCATATTAAAGTAATTAATATGAAAAATGCAAAGGTCAGTAACAATGTAGAAGTCTTAGTCGTCACTTTTAATCAATTTAATGCATCCTTGTTGAATAAAAGTAATAATAACAATTTTGAATAAATAAAAAAATGTACTGCCCCAAATTTTCAAACGATAACGTCATTTTAAAACGTTTTCTCAGATGGATGTTAGAGCCAAATAACCCCCCCCCCCCCCCCCCCAATTATTTTTAAATATTCTGTAATAAATAGTCTAAATACTGTAACCATCCTTGCCAATGAAGCTTAGAATGTAAATAATTTTCTATTTTTGTTTTATTGTTGAAGAATGATTTAAAGGGGTGGTAAAATGCCATTTTCACAAGATGTAAAATAAATCTCTGATGTCCCCAGTGTGTGTGTGTGAAGTTTTAGCACAAAATACCCCACAGATATTTTATATACAGTAGCATTTATATGGCAAAAATGCACAGTTTTGTGCCTGGCCCTTTAAATGCAAATGAGCTGCTGCAGAGGGCAGGGTTTCAAGAGCTCTGTGTGTTAGCAGCAGACACACTAAAATGACAGAAACTGTTCTCCCTTTAATGTTAAAATGGAGTCAATCAAAAAATGGAGAGACTCAAGAAGAAGTGACAACATGTAGAATACAACAAGATGTCTCTGAATGGTTAGTTGATGAATTTATGTTGCTGTTGTGGAGTTTACTATCTCCAATTAGCATATTCTGTCATGTAATCTAAAAAAATCACTCATATAGGAACTGTTGTGAGATGCACACAGAGTGACTTTCTATTGCATGTGAAAAGATGGATGCTAACTTTTCCTCTTTTCAACATCGACTGAGTGTTCCCGAGGGTGGGGTTTATGTACATTTTAGGGTTGGTGATGTCACTAACCCTGGAGAAATGTCATGTAGTCCCTACCAGCCGTTTGTTGCAGTCCTTTTCTTTAAAAGCAAATATCTTCCTTTGCTTTGAACTTTTAGCGTTATAACTGTGATAATGTTGTTTATGCTCAAACAGCATTATTACACACTAACTTAAGTTAGAAAAGTGAAATCATACTTTACCACCCCTTTAAGTTTTTAAATCTGGACAGGTAAAACATCTTAAACTCGTCTAGCTGGTCTACTGAACCCCACTAAAATCAGCAAAGACCATCAAACCAGTGTAAATGTTGTATATAATATAAACAATTATTAATATTAAAGTATTATAAACACTTTTAACTACAGAGAAATAAAAGGGAATATAATGTGCCCTGATTTATCCACCTTATTTTGCATCAAGGAAATATGGATGTACAACACTTCCGATTCATTCATTAGCTGCAATATATTTTGATATGAATTAAAATATCATGATAACAAATAAAAGTTTACAACATTAAGCAGCATAACGGACTGTTTCTGTACAGCTACAAATATCTGGAAGCAAACGACACCGGAAGCCTTGCTTATTCAAGTTATAAATGGACACGTCCATCGTCTTGCGTTCAAAATAAGGTGGACAGGCAATCAAGGGGAAATGAGGTGAAATGGACAGAACGAAAACTGTGTAAAAGGCAACTATTCTTTTAATCGAACAGAGAGTAAATGTATGGAAGCTTGTTTCCGCCACTGAATAAAAAAAATTAAAAAAATAATTGTGACTTTTTATCTCACAATTCTGACTTTTTTTCTAACAATTGCGAGTTTATATCTCGCAATTTTGACTTTATTTATCAGAATTGCGAGATAAAAAGTCAGAATTGCGCGATAGAAAGTCAGAATTGCGTGATAAAAAGTCAAAATTGCTAGACATAAAGTCACAATTGCGTATTATAAAGTCAGAATTGCGAGATATAATGTCAGAATTGCGAGATATAAAGTCAGAATTGCGAGATATAACGTCAGAATTGCGAGATATAAAGTCAGAATTGCGAGATATAAAGTCAGAATTGCGAGATATAAAGTCAGAATTGCGAGATATAAAGTCAGAATTGCGAGATATAAAGTCAGAATTGCGAGATATAAAGTCAGAATTGCGAGATATAACGTCAGAATTGCGAGATATAAAGTCAGAATTGCGAGATATAACGTCAGAATTGCGAGATATATCGTCAGAATTGCGAGATATAAAGTCAGAATTGCGAGATATAACGTCAGAATTGCGAGATATAAAGTCAGAATTGCGAGATATAAAGTCAGAATTGCGAGATATAAAGTCAGAATTGCGAGATATAACGTCAGAATTGCGAGATATATCGTCAGAATTGCGAGATATAAAGTCAGAATTGTGAGATATAAAGTCAGAATTGCGAGATATAACGTCAGAATTGCGAGATATAAAGTCAGAATTGCGAGATATAAAGTCAGAATTGCGAGATATAAAGTCAGAACTGCGAGACATAACGTCAGAATTGCGAGATATAAAGTCAGAATTGCGAGATATAACGTCAGAATTGCGAGATATAACGTCAGAATTGCGAGATATAAAGTCAGAATTGCGAGATATAAAGTCAGAATTGCGAGATATAACGCCAGAATTGCGAGATATAAAGTCAGAATTGCGAGATATAAAGTCAGAATTGCGAGATATAACGCCAGAATTGCGAGATATAAAGTCAGAATTGCGAGATATAACGTCAGAATTGCGAGAAATAAAGTCAGAATTGCGAGATATAACGTCAGAATTGCGAGATATATCGTCAGAATTGCGAGAAATAAAGTCAGAATTGCGAGATATAAAGTCAGAATTGCGAGATATAAAGTCAGAATTGCGAGAAATAAAGTCAGAATTGCGAGATATAACGTCAGAATTGCGAGAAATAAAGTCAGAATTGCGAGATATAAAGTCAGAATTGCGAGATATAACGTCAGAATTGCGAGAAATAAAGTCAGAATTGCGAGATATAACGTCAGAATTGCGAGATATATCGTCAGAATTGCGAGATATAAAGTCAGAATTGCGAGATATAAAGTCAGAATTGCGAGATATAACGTCAGAATTGCGAGATATAAAGTCAGAATTGCGAGATATAAAGTCAGAATTGCGAGATACAGTATAACGTCAGAATTGCGAGATATAAAGTCAGAATTGGGTGATATAAAGTCGCAATTCTGAGAAAAAAAAGACAGAAGTGCGACTTTTTATCTCACAATTCTGACTTTTTTCTCACAATTGCGAGTTTACATCTCGCAATTCTGACTTTATAACACATAATTGCAAGTTTATATGTCGAAATTCTGACATCTTTTCTCAGAATTGTGAGATTTAAACTCGCAATTGCGAGTAATTAGGCCAATTCTAAGGGGAAAAAAAGAATAACTTTTTCCCCCTCAGAATAGTTTATATCTTACAATTCTGACGTTATATCTCGCAATTCTGACTTTATATCTCGCAATTCTGACTTTATATCTCACAATTCTGACTTTATATCTCGCAATTCTGACTTTATATCTCGCAATTCTGACTTTATATCTCACAAATCTGACTTTCTATCTCGCAATTCTGACTTTATATCTCGCAATTCTGACTTTATATCTCACAAATCTGACTTTCTATCTCGCAATTCTGACTTTATATCTCGCAATTCTGACTTTATATCTCGCAATTCTGACTTTATATCTCACAAATCTGACTTTCTATCTCGCAATTCTGAGAAATAATTTCCGAATTGCGAGAAGTAAACTTGCAATTGTGATAAAAAAGTCAGAATTGTGAGATAAAAAGTCACAATTATCTTTTATATTTTTCATTCAATGGCGGAAACAAGCTTCCATATAAATGCATCCGTATTTATACGGATGAAAAGAGTGAATGTGAGTTATTGCTGGTGATTGGATGTGATGTACAGTGAATGGAGGAAGAGATCAGAGAGGGTGTAGGGCGTCCCACAGGCAAAGTTAGAAGCAAAAACCACACGCAAGCAGACGGGGGTCCTACCACTGCCAGTGGGGGATAAGGAGGACGACAGGGGGGTGTTAATGCACCTTTTTTTGGCCAGGTTTGGGGAAGGAGTATGATTTGATTCTGGAGAGTATTCCACCTGTGGCACCTTGCTAGAAACCACAATTTTAAAGAGCATAAGGTTATTTTATCCTACACTATTTGATGCTTATATTTAATGCTTTACATCTGTGACCCATTAGTATTGTGTCAAACATTACAACAACAAAGCTAAACGCACAAAAAATGAGTTTCTTCAATAAATAAATGTCCATTCAATGTTCATTCAGTAGCATTCACATTTCCAGTGGCCAATGTGTTAAATGGACTGGTACAGTCTAGGCAGTGGTTCTCAGCAGGCTTTGCTTCAGGACCTAGATATTAGACTTGATGAAATTTTAAAAAGTATTACATAAACTGTCTAAACCCAAATTAATGAGCATGCCGTAAGCTGAATGAATAAGAAAAATGTTCATTTACCATGGCTTCTAAATACCTCTTGAACTTCAGTGGTTTCATGCTCTTGGCAGCCAATAATTTGCAGAACAGAAACAAATTGTTGTCAGGACATGTCATGTTTATCTCTAATGTGCTCAATCATGCATAATCCGCATATTTTTTTTGGAAATTGCTTATGTTTTTGAGGATGTTTGAGATATTTCAAGTCAGACTATATGGAGCCACTATAAGGACACACGATGAGGGAAAAAATCTGATCGGAGGAAATATTTCCCTCGCAAAACTTTTGCGTTCCACAAAGAAATGTTGTATTTCCTTTTAGAAAGTCTCAAATGTGTCCGAGCCTCAGAGTTAGATGCAGACAGCATGATTCCTCATTCTGGGCTGGAGGATTCTTAGGGCTTTTAGATCCAGAGGTAGCAGAGAGCGGGAGAAACAGGGTATCATCGCCCATCTCAAACTCAGCTTCCGCCAACTTGACCTGTGAGCTTGCAAACGAACGCACAGTTTCTTGGAGGAACGCATAACTAATGCAAGAGGATGCAAATTTCTCAGAGGAATGCAAAGGTTTTTCTTTCCTGGATTAATGCAAAACTTTTTGAGAACAAACTCAATCTTTCTTGGATGAAAACGAAACTTTTGCATACAAATGCAAAGTTTTCTCTTAAAGGGATACTCCACTTTTTTTTGGAAATAGGCTCGTTTTACCACTCCCCCAGAGTTGAACAGTTGAGTTTTACCATTTTTTAATCCATTCAGCCCATTTTCTGATATTTAGAAGAATATCAGTAACCAGACAGTTTCTGGTCTCATTGACTTCCATAGTAGGAAAAAATATACTATGGAAGTCAATGAGACCAGAAACTGTCTGGTTGCGGATATTCTTTTAAATATCAGAAAATCGAATGAATACATCCGAAAATGGTAAAACCCAACGGTTTAACTCTGGGGGAGTGGTAAAATGAGCCTATTTCCCAAAAAAGTGGAGTATCCCTTTAAATGCAAAACTTTTGTGAGAAAATTCAGCACACAACCATTGTGCATTTTGCATTGTCTTTCCCTATTGTCTGTGGCACCATTTTTGTGACACGACCCAACTAAATTAATAACTTTTTTTAACCATCACTGAACTTTTTCTTCTAGAAACAAACTTGGTTGCATTATTTTCCTGTTGTCTCTGTAAAGCTGCTTTTGAAACAATCTCTATTGTAAAAAGCGCTGTATACATACAGTAAATGTGACTTGACCATTTGAGAACCACTTTTTTTTATTCACACAAGCAATAACTTGCATCATTTTAAATGATTGAGCAAATAAAAAGTTTAATTTCCTTAATTATTTGTGTGTGAAACAAAGAACAATTGTTTGTGGATATTTAAACCAGTACAATAGTCCTCCGAGTGGTTCATATTGTCAACATGTCAGTGCATTTTAATGTACATGTTCACGTAAACTCTGTTCTAACACATTCTGACCGTGTGTTTGTTGTAGTTGTGAAAGTACTCACCAGTGAATGATGCGACGGCCTCGGGCAGGACTCGGTTAGCACTCGGAGAAGGCCGTCAGGCTTGTACGAATAGTGTTCTACCAGCTATAATACATTGCACATCGATGTCAAATTCTGGGCATCATCACAGTCACAATGTTTCAGCATATCGTTACAGTACATAGTTTATGCATCATTTGACAAACAATCATCTACCTAACACCAAGTGTACTTTCCTTTCATGTTTTGCTTCTTCACATGCTCTCGATCAGCACATTTGAAACGCTACACAGTAACGCAGGGATGTGACGCATCTCCAAAATCAAGCAATTTCTATATTAAAATACATTTTTAATGCACACCCACCTCACTCGAACCATGCAGCGCTCTTCTAATCACAAAGTGATAGATGTTTGTCAAGGCTAGTTAATGGCTTGTCTGTAGCTTTGCTAAAGCTTTGATGCAGTGCATCATGTACAGCCACGCAACCCTTTAGCCCAACCAGGAAATCCAAATATAACACGTCATTTGCCCTGTTGGTCAACATTTTCAAGACAATTGTCTACCTCTACAAGACTGGGTTACACTTTATTCTGATGGTCTACTTTAGACTCTCTACTGACTACAAGTAACTTTACAACTACATGTCAACTTACTCTACTAACGCGCCTAACCTGACAGCCTACTAATCATCTAATGAGAGTTAGTTGACCTGTTAGAAGACATTCAATTTAAAGTCACTTTTGTTTACTTGTAACTAGGGCTGTCAAACGATTAATCACGATTAATCGCATCCAAAATATAAGTTTGTGTTTACATAATATATCTGGGTGCACTGTGTATAATTATTTTATATATATACACACACATGCTTGTATTTATTTAAGAAATATTTCATGTATATACTGCATATAGATTTATATATAATTTATATTATATATAAATATAAATATTTTATATATAAATACTTTTTTTTCTTAAATATACATGTGTGTGTGTGTGTGTGTGTGTATTTATTTATATACAAAATAATTATACACAGTGCACCCACATATTTAATGTAAACACAAACTTTTATTTTGGATGCGATTATTCGCGATTAATCGTTTGACAGCCCTACTTGTAACTTTTCAACTACATGTCAACTAACTCTCAGAGTATTAGTAGACTGTCTGATTAATGTCTGTGAACACTTTATTGTGATGCTCTACTGACTATAAGTAACTTTACAACTACATGTCAACTTAAAATACTAAACCTAACTGTCTACTAATACTTTAATGAGAGTTAGTTGACATGTAGTTGAAAAGTTACAAGTAAAAATAAGGAACTTTCACATCTTTTATCTTTCAGTAACTTTTCACACCTTCTAACATGTCAACTAACTGTCATTAGAGGATTAGTAGGCTGTCAGGTTAGGCGCATTAGTAGAATAAGTTGACATGTAGTTGACAAGTTACTTGTAGTTAGTAGAATATCTAAAGTGGACCATCGAAATAAAGTGCAACCCAATATGGTTTTGTGACAGATTATCCAATAGAAAGTCCTAAACATAAATATATGACTTATTGCTAAATACCCGAGATGATTATTTCCTACACATACTGTATAGACCTCACCGCTCTGAAGTCATTAGCAGGTTTGACGTGTCTCTTGACAGGTTTAATTACCTGCCAAAGTGTGTCGAACTTCTTCCCATCAGGAATGGAGAGTTTGCCAGCCCTGTCCTTATCAATGCGATAGTGCATGACTTGGTTATTATGCAGGAGACACAGAGCATAGGACACGTTTCTGCCATCGTTTTCTCTCTGTCTAATTCTGTCAGGAGGAGAGAAAAGTACACTGTATATGTCAAGCAGAAGATAAGACAGCTCTTGCAGTAAAACCTCTGATTATACACACATCAACACTAGATGGAGCTGTAGATGTTTTTTTTTTTTTAAACATAGATTCGCTATTCAGATTCAGTATGCAGTGGATGTGGCTAAACTAATTTTTTAATCAAAGTGGAAATATAGAAATAAACAATAACACATTTTGATTACTTTTTTTTTGCTTTAGTAAAAACTAGAAAGTTGAAAGCTAATGACAAAGTCTTCACGACGATAAAACCGTATTTGTTTTGTAAATAAACGTTCTTCTTTTTCCATGTTTCTGTAGACTGCGCGCGCGGGCACATGCGCACACACACACACACACACACTATGTTTTAAGATGGTAGCCAGTGATCTATTTAAAGCAGGTGGAGAATGTTCACTGCCTCTCTACCCCCACCCAGCCCTGCTCTTGTTTTCCGCCTCCACACACACACACACACACACACACTGCGTGTTCTTCGGTCACTTCAGGAAGTCCTCTCGAACAGTGTCACAGCGGAAACCACACACTGCCTCTTCTCTGCCTCGCTTTCTTTCACTTCAGAGCAGTGGTGCTGCAGTCCAAACCCGGGCTTCACACATGCAGCCACACATTCAGTCGTCAGATTAATCTAACCTTATACAGTATATCCAAGTTATTTCTTTGCAATACTTTTGAGATTTTAATTGTAAGATTTGTGGTTAACTCAAAATGTTATATAAAATCTTAATCATGATAGGCTACTAAAGAAATAATACATTAAAGCACATGAAAACAGTCATAATTGACTTTAAATGAATGGAAACGCTACATTATTTAGATTCATGTAATGCATGCAACATTATAACAACATACCACTTTTATTTCAGTTTTCCAAGCAAAATTAAATCAAATGCAGTTGGTTGATTGAACAAAAACAGTTACGTTTTTAAGCACTTGGTTTTGTCACGGGGTATGGTGCAGGAGTGCAGGAGGGTAGGCAGAAGGAACGGGAGGAGTCCAGAGGAGTACGAAGATGCGGGTTTTTAATCAAAAATACAGGCAGGGAGACAGGGTAACAGGAGCAAATACCGGGTAACATTAAACATCGACTGACAAAGACAGACTGAAAATGATGGAACTAAATAGACAGAGGAATCAAACTAAATGGAGTGCAAACAGGTGAAAATGATGACGAGCAGACGAGGAACAGGTGGCTGATGAGGGAGTGAGATCAGGAGAGGAAACAAAAGGATCCGGGGAAGCGTGGTGCAGATGACGAGACAAACAGGTGAAGACGAAGACTGTGACATCACTCCCCCCTCCCGGTAGGCGTGACCTCACGCCGTAACATCCGCGGGGAGGGGGGGGTGGGCGCCCTGGAGGCCGTGGAGGACGTGGTCAGGCGCAGGAAGCCCCCCAGGGCGGAGCAGGATGAGGGCGTGGCCAGGATGGAGCAGGATGAGGGCGTGGCCAGGGCGGAGCAGGATGAGGGCGTGGCCAGGGCGGAGCAGGATGAGGGCGTGGCCAGGGCCCTTCGGGTGGCCACGGCGGAGAGAGCCCTTCAGGAGGCCGTGGCGGTGAGAGCCCTTCGGGAGGCCACGGCGGTGAGAGCCCTTCGGGCGGCCACGGCGGTGAGAGCCCTTCGGGAGGCCACGGCGGTGAGAGCCCTTCGGGAGGCCACGGCGGTGAGAGCCCTTCGGGAGGCCACGGCGGTGAGAGCCCTTCGGGAGGCCACGGCGGTGAGAGCCCTTCGGGAGGCCGTGGCTGGGACACTGGGCCCCCCCCCAAAAAATATTTGGGTTGAGGCCCCGGGTGAAGGGCAGATGGGGAGTGGATGGTCTCGGGCTGGACGGTCTGGACGGTCTCGGGCTGGAGGGTCTGGACGGTCTCGGGCCGGACGGTCTGGACGGTCTCTGGCCGGACGGTCTGGCCGGTCTCTGGCCGGACGGTCTGGCCGGTCTCTGGCTGGACGGGCTGGACGGTCTCTGGCTGGACGGGCTGGACGGTCTCTGGCTGGCCGGTCTGGACGGTCTCTGGCTGGACGGTCTGGACGGTCTCTGGCTGGACGGTCTGGACGGTCTCTGGAGGGCTGGACGGAACCAGCAGTGAAGAGCACACAGACTCTGGAGGGCTGGACGGAACCAGCAGTGAAGAGCATATAGTCTCTGGAGAGCTGGACGGAACCAGCAGTGAAGAGCATACAGTCTCTGGGGGGCTGGACGGAACCAGCAGTGAAGAGCTTACAGTCTCTGGTGGGCTGGACGGAACCAGCAGTGAAGAGCTTACAGTCTCTGGTGGGCTGGACGGAACCAGCAGTGAAGAGCTGACAGTCTCTGGTGGGCTGGACGGAACCAGCAGTGAAGAGCTTACAGTCTCTGGTGGGCTGGACGGAACCAGCAGTGAAGAGCTTACAGTCTCTGGTGGGCTGGACGGAACCAGCAGTGACGAGCGTTCAGTCTCTGGATGGCTGGACGGAACCAGCAGCGAAGAGCATACAGTCTCTGGAGAGCTGGACGGAACCAGCAGTGACGAGCATAAAGTCTCTGGAGAGCTGGACGGAACCAGCGGTAAAGAGCATACAATCTCTGGAGAGCTGGACGGAACCAGCGGCGAAGAGCATTCAATCTCTGAAGAGCTGGACGGAACCAGCGGTGAAGAACATTTAGTCTCTGGAGAGCTGGACGGAACCAGCGGTGAAGGGCCTTTAGTCTCTGGAGAGCTGGACGGAACCAGCAGTGAAGAGCTTACAGTCTCTGGTGGGCTGGACGGAACCAGCAGTGACGAGCGTTCAGTCTCTGGATGGCTGGACGGAACCAGCAGTGTAGAGCATTCAAACTCTGGAGAGCTGGACGGGACCAGCGGTGAAGAGCATTTAGTCTCTGGAGAGCTGGACGGAACCAGCGGTGAAGAGCCTTTAGTCTCTGGAGAGCTGGACGGAACCAGCGGTGAAGAGCCTTTAGTCTCTGGAGAGCTGGACGGAACCAGCGGTGAAGGGAGGTTCGGCTCGGGAGGGCTGACGGTGCGCGCAGGCTCGGCAGGGCTGACGGTGAGCGCGGGCTCGGCAGGGCTGACGGTGCGCGCAGGCTCGGCAGGGCTGACGGTGAGCGCGGGCTCGGCAGGGCTGACGGTGAGTGCGGGCTCGGCAGGGCTGACGGTGAGCGCTGACTCGGCTGGGCTGACGGTGACCAGAGAAGATGAGGGTTCAGGGGTTGGAGTGGTGCTGGTGACTTCTTCCACGTAGAATGGGGATTCACAGCACACCAGCACCCACTCCACACAGGCGAGGAAATCATCGGCTGGACCGCTCCCTGGGAGGCGTGCCCGGGTCCGCTCGCTGAGGCTGGCGATGTAGAAAACACACAGCGAGCGGTCCGGGTAGTGGGTGTGGAACGCCAACTCCAGAAAGTCCCTGGTATGGGACTCCAGGGAGCGGTCTTCCTGGTCCAAACAGAGGAGGCTCACCGCTGGAAGGTCCATCACTCTTAGTTAAATCTTGGTCAGTCGATCTGTCACGGGGTATGGTGCAGGAGTGCAGGAGGGTAGGCAGAAGGAACGGGAGGAGTCCAGAGGAGTACGAAGATGCGGGTTTTTAATCAAAAATACAGGCAGGGAGACAGGGTAACAGGAGCAAATACCGGGTAACATTAAACATCGACTGACAAAGACAGACTGAAAATGATGGAACTAAATAGACAGAGGAATCAAACTAAATGGAGTGCAAACAGGTGAAAATGATGACGAGCAGACGAGGAACAGGTGGCTGATGAGGGAGTGAGATCAGGAGAGGAAACAAAAGGATCCGGGGAAGCGTGGTGCAGATGACGAGACAAACAGGTGAAGACGAAGACTGTGACAGGTTTATGTTATACAATACCATTTAAAAGTTTGGGGTCTATTGTATGAAAGAGGTCTGCCACCAAGGCTGCATTTAGTTGATGAAAAATACAGTAAAAACGGCAATTTTGGGAAATATTACCAATTAAAAAAAATTAGATTTTTTTTTTTCAGGTTTCTTTGATGAATAAAAAGTTCAAAAGAGCAGCATTTATTTGAAACATAATAAGCCATGGAAAAGTCTTTACTCTCACTTTTGATCAAGTGAATGCATCTTTGCATGATAAAATGATTATTATTATAATTTAAATCCTGCTCACACTAAAATTTTGAACTATAGAGTAGATCTATACGTATATATCCTATAGCTAGTATTCTGGGTGATTCTTATGTGATGAAATCCAAGATCATTTCTCATTTTTCTTGGATAAGTCATGTAAATAGGACTTACAGGAATTTTCCGTTGACGTGTGAGCTCCGGCGCAGACGCAGCTCCGAGTCCTCGCGGTCGATCTTGCCATGGAACCAGGGCATCTTCTCATGCGCTGTAGTGGAGATGAGCTTCTCCAGCTGAGGTCTCTGGCTGATGATGGCCTGCTCCAGAGCCGAACCCTGACACACAACACACAACTAACTAACTGCTTCTTTTATATCACATAATGTACATTTACGCTTACTTTTTAAATGGGTGATCGGATGCCAATTTCTCTTTTATATGGTATTTGCATATAAATGTGTCTGCAGTGTGTGGACACAATCACCATACAATGGGAAAAATCCATTCAATCCTTTTTTAAAAAACCTCAAAAAGACTAAACACTCTCAATAATCAAGCCGTGTGGATTTTCTGAGCAATATGATGTCATATTGAAAGTGAGCAGTATTATTAAATATAGTATATTACCAAAGTCCTTTTATTACTTTTTTATAAATTGTCTCTGATATTACACATTGGAACGTTGTTGCTGTTCACAGTCAGGGACTATTTTTTTTTCTAGCGGAAGGAAGGCTTTTAGTGATTTTACTTCATAAAAGTTGCACTAATACATATATATTTTTTACTTTAATATTTGTATTGTGTGGAAACCGTTTTATAAAAGCAATAAGGTACTTGAAGCAAGTGCTGTATCGTGAATAGGTGGTTTGCAGTCACGTGATTGTGTTGACGCGAGGAATGATGGAGGGCAAGGAGTGAAGAGCGCAATGGACGAGATGGAGGAAAATCCGTACTGTACTACTTTAGACGCTATTACAAGAGAAATATATAAACAGAAAATCAAAACATATGTTGGACGAGATCCTTACGTTATGAAGAGGACCGATTTTCAACTGAATTGAGAGATTTGCCTGCCATCGAGAGCTGTAACGTTAGATATCAGCAACTAACTCGTCTTACACACATACTTTGACTTTACAAAGTTCGGAAACTGGTACGTTACACAAACAGCCACATAAGTGTATTTAAACACATAAATAATGTAATTATAAGCCACATAAATAATGTATTAACTCACATTTGACGAAGTGATCACTGCACACACACAGGCATTTTCCCATTCGGCTCCTCCCGACCGCAGACGTAGGTTTGCAAGGCATTTTTCCCGGTGTTTTTCTGTCAATTTCTTGTATTTACCCCCTTATGAACAACAACTTTTGGCACACGATAAAAACTCCTCGTGGTTTGATCAATTTGAGCAACCATAAATGACGCAAAACATAGGCATTTTGAGTGTGTTACAGTGCTTCCTAAATATAGAAAATCACTTCCTGCCCTCCATTTGCATTTCGCGCCATGGCAATGCAGTGGCGTGACGTTACGTGAAAACAAGCTATAAGTAACGGCTAAAGGGGTTGCAGGCACTCAGCTTCGCGTCATGACTAACAATGCCCTGCCTTCAGCCATTCATGATACAGCAGCTTCTCCTATTTTATTGCATACGTAAAAAGTGGCGTTATACCACCCCTTTATTGAAAACGGATATAGTTCTAAAAATCGTTCTAAATATAAAATAATAGCAGACTTGAGTTGACACAACAACTATAACGGCACGGTGAAACGATATCGTCGCTGGAATCACTTTCAGAGCGTTTTTCCCCAGCTGATGAACAATAAAAACACTGACAGCCAATCAGAATCCACTCCGCTGTAAAGAACTCAAACATTAAAGTGACAGACAACAAAACTTGAGAGCGCGCTTAAATTAAACAACAATATCATCCGCTGGTGTGGACGATAATAAAGTTATCATTATGTGGTTATACTTGAAACTACGTAATACCAACCTGTAAATTCCAAGTTTGTTTGACATACTGGCGGATGAGCTGCTCTTTGAGGTCTTCAAAGGGACCCACTTTAGGCTCAGTGCCCCGTGGCCGGTTGAAGGGCTTCTTCAGCAGACACACGAGCCCGTCAGACTCCTGCGAGTGGTAGTCGATCACATCTATCGGGGTTCTGTGTGACTTGCCCCCGGCGATGGCGTACATGTCGTTGAGCTCCCTCTCGATGGTGTAGTGGTAGAGCTGGCGGCCGTAGGACACGGAGAGCGCGTACCCGCCGAGGAAGCTGCGGCTCTGGCGGAGCAGGAACAGCCCGTCGCCCGCGCCGCCCTGGCGCAGGTACTCCTCCGCCTCCTCGCGCGTGATGTTGCCGAAGAAGTACGGCAGCGCCTGCACCTTGTCCACCATGACTGCGAAAGCCTAGGATCGCTAATGACCTGCGAAAGGACAATGTGTAGATTGTAGATCATTATTTTTTTTGTGAAAAATCATTGAGGCTTCAATCACACACACACACCCACTGTACACATTTAAACAGGCTACAATCTAGATTAAACCCTGTGACGATAATCCCAGCCTTATGGATGCAATTTCACCCCAAAATGAAAACTCTGTGAGTAATTTCTCTCCCTCTCCCTTGTTCCAACCCCGTAAGACTTTCGTTCATCTTCAGAACACAAATGAAGATATTTTTGATGAAAACTGAGAGCTGTCTCACTCCTTAATGGGCTTCTAATGGATCGAAACTGGCAGGCCCAGAAAAGTTAAAGACATCTTTAAAATAGTCAAAGTGACTACCGTGGCTCAATCTTGAGTTTATCAAGCGACGAGAATACTTTTTGTGTGCAAAAATAAAAAAACCCAATAACTATTGTCCGAAGCTGGTTATGTGTGTGATGCGTGTGACATACAGTACAAGAAGCGCTGCACAGTGCCCGTTCTCATCCTTTAGCGTCACATAGAATGCTATGACAAAACGGCGCTATACTACGCACATGGCACCCTTTTCGTTAATATAACACGCGAACCCAAGGCGTCATAAATCCTTTAGCGTAATATGAGACTACCCAACCCAACCCTACCCCACACCTAAACCTAACCATCACAGCCAGTAGCGGAGTGGCAATTGGGAGAGTCGGGAGTTTTCCCGGTGGGCCGGTAGTGTTTCGAGGCCGCGAGGGCCGGTCTGATAAAATGTATTTATTGGAAGTTCGCCATGTGCACTTGGGGCCCAAGCTAAGGTAAGAAAACATTCTTTTTTTAACATTCTCTATAACGGAGCATATATTTCAACGCATTCTCACCCCAAGGCGTCACCTTTGACCATGCTTCAATATTTGACGTTTTAGGCGCCCTTTAGAGTCACTTACATTACGTGATCCTACGGCGTCACCTAACTGACGCTAAAGGGCGCCTAAAGCGTCAGATATTGTAGCACACTCTAAAAAATGCTGGGTTGTTTTAACCCAATTTGGGGTAAAATATGGACAAACCCAGCCATTGGGTTACATTTTTAAATTATATTTTTAACCCAATTGGCTGGGTTTGTCCATATTTTACCCCAAATTGGGTTAAAACAAACCATGTCCAAATGTCCAAATGCTTCCCAAGGCGTCAGTTAAGTGACGCCTTGGGGGTGAGAATGGGCTGTATATTTGCACTAAGTGCCTGTCTTTACAGCAAAAAGACGCCCATCTTGAAACAGCTTCAGTGGCGTAGGTCGTAGGGCGCGAAGTGCTTGAAAGCAGCTTTAGATGCGCTGAACGCGAGTTCAAATCCGTCTTTTGCCGAACTCTCTCTTCTCCCTTTTCCCAACACATATGTAAAGATGCATGTAAAACCTAACATTAAGATCTCTAGCGTTATATTTTGCCAACGAACTAAAATTGAAACCATGATATGGCGTTGCGCCATTATAATAACTGACATAAGAATAGCATCCAGTTTGTGCTGCGTGATTAGTTTGCTCACGCGATCATCATGGTCTGGTGTTTTCTCCTAAATAAAAGCTTAAGGGTTTATTTCTTGCAAGTGAAGAAATTAGGACAAAAGTATTTTAATTTTCCTATATTATAGTGTAATGTAGGTTAAAATATACTTTTGAAATACTCATTTACATAGTACATTACATTACAGTACGTCACAGGAATAATTATAAATCATTGTTACATTAATATAATAAATGTTTGGCATCCTAAAACACCATTGGTAATGTAATGCAGACTGAGACTCTCATAACTAAAAATCTGTTTGAGCCCTCTTTATTCTGCCCTACAAAGGCAAAGTGCAGTAACACATTTGGTCAAAAATGAGTTAAGACTTGTAATGGGCTTTATGACATGTGTTCTGTCTTGTGAAAAAATATCTGGGTTAAATTATGTCCCGTTTCGGAGATGCATTACCACATAATCTATCCATAACATGTTTGACTGGCTGGCATAACAACTTTAAAGGCCTTTTTCTCTGCACTTTGCCTTTGTAGGGCAGTATTGTCCTGGTACAAATTAATACTTTTTCTTTATTCAACGAGCAGTTCATGGGTTGAAGCTCTTAATTGTGATCTCTCAGAGAGCATGAGATTGCTGCATTTAACCTTAAAATGCAGAAAAAAAAATTTCTGTCCAAAATTTTCTTGCGGGGGACCATGCCCCCAAACCCCCCTAGAGGCACAGAGTCCACCCAACATAGTTTTAGAAATTACTATGGGAAAGAACGCCCATTTATGAACTTTACTCCAGCATACTAGTACAACAAAGTTCCTTTTAAATCAATAAAACTGTAAATCCTATCGGCTATTAAAATCGTGCCGGCGACGAGGGCCGGTGGTCTACGAAATTTCCCGGTAGATTTTTTGGTCCCACTCCGATGAAAAGATGAACGATGGACAACGTGAGGGAGAGTATTTACTGAGTTTTCATTTTGGGGAGAACTATTCCTTCAATAAAATACTATTGTAAAGAATACGTATAGCCTTAATATTACCGTTTTTTTCTATTGCTAAACCACAGTGGAGCACAACTGGAGCTACATGTGCAAAACTCTAACTCCAGTCTACACAGCAGCAGTTCATGTAGACCAAACTCTAGATTGTTTTTCATTGCTTGAACACAGTTTTCAAAACTCTACACACTTATCCCATGACTTTAACCACAACCTGCACAACACTGTGGATTTACAGCACTTTGTTCAAATGCTAACACACTGCTGTCAAAACTGTGAACCACTCATTCAAAACAGAATACATTTCAGCCTTGTGCCTTTCACACACTGCTGACGTTCCAACAATTTTAGCTGAAAGGCTGAAAACTTGTGGCCTAATGCCTGAGAGAGGCAGGGTTACAGTATTACAGTATACTTTTAGTTTCTACCTTTTTTTCTCATTACTGTAATTCTGTAAATTACTACAGACTATTGAAGCAAACTGCTAATTTTCAATTGTTATGTTCTAAAAAATTAAAAATATCAAATGAAAGAATGTCACTGTTTTCTTTGAAGAAAATATTACTTTGTATGAAGTGTGAAATTGTTGAAACTGCAAAGATGAAAAGTTTGGATTTTCTGCATTGGTGTTTGATGCTACTGTTTTTCCTCTCAGTGTGTTCTGACAACCCTGTCTCATCCCAAGACGTCATATAACTGACGTTTTGGGACGTCTTTTGACCATACGTCAATATTCGCCTTTTTAGGGCCCCCTTAAACGTCGGTAGATGAGGTTATGGGATCCTAACTCTACACCAGACCTAAACTTAACCCTAAACCTAACCCGTCACCTAACTGACGTTAAAGGTAAAGCGTCAGTTGTATGACGGCCCGGGATCGCCATCTACCGACGTTTAAGGGGGCCCTAAAAAGGCGGATATTGACGTACGGTCAAAAAACGTCCCAAGACGTCAGTTATATGACTTTTTGGGATGAGACTGTGTTAGTTCTGAGTGACAGTGTGTGTTATCTCAGTGAGGGTTGTGCATAGTGTTGTGCACACTGAGCCTGTTTTGAGTCGTGTGTTAAGAGTTGTGCTCAGGTGACTGTTGGTAATGCAGACTGTAGTTAGAGTTTTGCACATTTAGCTCCAGTCGTGCTCACTGCCGTTTAGCAATCGAAAAAAAAACTGTAAAATCTGTTGGCTCCACTCAATGTCAAAAGTTGGCTACCCTTTTGTTGGCTAAAAATGCTGGGTTGTTTTAACCCAATTCTTGGTAAAATATGGACAAACACAAATGTTGGGTTGAAACGTTATTTACAATTTTAACCCAACGGTTGGGTTTGTCCATATTTGACCCAAAGTTGGTTAAAACAACCCAGAGTGTCTGTGGACAATATTTTGGTTACACTTTATTTTAAGGTTTTATTGTTATATATATATATATATATATATATATATATATATATATATGTCATATGTGGCTTGGTTGGATTCTAATGTAGAATGCAGTCTGTTATTTCTTGATAACAGACGCTGCTAAGTGTAACACATCGTTGCTTCAGCTCCTTCAGGCTGATTCAAGAATCGGTCCTGATCAGCCCATTGGGGTTGTGTTCAACATAACAACCGCCTCACTCTACATTAGCCCTTAAATAAACACACACACACACACATATATATATATATATATATAGTAGTATAGTATATCGTATTGAGTAATATTAAGCAACTACATGTACTTACTATTGGGTTAGGGTAGGATTAGGGTTTGGTTGAGGGTTAGTTGGATGTAATTATGCATAATTTACTGTTATTTCTATGGTAAGTATATGTGACATATGTAACAAGGACGCTGTAAAGTAAAATGTTACCCATATTTTTTGTGAAAAATTACTGAGGCTTCAATCACACACACACACACACACACACACACACACACACACACACACACACACACACACACACACACACACACACACACACACACACACACACACACACACGCACACGCACACGCACACGAACACGAGTACTACACATTTAAATACATTGAACCCTGTAACGATAATGCCCACCTTATACAGGATAATGTGTTTCTTATCAGTTTGTGATTGTGATATGATCACTTAATGTATTGTAAATTTAGAAATATCAATATGAATTTTGTTTATTTCCTTGTTTCTTTATGTATTTACACTACAAGTATTTTTACATTCAAGAACAAGGAATTGGCATAATCTGTATAACATTTCCAGGTGGAGAAACTCAATTAAATATGAGTAAATATAACCTTTGTTTCAAGTCTCAAATAGTCAAGACAATGGATTACTTCAAGTCCATTTTTTTTGCAAATGCATAGCTTGAGTTCAAATTTTAAAATTTATCACAACAATTAGAGTTAAAGAGAATAAAAAAAGCTCAAATGACTTGATGAGAATATCTGTTATTAATGTTTCCCACATTTTCTACAATAGAGAAATAGATTTTCTACAATGAAATAACACAAAAATGGAAGTGAGAAACATTTAAAGATACAATTAAACGGACCATTACAGTCTGTCAAACAGGAGTTCGCATCTATGGTTGTTACACCTTCACCACCATGTCCAAATCATTAAAAATATATTTTTAAATGTATACATAGCCACATTTTATATATATATTTATACATATACAAAATTAATTTAAAGAATTTAAGATCAAAAAGGTTTTGAGATTCTTTCCAAACCTTTGACTGACCGTGTATTTTATTTAATTCCCTCCCTTTTTAGCCAACAATTTCAAAGTAAATGACACAAGGTGTGTATGTGTGTAGTATATTTGAAACTCTAACTTGTGTAAGAAGTAAAAAGATGAACGACATGCGCCTCTGAGAAACTAGTTCACGCAGAAAGAGGAAGCGGTCAAGTCTTTTGCAATAACATTTAAACTCTACTATAACTTAAGCCCATTGCCATGATGTGTTCAAGGGGGCTTGAAGATGACTATAGTGCAACTACACGAGTCAAGTTCTCGCAATTTAACACTTTACTTGGAAATGACAGAGCTCAAGATCAAGAGAGAAATTTCCAAATGCTCATGTGTGATTTACCTCAAAGGAAAAACACTTTGAAAATCATGTGGCATCATAATAATAAATATGCAATCATGTCCATGCTAACTCATAATAACTAACAATTTATCTCAGCAATATAACCAAAGTTCAATCTTGCATATCCTATTCTATATCCTGCATTATATAGAACAGAATAGAAATAAAATAATTTGTATTATTCATTCATTTCATAAAAATGAATGACTATATCAGCTTTACATTGTGCCACATTTATATTCACTAAGCTTTGTTTGTTCTTCTTATAATTTTCCCATTATAGTGCACAATTAATGTGCCTGAAGTACAAAATTAAGCAAACAGAAAATGCATCCTCTAGCTCTTTTACTTCAACCTCGAACACAAGCGCCAATGCAAAACCTCAGGGTCTCGTGCTAATGCATGAAAGTGAAGTGAGGCGAGTCGATGCATCAAATTCAACCACAAAATATTCCATAAAGAAGAAACTAGACATGGCCAGGTTATTGCAACCAAAATGCAAAATGTAGGCTAATGTTTGTAATGGAAAATTTGTTTCAGCTTTCTGAGAAAAGCAGAAATCCATAAAAGCAACAAAGCAGTGATAAGGCATTAATAGCCACTGGTCAGATGTGAGTTTAAATGATGTCATTTGGGGATTTTATAGGTTTTAAGGCGTTAGATATCATACAATGTTATAATATATAATTATATCATAATAGTAGTGTGTCCTATATTAAGGATTTTATAAATGTCTTGCTTTTTTTTTCTATAGAAGAGCTGTGGACTATAATATATGTATGAAAGGATTCCTGACATTTTTTAAAACCGTTTTATATGATACAATTCTTTCATCATAAATTAGTATTTGGTAACATTAAAAGTGAAGTGTTAAAAAATCTTCATTTCTTAGTATTTGTTATAAGTTTTTTATAACATCTTTGATGTACAAGTTTACAACTATTTCTAATATTTTCCAGGTTGGAAATAAATTTAAATAGCAACATTTGCATTGTAGTCTCCCATTGAAACGTTTGGACCTTATAGTGTATCATTTTTTTGTTTTTGCCAAATTTTTGGAAGTAATCATTAACAAATGAACTTTTAACACATGCATAAAAATACGTTTGTAACTTAATAAATGATTTTAAACAAATAATTCCCTTCTTTAAAACAATTGAGCCCATCTTTAGAGAAACATCTGATATTTCTGAATAGCTTTGCTTTTGAATTTACTTCAAAGTAATAATACCAGATCAGTTATTGCCACAACAAAGTGCAGTCGCAGATATTACACAGATCATTTAAAAAGTTTCTTGTCCCTTTTATTTTCATTGCAACAAAAATAAATAAAGCTGTTAGAAAATTATAATATTTATGTATACAATGATCATTTACAGTTGTATAATATAACACTGCATATGAAATATCCAAGGAGAAATCATGTAAAAATGTCATTAAAATTATTTTTTGTCTCACATCAATAATTTAGCCAACTTAATTCACTTTGCCATACTTGAGCACAAAATCTGACACACACTTAAAATATACATGTAGAGAATTAGACAATCTTACCTCACAAAGTCTGTTGAACTCACTTTGGACAAGGACTACATAGCATGTTCAAATGGCTGTCTAACTGAACAGGATGTGGTGGGACCCAAACTCAGTGGATAGTTAAAAAGAAGCAGTCGGATCAGGAGCACTTACTTCTGTGAGAAACTGTGAGCCTACACTGATGTGCTGAAACACATTGCTTTTTCACATTTGTGTTGCTGTTATTGAACTGACACAAACCTTTTTACTTCACTAAGTAAATGGAACTATTTGTAGACTTCCTCATTTTGAGAAACTTCTGCCTACTTCCTTCGCTATATGTTTTTTTTTTTTTTTTTGTCCTCCTATCTTTAACTTCCTCCTCTCTCTCAGAATGAAAAAACATAGATATTTAGTCCAGGGGCAGCCATGAGCCTTGCTCATTTTTTTAATTTTCCAACAGTTTGCATTGAACAAACATCACATTGTACAGTTTGTACAGTCCTTTTCCCCATGTACTTATTATACTAATTACAATAATTGTGTAATAACTACGTACTAACGCTGAACCTAACCTTAACCCATGTGTTACCTTATTACCCAGTTCTTTCTTAAGTTTAATGTAATGCACTGAAACATAAAGTGCAACCAAAACATGATTTCAAAATCAAATCACATGGTTCAGTACCACTTTAGGTGTCTTGTATGTTTTACATTTAAATCAATAATTTGATTGTGAACACACGTTTCTACATTGTACTTATGTATTCATCAGAATTGACCAACTTCTATGTAGGCTACACATCCATTGAGTTAATTCTATAATATGATAACAAATAAGCAAAGTTTTGCTTAACAATTAATAATGATTAAATGGTAGCACTTTATATTACAGCCATGTTCCTTATGTACTTATTATAGTAGTTGCAATAATTGTGTAATAACTAGGTACTAACCCTGTCCCTAACCATAACTCATGCAAACCTTATTTTACCCAGTATTTTCTTAGGTACACGTACAGTAAGTGCATGCGCTGTAAAATAAAATGCTAGCGATTGAATAAATAACTGATGGAAAATGCAAGCCATAACTGTTGCCCAAACAATTAAAACCTGTAAAATTTTGCATGAAACATGAAGTGTCTGTATATGAATCTGTCACTGTATGTGAGAGCAGATGTGTTATGCGGATCATTGAGCTGAACCCAGGTGTGATGACAACTGTACAAATTTACATTTACTTGTTTACTTTAGTTGTGGGTGTTCTGAGTTCCACCGTTTGCCTTTCAGTCTGCGGTTATATAAAACTGTGATCGTCTTAATAAACATAATAAATGCTAAAATCATACATCTTATGTTGCAAATGCCAACACAGAGGATTGTTTGATTCCAGCGACAGAGAGAAATGCCACACAGCTTCAAGAACAACCATCTGAGAGTTTCACAACTGACTGACATTTAAACCCTGAGTCGGATTTTAAGCTTCAGAATTGCATTTTAAAATAAGGCTTGAAGCTCGGTGCTCTTGCAGTGAAATTATTTGTGCTGTGAAATTTGCAGTGGAGTAATTTCTTTAAAACTGACTGCATTATATTGAAAAAAAAATTCAGGCACAGCATATGACTGTGGGGACAATGGAAACGGTGGCCGCCATTGATTTGGGCTTCTGGACACGCGCTTGAGGTCGAGGTTTTTCTTTTACATTCAGTACTCTTGTGCCTGTAGTATATTTGTAGAGAATGCGGTGAGATTTGAAGAAATCAAACTTGTTTTGTGAAGTTTCATCTGTTCTCAGCAGAGGGCGGCACAATGCTGAGATCAACTTCTTAGCAACCACATCTGTTGCTGTGGTTAGCAGTCCTTTATTTTCATAAACTGATCTACGTTGATCTTATCAGACCCAGATGCATCTCGGCTTTCAGTCTGTTATCATTTTAATGTTTGAAATCTCCAATGGAAATATGATTATGTCAAATTTTATGCACAAGCTAAATTGATGATGACACTATTGTCTTTGTAGAGCTGCTTTACAGCGAATCGGATTTGTTTCATAATTCACGAATTTTGCAATATCGACTCTTGGTCCACTTTAGACATTGCACTAACTTTAAGTACATTTTCCATATGTCAACTTATTCTACTAACACATAACCTGACAGTCTACTAATACTGAGAGTTAGTTGACAAGTTACTTATAGTCAGTAGAATGCCTAAAGTGGACCATCGAATTCGAAAGTGTAACTCAACACAACTTAATTGACTTGATCTGAATAATGATGCTATTGTCTTCTGTAGAGCTGCTGAATTTGAGTTTGTCTAATATTTGATGATTTTTTCACAGTGAAAAGCTGCTTTGAAACAATCTGTATTGTAAAGCACTGTATAAATAAAAGTGACTTGAAAAGCATTTTTTTTTTGTTTTAAAAGCATCTTATTTAAACTTTTTAATGAAGCACTTATTGTCCACAACAGTATTTGAAGGTCCCCTCACTTACAGTTTCCACTGATAAAATATTTCATAGCTTGGCGGCAGAAAGATGTATCTTCTTTATAAAAATAACCAAATAATAAGAAATATTTAGATTTTTGGTCGTAAAAAAAAATTAAATTTGGTCGTAAAGTCTTTAATATAATTAAACAATTAATATATGCATACAACAAATGTGCTAAAAACTTGGTATATTATACATATTGTACATATACATGGCATATACCCAACAGGAAGTCGGCCATTAAGGGTTTTTTGAAAATGAAAATCACAAAACTTTTAAATACTCCTCTTATAGGATTCATGTTGACCAAACTTTTTATGTTTTTGGATGAAGGTTCTCCTTAGGCAAAGTGTTTTCAGTCAGGATTGCAAGACACCATAATGCTATGTATATCGATAACACTGTTTATTTGGTGGTAAAAATAAAAGGGGTCATGACATACTTTATTTTAATTTTCCATGATGTCTCTGGTGTGTCTGAAGAGTAGACCGTTCAGGTCATCATAAGGAGCCGATTCCCTTCTCTCACAGTTTCTGCAGCTCACTCGGTAAAGAATGAATATGTGCAGGTCAATACGTTCGATTTGCATTAAATTGCATGAACTTATGAACTTATGAAACTGCTGCAATGCCCGCGCAAAATCTGTTTTTGTGTGTTTTTAGTAATTGTTGGTTTGATATGTTTGAGTTACTGAATAGCCTAGGCTACTACTACACAGGAGCCTAAACTCGGAGAAAAAGATAACGTTAACCACACCACAATAAAATATAATATTCAGAAGTAAACAGTGTAGCTGACTTACAGATTCAGGTAACATCCACAAATGAATAAGCGTGACGATTCAGGGAGCAGCTATACAGTGAACTCAGCGAAAATGCTACACTTGAGCAAACAGTTTGTGAATAGGCTACTACAAATGATGGCCATGAATAAAATATTACTCAGTTAGCAGTGTGAGCCAGATTGACCAGCGGCTACAGCGGCAAAAGCCAATGTGTGCTTCCTTTACCGATATATTTACTGATATCTTTTGCATTTCTAATCAAAACAAAGAAAGTCAAACTTAGCACTGCACTTACCCGTGCACACAGCAAGATACCTGTCAAGTTTGAAATCCAATGAACTAAACGGTTTGAGAGATATGCTATTGACATACAGACAGACAGACAGACAGACATTCCTGTAATTTATAGATAGATATAAATGTTCAAAGACTGGTGGAAGCTTATAAGCAGCAGAAAGACATATCACTTCTCTCTCTGTCCCTGATAGAGAGCCCTGATTGGATAATATCTGCAAAACAAAGACGGAATGCTGGGAAACTGTGGAGAGACAGAAGCACGGGACGGCTATAGGTTTCTTCTGGTACTGCTTGGGACACGCAGAGACGCATTTTCGAATGCATCCGTCCCCGAGATTGGTTTGCAGTGATCCACCTGAAGGACGCGTACATTCATGTCTCAATTCTCCCTTGACACAGGCCGTTTCTGCGCTTTGCGATCGGGGGACGAGCATATCAGTGCAAAGTTCTACCCTTCGGGCTGTCCCTGTCCCCCTGTGTCTTCATGAAAGTCACTGAGGGGGCTCTTGTTCCCACGAGAGAACAGGGTGTTCGCATTCTCAACTATCTCGACGACTGGCTCATAATAGCACACTCTCAAGATTAGCTATGCGAACACAGGGACCTCGTGCTCAGGCACCACAGCCAGATGGGTCTTCAGATCAACTGGGAAAAGAAAAAAACTCTCCCGTGTCCAGAGTATCGCTTTTCTCAGCGTGGAGTTGGATTCGGTCACACAGACAGCGCGCCTAACAGCTGCACGCTCAGTCAGTGATGAACTGCTTGAACACGTTCAAAGGCAGGATGGCGGTCCCACTGAAAACCTTTCAGAGGCTCCTGGGGCATATGGCAGTGACATCAGTGGTAACCCCGCTCGGTCTGCTTCATATAAAACCGCTTGAGCACTGGCTTCACGGCTGAGTCCTGAGATATGGGCATGCAGTGTCAGGGGTGTGGATGGACCCCCAACTGCATTGGCACATCAATTGCCTCGAGTGCTAGCAGTACATCTCTGAGCCACTTGAAAAGGCCGCTACAGGACAGGGACGTGCTGGTCCGTACGGACAACACTGCGACCATTGTGTACATCAACCGACAAGGTGGTCTATGCTCCCATCGCATGTCGCAACTTGTCCGTCATCTCCTCCTCTGGAGTCAGAAACATCTGAGGTTGCTTCGAGCCATGTATGTCCCCGACGGGCTCAACCGTGTGACCGACGAGCTATCACGAGCTGTACTTCTGGGAGAATGGCGACTCCATCCCCAGGCGGTTCAGCTGATCTGGAGAAAGTTTGGGGAGGCTCAGGTAGACCTGCTTGCCTCCTCAGAGACCTCTGGTGGTCCTCCTGGTGGCTCCCTATTGGCCCACCCGGACTTGGTTCCAAGAATTCATGCTCCTTGTGACAGTCCCTCCCTGGCCCATTCCTCTGAGGAACGATCTTCTGACTCAGAGACGGGGCACCCTATGGAACCTGCGTCCAGACCTCTGGAAACTCCATGTCGGGTCCCTGGACAGGACGCAAAGGTTTTATGTCACTTAGGGCCAATCCCAATTCTACCCCTTACCCCTTCACTTTCCCCTTCCCCTCCGTTTTGCGCGTCCACGTGAAGGGGTAGGGCTGTCCCAATTCTCTTTTGGTTGGAGGGGGAGGGCTAGGGTGAAGGGCCAGATAGCCCTTCAAACGAAGATTTTTCGGGAGCACACTTCAAACGAAGGGGTATGAGAAGTGTCACTGCTAACCCAGGCTGGCTGCCCAAGCGACAAAGGAGACCCATAAATTTAAGTATTTGTGGCTTTAATAAGTATTATAACGACAAATAATGATTTGCTTTATGTTACATTCAATATTGTGTTCATATTTACGGTCAGTTTCTTCACAGAAACGTTTGTAAAAAAAAAAAAAAAATCGCTAAAATTACTGTAGTTTGCTAACGATAGTCCCGCAACATATTTTCGTCGTCTCCGTTGTTTCCTGCGAACTTCACAAGATGCAAGAAAATAGCTGTAACCCACGCGACTGAGATAACTGCAGCTGTCGACGGGATCTTGGAAGTTGTGATAAACATCGGCGCATCTCCTGTGACGTAGGCGCTAGCGACGACTTATAATGACGTTTAACGGAGGCGTAGTGGTGTCCCATTACTTAGGGGAATATTTTCACCCCTACGCATTGCCACTCTGTTTCAAGGGTCAAGGGGAAGGCGAAGGGGTAGGGCTAGGGGAAAGGGAAGGGGTAAGGGGTAGAACTGGGATTGGCCCTTACCCCCAGAGGTTATTAACACCATCACTTTAGCACGGCGCCGTCCACGAGACGTGTTTACGCCCTGAAGTGGAACCTGTTCTTCGAGTGGTTTTCTTCTCACCGAGAAGACCCCAAAGATGTTCGATAGGGTCTGTGCTTTCCTTCTTGCAGCAAGGGTTGGAGCGAAGGCTGTCTCCCTCCACCCTCAAATTACATGCTGCAACTATTTCAGCTTATCACGACCACATAGATGGCAAAACAGTTGGGAAGCACGACCTGGTCGTCAAGTTTCTTAGGCAGACCAGACAATTAAATCCTCTAGGGACAGCTATAGGTTTCTTCTGGTGCTGATTGGTTGGAGGGATGGCTATAATGTAGGTTTCTTCTGATGCTGATTGGTTGGAGTGACAGCTATAGGTTTCTTCTGGTGCTGATTGGTTGGAGGGACAGCTATAGGTTTCTTCTGGTGCTGATTGGTTGGAGGGACAGCTATAGGTTTCTTCTGGTGCTGATTGGTTGGAGGAATGGCTATAGGTTTCTTCTGGTGCTGATTGGTTGGAGGGACAGCTATAGGTTTCTTCTGGTGCTGATTGGTTGGAGGGACGACTATAGGTTTCTTCTGGTGCTGAATTGGTTGGAGGAACAGCTATAGGGTTCTTCTGGTGCTGATTGGTTGGAGAGACAGATGCAGGTTTCTTCTGGTGCTGATTGATTGCATGGATGGCTGTATGTTTCTTCTTGTGCTGATTGGCTAGAGGGACGGCTGTAGGTTTCTTCTGGTGCTGATTGGTTGGAGGGACGACTATAGGTTTCTGCTGGTGCTGATTGGTTGGAGGGACAGCTATAGATTTCCTCTGGTGCTGATTGGTTGGAGGCACAGCTATAATGTAGGTTTCTTTTGGTGCTGATTGGTTGGAACGACAGCTATAGGTTTCTTCTGGTTCTGATTGTTTGGAGGGACAGCTATAGGTTTCTTCTGGTGCTGATTGGTTGCATGGATGGCTGTAGGTTTCTTCTGGTGCTGATTGGTTGAAGGGACGACAACAGGTTTCTTCTGGTGCTGATTGGTTGGAGGGACAGCTGTAGGTTTCTTCTGGTTCTGATTGGTTGGAGGGACGACTATAGGTTTCTTCTGGTGCTGATTGGTTGCATGGATGGCTGTAGGTTTCTTCTGGTGCTGATTGGTTGCATGGATGGCTGTAGGTTTCTTCTGGTGCTGATTGGTTGGAGGGACGACTATAGGTTTCTTCTGGTGCTGATTGGTTGGAGGGACGACTATAGGTTTCTTCTGGTGCTGATTGGTTGGAGGGACGACTATAGGTTTCTGCTGGTGCTGATTGGTTGGAAGGATGGCTATAGGTCTCTTTTTGTGCTGATTGGCTGGAGGGACGGCGGCTATAGATTTCACCCTGTGCTGATTGGTTGGAGGGACAGCTATAGGTTTCCTCTGGTGCTGAATTGGTTGGAGGGATGGCTATAGGTTTCCTCTGGTGCTGATTGGTTGGAGGGACAGCTATAGGTTTCCTCTGGTGCTGAATTGGTTGGAGGGATGGCTATAGGTTTCCTCTGGTGCTGATTGGTTGGAGGGACAGCTATAGGTTTCCTCTGGTGCTAATGGGTTGGAGGGACAGCTATAGGTTTCTTCTGGTGCTGATTGGTTGGAGGGACAGCTATAGGTTTCTTCTGGTGCTGAATTGGTTGGAGTGACAGCTATAGGTTTCTTCTGGTGCTGAATTGGTTGGAGGGACAGCTATAGGTTTCCTCTGGTGCTAATTGGTTGGAGGGACAGCTATAGGTTTCTTCTGGTGCTGATTGGTTGGAGGGACAGCTATAGGTTTCCTCTGGTGCTAATTGGTTAGAGGGACAGCTATAGGTTTCTTCTGGTGCTGATTGGTTGGAGGGATGGCTATAGGTTTCCTCTGGTGCTAATTGGTTGGAGGGACAGCTATAGGTTTCTTCTGGTGCTGATTGGTTGGAGGGACAGCTATAGGTTTCCTCTGGTGCTAATTGGTTAGAGGGACAGCTATAGGTTTCTTCTGGTGCTGATTGGTTGGAGGGATGGCTATAGGTTTCTTCTGGTGCTGAATTGGTTGGAGGGACAGCTATAGGTTTCCTCTGGTGCTGAATTGGTTGGAGGGACGGCTATAGGTTTCCTCTGGTGCTGATTGGTTGGAGGGACGGCTATAGGTTTCTTCTGGTGCTAATTGGTCGGAGGGACAGCTATAGGTTTCTTCTGGTGCTAATTGGTTGGAGGGATGGCTATAGGTTTCCTCTGGTGCTGATTGGTTGGAGGGACAGCTATATGTTTCCTCTGGTGCTGAATTGGTTGGAGGGACAGCTATATGTTTCTTCTGGTGCTGAATGGGTTGGAGGGACAGCTAGAGGTTTCTTCTGGTGCTGAATTGGTTGGAGGGACAGCTATAGGTTTCTTCTGGTGCTGAATTGGTTGGAGGGACAGCTAGAGGTTTCTTCTGGTGCTGAATTGGTTGGAGGGACAGCTATAGGTTTCTTCTGGTGCTGAATTGGTTGGAGGGACAGCTATAGGTTTCTTCTGGTGCTGAATTGGTTGGAGGGACAGCTATAGGTTTCTTCTGGTGCTGAATTGGTTGGAGGGACAGCTATAGGTTTCCTCTGGTGCTGAATTGGTTGGAGGGACGGCTATAGGTTTCCTCTGGTGCTGATTGGTTGGAGGGACGGCTATAGGTTTCTTCTGGTGCTAATTGGTCGGAGGGACAGCTATAGGTTTCTTCTGGTGCTAATTGGTTGGAGGGATGGCTATAGGTTTCCTCTGGTGCTGATTGGTTGGAGGGACAGCTATATGTTTCCTCTGGTGCTGAATTGGTTGGAGGGACAGCTATATGTTTCTTCTGGTGCTGAATGGGTTGGAGGGACAGCTAGAGGTTTCTTCTGGTGCTGAATTGGTTGGAGGGACAGCTATAGGTTTCTTCTGGTGCTGAATTGGTTGGAGGGACAGCTAGAGGTTTCTTCTGGTGCTGAATTGGTTGGAGGGACAGCTATAGGTTTCTTCTGGTGCTGAATTGGTTGGAGGGACAGCTATAGGTTTCTTCTGGTGCTGAATTGGTTGGAGGGACAGCTATAGGTTTCTTCTGGTGCTGAATTGGTTGGAGGGACAGCTATAGGTTTCTTCTGGTGCTGAATTGGTTGAAGGGAAAGCTAGTGGTTTCTTCCGGTGCTGAATTGGTTGGAGGGACAGCTAGAGGTTTCTTCTGGTGCTAATTGGTTGGAGGGACAGCTATAGGTTTCTTCTGGTGCTGAATTGGTTGAAGGGAAAGCTAGTGGTTTCTTCTGGTGCTGAAGTGGTTGGAGGGACAGCTATAGGTTTCTTCTGGTGCTGAATTGGTTGGAGGGACAGCTAGAGGTTTCTTCTAGTGCTAATTGGTTGGAGGGACAGCTATAGGTTTCTTCTGGTGCTGAATTGGTTGGAGGGACAGCTATAGGTTTCTTCTGGTGCTGAGTTGGTTGGAGGGAAGGCTATAGGTTTCTTTTTGTGCTGATAGGTTGGAGGGACGGCAATAGGTTTCTTCCTGTGCTGATTGGTTGGATTACAGCTGCTTTTAGATCAACAACTGTGAGGAACTATCACATGCAGAATAGATGCAGGTGGATAAAGCTTTTCAAAGAAATATTAACCATTTCACAGATATTATGCTGTTACACCTTGTTTAACTGTTAGCCGGTGCTAAGTAGTAACGGATTACATGTAATTTGAAGTATATGTAATTAGATTACAAAAATTCTTATACTAAGTAATAGTACTTGTAATTTTTTATTGATTACAAGATTATATGTGACCATGGACCACAGGGTAGTCACATGACATGGGTAATTTTTTTTTTTTTAAATTGAGATTTATACATCATCATTGGAGTATGGTTTGTTAGGACAGGACATTATTTGGCTGAGATACAACTATTTGAAAATCTGGAATCTGAGGATGCAAAAAATCAAAACATTGAGAAAATCGCCTTTAAAGTGGTCCATTTATGTTTGAGATTGTGCTGCATCCACTCACACAAATAAATGTTCCATATATTTACGGTAGGAAATTTACAAAATATCTTCATGGAACATGATCTTTAGGCTACTTAATATCCTAATGTTTTTGACATAAAAGAAAAATTGATAATTTTGACCCATATGATGTATGGTTGGCTATTGCAACAAATATTCCCGTGTTGTTGTGATCCAGGGTCACACATGTTATTCACACAATGGCAGTAAATTATTCATAATTAATTGTTTCCCCCTGCTACTTCTTAGATTTATATTTCGTATGTACTTCAAATATTTTTTCATTTTCCTTTTTTAAAAAAGTCTACTGCTTATCAGAAGCTCTTCCAGGTTTGTGGAATTGCACAAGTCATGTGACTTTCACTGAAAACTGAGACAAACTGAGAGTTTGTTCTGTCTTGTTCTTTGTCAGTTCTTATCGTTGCATTAATGTGGTTGTTATGTTTCCGTTACTGCTCGGAAAATCCTATGATTTTTTTTTTTTTTAATAAGATTTGGATTTTGTTTAATAAAAGACTGTTGCAATTAGATCCTGCGTCCTCCATTGCTGCAATTTGTATCATCATTTTACATTTTGATCATCTTTCATCTGTTTTAATATGATTGTTTTTTTTAATTATTAATTTCAATTGAACATTTTCATGACATTATTAATTAGCCTACTTTAGCTTTTCATTAAACTCATGAGCCTCGGTCAACTCTGACATAATGAAATATTTAATGTACTTCATGTTGCTACTAACAGAGAATGGAATATATTTTCTTTCTCTTTGAATTTTTATATCAATTTGGCTCAAGATTATCCTTTTCAAATCAATATTATAAATGAGGTAGATCAAAAGTAATCAAAAAAGTAGTCTTAGGCTAGGCTATATTACATAAAATGTGCAATGTAATACTGTAAATTATAATAGATTACTTTTTTACGTTATAACTAAAAAAAATGTATCATGTGATTTGGAATTTGTAAGTATTTGTAAGTGACATTTAACCTATCACATTGGGGAGGACGTTATTATTTAAAGAGCCGTTCACAGTTCAGTATTATTGATGATTATACAATCATATACAAGATTTTTTACAAGATTATACAAGATTATACAATCTGCCATATCTGTTTACATTTTGAATGGCAAACATTTAGTGTGAAATGCTAATTTTAATCTTAAATTTCTTAACTTCACAAAAGCCTAACGCACATCTAGATCTGAATTATTATATGTATATACTATAGCCCACAATAAAAACGGAAGTGAGTGATGAATATGAGGAATATAACGAGGCAGGGCTGCGTGTGTGTTGTGCAGCGGGCTGAAATCCCAGATGACGTCACGGGGAGAGAACGGGAGAGAGTCAGCAGACACTGAGGAAACACACGCTCCCTTAAACATCACAGTCATGCCTCAGATGGACCTTTAGAGGTATCGCAGACCTCGGGAAAAACAACCCACGTCCCATATTCTCCATCGTCCACCACGACATGACAACGGGGATTTTAAATTACTCCTAGTTTATAGCTACATCAGCATTTAGGTGAGTTTCTAAAGCGCATCCACTCAAACCAGCGAACGAAATCGGTATGTATTATTTATTATTTAAAATACACAATATTTATTATATATAATTTATTGTATAACAAAGGAAAGGTAGCCTATAGGCTATATGGTACTCACAGTTAGTGCTGTTTTCTGTAGGTGTTGTTTTGCGCATTCTGCCTAAACAGCGCTGCATCACATCCTGACCCGTTTACCGTCAAATAAAAGACGCATTCACATGTATTTCCAGTTTTTGAGTGCATCCACTGAGCATGTGCTGCTCCTGTATTGAGCTTATATTCGTCCTGCTGGATGAACTGATCAGGGAAACCTACATGTCAGACTGGCAGAGGTCTCATTGGCCAGTAGACTATACTGACTCTCATTATAAGAACGAGTTTACTTTGATTTTGAATTGCATGAATTTTGAATGCTTTGTGTAACCATACCCTCAAGATTCGATAGCCTACATATCACGATCACAGTACGATTATTGCGATACATTTGGTAAAAGGCTAACCAAAAATGTAAAGTTGATTGACACGCAAAATTTGGTATTACATTGTGTGTGTGTAAATGTATAGGATGGACTTGGTGCTGGAAATCTAAAACACAGGACAATAGAGACACCAAAATAAAAATATCAATATTAATTTCAGAGCTGAAAATACAGAATTATTATAAACAAATTATGTAGGCCACTTTTTTACTGTTAACTTAACGATACAACATTATCAGGACAGGACCCACAAATATCAATATTATATATGTAGTACTGACACAGACATTTTCATTTTGGGGGAACTCCACGATACATATCGATGCATGTTTGTATTTAATTGTGATTTACTGTGACACGATATATTGTTACACCGCTACTTTAAATATTTTTATATATTGTAGAAAGCTCTCGAAATCATGTTTTATAACAGACTTAATAATGTAATATCCTAATACTATTATAATATAATGTTTGGCTCGTTTCATGATTTATAATGTAAATACAGTGTCGTTGATGGGATATCAAACTTCTGGTGCTTGTATTTCATAAACATTTCTTCACTTTGCCTCCATCCAGGTCTTTTTAAGCACCGCTATGCCAGAACAAAGTAATGATTACCGGGTGGTTGTGTTTGGAGCCGGTGGAGTGGGCAAAAGCTCCCTGGTCCTGCGCTTTGTGAAGGGAACCTTTCGTGAAAGCTACATCCCCACCGTCGAGGACACCTACAGGCAGGTGATCAGCTGCGACAAGAGCATCTGCACGCTTCAGATCACGGACACCACCGGCAGCCACCAGTTCCCCGCCATGCAGCGCCTGTCCATCTCCAAAGGCCACGCATTCATCTTAGTCTACTCAATCTCCAGCAAACAGTCTCTGGAGGAGCTCAAGCCCATCTTTGAGCAGATCTGCCTGATTAAGGGAGACATCGAGAACATCCCGATCATGCTGGTGGGAAACAAGAACGACGAGCTGAGCAGCCGTGAAGTGGAGAGCGGGGACGGAGAGGCCACGGCCAAGAGGTGGAAGTGTGCCTTCATGGAGACCTCAGCCAAGACCAATCACAACGTCAAGGAGCTGTTTCAGGAGCTTCTGAACCTGGAGAAACGCAGGACTGTGAGCCTTCAGATCGACGGCAAGAAGAGCAAGCAGCAAAAACGAGCGGAGAAGCTTAAGGGCAAATGTGTGGTCATGTGAAAAACCAAAGTGTGTTTGGAAAACCAAAGTGTTTTGTTGATGGCGTTAATGCACAGTTTACTCCTGGAGACAAGAACGCTGGAAGAGGAGCAAGGATCGAGTGGGACAACTGTTGTTTACTCGGATATCTTAAAGAAAGAGTTCACCTAAAAATGGAAATTTGGTAAACCGTTAAGGTTTTATTTCTTCTGTGGAACACAAATGTTAATTTTTTTTAAGAAGAATGAGCGCTCTTTTTCATATTAAGTAAACGGGGTAATGTCCAAAATGACAAACAGCAGTTCATATGACTCATGTGCAATATTCCTGAAGTCATCCGCTTATCTTAAGTCAATTTATGATACTTTTATGATGCCTATTCATTTAGGAGCCTTACTGCACTAGTCCCATCCACCAACATCATATGCAATTATGCAAAAGACTAAGCAACATATACATTGAGAATGGAGGACAAATAATAAGTCAATGCTTCTCTAACAAATGTTTGCATTCAACTCTCTTTCTCTTTTTGAGTTTCTTGGTAGAACGCAAGAGTTTTTGCGAGGGAACACAAAGTTTATCTTGAGAATGCAAAACATTTGCGAGAGAAAGCAAAAGCATTGACAAACTATTTTTCCTCCTTTAGGGGCTCCGTAGAGAAATGCCTAGAGAACCAATGTTCATAAAGTTTTAAAGCAGTGGTTACTTCAGAATTCAAATTTCCTGATAATTTATCCATGTCATCCAAGGTGTTCATGTCTTTCTCTCTTCAGTCGAAAAGAAATGAAGGTTTTTGAGGAAAACATTTCAGGAATTTTCTCCATTTAGGGACTTCAACGGGTATCAATGGGTTGAAGGTCCAAGTTGCAGTTTCGGTGCAGCTTCAAAGTCTCGACGCGATTCCAGCCGAGGAATAAGAGTCTTATTTAGACAAACCATCGGTCATTTTCTAAACATAATAAACATTTATATTCTTTTTAAGCACTAATGCTGGTGGTGCACTAGCTCTGTGATGCGCCACAGATTACGTAATCAGGTTGAAAGGTCACGTGTGACGTAGGCGGAAGTACAGAGCTAGTGTTTACAAAGCCAACATGCAAAGAATAAGTCAAACGGCATTTACAAAAAAAAATAAAAAATACGTTTAAGGGTTAGTTCACCCAAAAATGAAAATTCTGTAGTATTTTCTCACCCTCATGTTGCTCCAACCCCGTAAGACCATATTCGGACCATATGACCGTTCATATTCGGAACACAAATAAAGATATTTTTGATTAAATCTGAGAGCTGGATCACTCCTGCATACTAGTCCATAGGCTTCTTGAGGAATTGAAACTTGCCGGCCTCGAAAAGTTATTAAAGACATCGTTAAAATAGTCCAAGTGACTACAGTGGCTCAATATTAAGTTTATCAAATGGCGAAAATACTTTTTGTGTGCAAAAAAACAACAAAAATAACGACTTTTTCAACTACTCATTAACCTCTCTCTCTGCCTCGAGTCAGGTTACTAGTTTAACAGCGTATGATCTGTTGTTGTACGTCATACGCATCACACACAAGACCAGCGTCGGCCAATAGTGGGCCTACGTGTGACGTAGCTCTACGCAATTACACTAGTTTAACTGACTCGACGCCCAAAGAAAATGAAATGAATAGTTGAAATAAAGTCGTTATTTATGTTTGTTTTTGCGCACAAAAAGTATTCTCGTTGTTTCATAAAGTTAAGATTGAGCCACTGTAATCACTTGGACTATTTTAACGATGTCTTTAATAACTTTTCAAGACCGGCAAGTTTCAATCACTCAAGAAGCCTATGGGCTAGTATGGAGGAGTAATCCAGCTCTCAGATTTAATAAAAAATATCTTAATTCAGCGCAGTCTCATCCTAAGACGTCATACAACTGACGTTTTGGGACGTCTTTTGACCATACGTCAATATCCGCCTTTTTAGGGCTCCCTTAAACGTCGGTAGATGAGGTTATCGGATCCTAACCCTACCCCAGACCTAAACCTAACCCGTCACCTAACCGACATTAAAGGTAAAGCGTCAGTTGTATGACGGCCCGGGATCGTCATCTACCGACGTTTAAGGGGGCCCTAAAATGGCGGATGTTGACGTATGGTCAAAAGACGTCCCAAGACGTCAGTTATATGACTTCTTGGGATGAGACTGTGTTACTTAATTTGTGTTCCGAAGATGAACGAAGGTCTTACGGGGTTGGAACAACATGAGGGTGAGTAAATACTGACAGAATTTTCATTTTTGGCTGAACTAACCCTTTAAATAAAAGGTTAAACAACGATGTCAGATGATTTTGACGTTGGAAGAGAAAATGAGATTTCTACATTTTCCCCATACTTCAGTTTACCGCCTGACCTTTCCAACGGGATTACGTAATGCGTGAAGTCGTGGACGTGCATGATAATTTGATTTTTAGAAAATGACTGATAGTTTGGCTAGATAAGACTCTTATTCTTCAAGACTTTGAATCTGCACTAAAACTCACATTGGTCCCTGTTGTGGTCACTATAAGGAGAAAAATCTTGAAATGTTTTTTTTTTGACTGAAAAGACATTAATATTTTGGATGATGTGGCGGTCAGGAAATTATCAGGAAATTTTAATTTAGAACTGAACTAATCCTTTCATTTTACATTTTGTAATGACATATTTTCGCCATCTTGGCACAGATGTGATTGTGATGTAATCAAAGTTTACAGCAACATCAGTGCCTGGCAACCTGTTCTGCTCTCAGCTTTCCTCGCTTCTAGACCACAAAACCCCAGGCTGACCCAATGGACCCAGTGGCAGAACTAATACCTTTTTTTAAATCAATAAGCATTTCAAAAAGCAGTAAAATCAGGACAAGAGTTTTAAAACCACTTGCTATTCCTGAGATCGATAGTCACATTAGCTTTACAGCCGTTTTGTGGAGAACAGCTGCCTCTTACAGCACAGGCAGGGCCAAGTTAATGTGTTTATAACAGAGACGTCATAAATGGCATGATCGCATTCATCAACTGAATGGTAACATGTCAAGGCATGCAGCCAGTAGTAATCAACTAAAATAAGCTAAATGGTTGGTACTGTGTTAGTTGTGCAACTCAGTCAAGGTTTTAAGGACGGCTATCATAGTTTTATTATATGCCTGCGATTGGATTCTATCAAAGCTTTAGTTTTATTTTCAGGGATTTTAGGTTTTCTTTCTATTAATGAGTTCATAAATGTGCTCTTCCAAACACAGTTGACTATTTCCCCAGTAATATACAGTATTTGTATGAAGGGATACTGTAGAAAGGAAAGATCAGCTACAACACAGTCACATTAAGTAATTGTTAAACTTATTGTCAGATTCATTTTTGAACACGGTAAATATGATAATATTAATCGCTGACAAAATTACAGTTGGCAGTGTTTTTTCAAGCGAACTAATATGATCTATCATCTACATGTGTTTACACATATTTAGTGAAATATCAACACGTGCTTTTGAGAGGATAGCTTTTCTAATTATGTGTTTTAGCATGACAGCTCCTGTACAGTGAGCTATTAATCAAGTTCAAGTGCTATATTATATTTGTTACAAGAAGAAACTCACTTGTCTGGTTAGAGTGAAGTAAACGGCTGCATATTTTCTGTTGTGGAGTCCTGGAGAGCTTTATCAAATGTGATATTTAACTTGAATAGCAGAATCTGTGCAAATGTAGCTAGTGAAAATGTGTATCACGGGTACAGGAATTGCTAAGACCCAAAGCTTACAGTGGGTTTCTGTTAATACAGTAGGAGTTCTGATATAAAGATTTGTTTTATTGTTTTGATGAAATGCCTGTATAGACATCATGTGTGCCTACAAGTTTATATGATTGTATTTTAGGTCACAAGAATAAATAATATTATGCATTTGATCGAATGTCTACATTCGTACAGTTATTTAAGAATTTAACTAGAAAATTAATCCATCATTTTCACATGAAAGAACATTTAAGGGTTGCAATCGAAATTTCGAATCCCTTTGTATTTACACAATAGTGTCAGGATCATTAGCAGCTGCGTGTATCTATTCAAACCGTTGATGAATGGTTTGACTCTGGGCAGAAATTTTGCTGGTGTGTGTGTGTGTGGGGGAAGGTGCACGGGGGAAGAATTTCAGTGCTATTTAGACATGTCAGAGTAATAAACCCCGCGAGGCTCATTATCGGCAAGTCAAGTGTCCTACATTATAATGGAGCACCTGCCAGCACTTAACCAGCATCAAGCTCTCTCATGATGACGAGCATCACCAGCACAATACACCATTCATCTGACTAAAACATGCTGTCATAGAGACAACAAAAACTAGCAACAATGATATCAGATGACTTTGACGTCAAATCTGACAGGAGAATGGCTCCATTTTAGATTATTTTGATAGTCCACTTTAGAAATTCTGCTAACCATAACTACGTGTCAACTTATTATACTAGCCCTATCCCTAAACCTAACCTATTACAGTCTATTACAGTTTGTTAGCATGTAGTTGCATAGGGAAAGCTGCAGCCCAGCAAACAAATTTAGGTTCTGGGAACGTTCTGGGAATTTTAGTTTTTGGTTCCCAGAACGTTTATAGAACTTTCCCTTAAGGTTAAGTGAACTTTCCCGGAACATTCTCCGTACATTATGAAAATGGAACCTAAAAATAACCTACATGGAACATTTCCTATGACGTTCTTGTTTGGTTCCCAAAAAAATAACCTCATGGGACCATTCAGGAATGCTCTGTGTTTGCTGGGAGGTCGGGGACATGTGTGTGTGTCAAAAGATAGGGGTGTGGTGAAAGTTACACACCGCAACAACACAAACTAACCCCTAACCCTACACCATAAGGCAGCTTTTGCAAACAATTGTAAAGACCTTTCGGCATACCTATTACTCCGACTTGCAGATGTTTTTTTTTTTTTTTTTTTTTAGGGGGGGTGCACCTGAAACACATCTCTCTGTAGGCAGGGGTGTGGTTAGCTTGTGCCTGCTTACATCACAGGGCACCACAACTTCCAATAGGAAAATACAACTGCAGTAGCCACCATTCAACCTGAAGAGGGCAGCACTCAGATGTTTTGACATCTGTTTTACATTCATATATTGTGGAATTAAAACACTTTATACCCAAATGTCCATATGGTATAAAACACCATATTTATTTTTATTCAGTTTCCACATTTTCAAGTTGTGAAAAAAATAATCAAAAAGTGTATTTCTGTATTTATAATCACTCCCTATCCCCTATATAGTGCACTATCTGCTATTCGACCATGGAGAAGATAGTAATAGTAAAAATATGTTTATAATGTAAAATATGTAAAAATAATTGAATCAGCTAAATTATTTGAGCAAGTCATTACCATTTTTCTTAATATGACACATACGTCACAACATTTTCAAAACTTGTTTTGTATCAATTTGTACAAGACGTTTTAAAATCAGGTCAAGTGTAATCTAGGATATGTTATTAAAATATTAAAATTGTTGCATGGATTGAAACATATCTTTAAAAACAAAAACAAGTGTTTTTAAAAATGATGACACTGCAACATGTGCACACCAGACAGACCACCATTTTGGAAATGTTACCATAGCAACAAAATGCACACATTGTCACATGACTGAACCTGGGTGTTCTGTAAATGTCCATTAGGGACTTCCTGGTTTGAAAATGAGGTATAATGCTTTTAAAAAACCTTGTCAGATGATCACCAGTGTTTGTGACACCCAGGTCACATCGGGTTCTTAAGGGTTAAAAAAAGGGGAGGAGCTGTTTGATATGCCCCGCCCTGTCTTCCTGTTAAAGTGGAATACACATTTGTGTTACGTATCTGTGTAACTTCGGCACTCTCCATCACACTTTGTAGGCCAAAACGTGGAAGAGAGTTAGCATTTCAGCACTACTGGTTCTATGGGATTTTTGAAAGGGTTTTTGCTAAATCGCCTGAAATAAGGTCTGTGGTGAACAAAGCCTCGAAATATTTTCACATTTTGATTTATGACATGGGACACACAGTTATAACCTGCTTGTGGTTTTTTACATTTTATTGTGTCTGCTTGTGTTTTTAAAAAACGTTATAGGCTTCAAAATAAATAAATTTTGGATTAATTTATTCATTTAAGATTATCTTGATAGACAAAACTTGTAAGGGTCACAACTCTTTGTTAAACACAGATCTTATTTTTTGCGATTTTCCAAAAGTCTATGGGGAAAATGCATAGCTTTTCGATCAAGGGAACCCAAGGGACCAACAGACCGCGACAGACTAGACAGAGCAGGTTAGTTATGATATAAAAAATCTCAGCTCTCAGATTCTGTCAATTTTATTACGTTTTGGAGTATTTGGAGTAAATGGAGTAGGCTATATTGTAGCTATTCTGCACTCTTGAAAACACACAGTGTGCTTAAGAATTCTTAGATCCGTAATTTCCCCCTTCTTAATCATTTATCAAAACATTCGACAGATTGATTAAAACCTTTAAAAAAAAATTAAATTGATTAAGCAAACTTTTAATTATCATTTTCAAAAAATAAAAAATAAATAAATAAGTCTGGATGCTGGCAATCCAGCCCTCCCTTCTGCATATTTTTTATGTGAACTGGCCTCTTTAGTCCCACCGTGTTCCAGACCATTGTCTTTCACCAAGCAAGTCAACACTTAACACCACACTGCCTCAGCAAGATATCTGATAAGAACATTGAATGACAGATCAATCCACTTTTTAGCTGATAAACTGTCTAGCCACGTTAGGCCTGTCATTCTGTATTTTGCCAGTTTGTTTAGTCAGAGTGTACACTTTCCACCATGCCTGATGATCAAAAGTGCATTGAACCCAATGAAGTCTACAGACTTCTTGCCCTACCTGACCATCTAATCCTCCTCACGAGAGAAGGCCTATTTATACATACACTCCTCACTCTCGGCTGGCTCCTGTCCCAGCCTGGGATGCAGGAGGAGTACTCTGGGTTTGGGCCAGTTTCCGAGCTCAGACGGCACACCTAATACGCCTACTTCATCTGATTATTTGTAACTGTGAACTCGTGAAACAGCTTAAAAACAGCTTATCACTTAATGAATTAACTTTCTGTCAGCTAATCTTCAACGTGTTTGCTATTAAATAGGGATATTGGGGTGAGATATCATTTAGAGTTTGCAAAAATATTTCATTAAAGAAGTCAAACAATTTTTCAACAGGTCGTTCTGGTATCTGTGTTTATATTATAGTTTAAAGTTGACAAAACCAATATAATAAGTCTTTATCTTGTAGTGGACTCCTAAGACAAATAAATAGATGTATTGAAAAGGTTTAATTAATCTTTAAAACATTGTTAAAAATAATAAATATAAATCTTGTCAGCAATGATTATATTATTTTAAAGTTGCTGTGGTCTAGAGAGAACGTTATTTGGGTGGTGTGTGTGTGTGTGTGTGTGTGTGTGTGTGTGTGTACGTCTGTGTTATCACTACTCTGCTCCTAATTGGTGTGCAATAACTTGGATGGGTGTAATGCAGATGATAATTCTGAGTATGGGTACACTGCTGTCGACTGGCGACAGAAGAGGATGAGAGTGGTAACGATTTTGTTCCCCCACCTCTTCGGACCCAGAGATGGTAGAAACTGCTCTTTCATTAAAAAATGTGGGTACCGCTGGTCCATCTCGGGTTGCCTGTCCTGGGGACACTTACCTTCTTGGCGTGGGCCTGGACGGGCGGGACGACCTGCCTGCGACTGGCTCTACGGCGCCGTTTAGGAGGTGGCCCCGGATCCAAACCTCCTACCCTTTACTTCTGTATAGATAAAACTTTGTCAAAATAATTTCAGTTCACATGGCTATGTGGAAGCAATAAATAATTTTGTATTATACATTTTAAAGGCCAGACAAGTAATTTGTTAATAGGTCAATTTGTAAAAAAAAAAAAAAAAAAAAAGACTACACACCTACGCACATATTCAAACGTTTTATTTATATTTTAGAAACGTTTTAAACATTTGCACACCACCAGCTTTTTCACAGGTTTGCGTTTTTTGAAGTTTGCACAAAGAAAATAAAAAATTCAACATTTTTCGAGGTTTTGTGCATCAAGTGAATGCAGTGAATCAATAAAAACTAACATTCTAGAGCTGCTGTAAAGCGAAAACAATCTCTAGCCATCTTGGGATGAGACTCTGGAATGGCGGCGGCCATCTTGGAACGAGACTCTAGAATGGCGGCCATCTTGGGACAGGATTTTGGAATGGTAGGCATCTTGAGATGAAGAATCAGGTGTGGCCACCATCTTGGCTGGACACTGACATGGCGGCCATCCTGACAGGAGACTCACTAGGTTGGCTCAGGGATCTCACTTACTGGACTTATTGTGACCACTTTAACTGCTTCTAGATCCAATGTAGGTCAGTCTTTCTGTCACATGCAGGGAAGGATCCAGCATCTTCTTGCAGCAGCTTAACTTTATTTTCAAAGAACATAAAAGAAACCAAACACTCAGGAAAAATATCTAGACAAGAAACAGAACAACCTGGCAACCACACAGACAAGGAACAGACTGAACAGAACAGATCAGAAATGAGACACAGCTTGGGAAAACGAACTAACAAATAATTAACAAGACAACAGGTGAAAGGGATCAAATTAACCTAGAAACATGCAGAAGAAAAAGAAGAAGAATGTATGTCGATCCATTGGCCTATTTGACAAGTGAATTATTTCAATTTTGATTGATTCATTTGTTCATTTATTTATTTATGAAATAAAGAAATTATTTTTTTTCTTGCAACAACAACAAAAAAAGACAAAGAAAGAGAGAAGCTATTGGCTATCTATCTTTCTGAAGGGAGTTTCACTGATACAGGGTTGGGTTTGAAGAGCTTCTTGGGATTAGTTCAATTAAGCTCCTTCTGGGCTTAATGTCAAGAATAGAACAATAAGAACTGGAGCAGTGCTCTGATATCATCTAATGCTGTGTGTTTGAGCAAGTACCCCCTTTTCATCATTACTTCTCTAAAGACACCACTGTGGAAACACACCGGACTGCCTTAAGGTAAGAATATATATTTGTTTGGATGTTTCTCTTTCGAGGTATAGAGTTTGTCACGGCAAGGTTAGGACTTTGCTGTCTCTTTGCTGCAATATTTTGTGAGGCAGACACATAACACCTCTCATCGTAAATTAAAGTACCTGAATAATGAACTAATGGAGCGATTTCTGTTCCAACAAAGAAATGTCTGTTTATTGACTGACTTTAATGCATACAGCTTTTTATGATTATATTAATTGAGAGAGCACACAGAATATTTGGACTTTAAAAAATGAATTTGTAACCGGCTCTTTTAAAATTAACTACTGAATACAATTTGTGAACATTTTTTAATGTATGAAGAAATCATTTTTCAAGCATTTATTAATCTAGCATTTTTTTCACAAGTTCTACATGTAATAGTAAATTTTTACAATTTCAGGTCATATAAATTACCATTAGTTTTGATTAATTAATTAGTTTAGTCTTAAGAATTCACAATGAACACTATGTATTTATAAATAAACAATAACATGAATGATGAAAGTGGTCCATGTTTTTAAATGTTTTAGTTGAAAGGATTGTAGATGTCACGTCACACAGCAGAATGAGTAAGAGGAAGAGGAGAAACAGTCGCAGGAGGAAGAGCTCCAGCAGCAGTAAACGTGAGTGTTGATCTACATGTGGGTCCTATAGGCCATGTGTGGAGAATAATCCTCTAAACACCGTCTGAGTCACGCTTAACCCATGCCAGCTGCACAGCCTGCAAACAGGTGCCGGATTAGGACTGTTTATATAGCACTCACCGTCACACAAACACGTGCTTTGGAAAAAAATGATATATACAATGATCGTTTCTGCTGGGTGAGAGGTACTCTTAAAAGCACTATGGAAAAAATCTCTACAATGCAAGCAAATGCAACAACTTAAATTTTTTGAAATACAAAATAAATTTTTTTGAATATAGCAGTTCACAATGACCTGCTATAACTATAACAATAATGATAAATATATACTTCATATGACAGGGTTCAAACCACAACTTTAATGATAACGGCAAAGATAAATTATAATGTTGGAATCACTTTCAGAGGAATTTCTTCCAGCTGATAAACCATAAAAACAATCAGAATCCATAAGAGCTCAAGCATTTAAAGCGGCAGATGATGAAACTGCAGCACATGCTTATAATAAACAGAATTATATTGTGCACTGGTGTGGACACTAATGTAGTTATCATTATAGCTATCTTTAAAAGTATTGGTGTGAACGGGCCAGTTAAGTATTATTACACTAACCCACACATTATAAAAATCATTATACATACCTTGAGGCATTTTCAAATAAATGTTTCTATAGCTTTTCACATTGACATCCAGATATCAAGACAGGTGTGGCTGAAGTGTCTCTGATTGGCCTTTGTGTTCACTCACTCATCAGATATGTCTGTGATTGGCCACAATGATCAACGCATCTGAGATTTGAGAGCAAACGGAAGTGTTTGAAAGTGTTTGAAAAAATGGTTGCGAGAGCGTTTGAAAGCACAAACAGGCCTGCTTTCAGACACTCCCGTCTGTATCTGTGCAAATGCTCAGTGAAGAGCGTCATTTCTTAACCTCTTTTCTTTTTTGTACAGAATGCATATCTCCATATAACTTTCAAAAGCACACTATGGTGGACACTGAGGTTCATGGGGAGGAAGCTGCAGAGAAAGGAGAAACTGATTCTTTCTGTAAAGAGATTATATTGTCAGAGTCCGAAGATGAGAAAGAGAACGAGACTACAACCACGGAGAAAGAAAACAGACCAGAGAGTTGTGAAGATTTTTTCGAAGAAAAGGAGAAAAAAGACTTGGAACCAGTGGACAGAGATCCAGGGTTGACAATAACACATTCTGTGACCTTTGATAACTTTGGACTGACTTCTCCCAGAGTTGTGTTTAAACAATGCCATGAGGCTTCTCTAAGAGGATCGGTTAGTAGTGTGATAGCAGTCACAACCACTAAGGTCAAGGGAGGGACCCCAAATATGAGGCTTGAGATCAGTGAAGTAGTGACATCAGATGATTCAAATATCAAGAGAACTATTGTTCTTCATAAACATAAAGATAAAATAGAAGAGACTCATTTTACAAGCCATAGTGAAAAACACCAAGATTCAAAAAATCCCACAGTCTATTCATGGAACCAACATGGAGCGGATTACAGAGAGAATGTTATCTATAAGATTAGCATTGCAGAGCTAAATGCTGAGGAAACACACGCTTCTACGAGTCATTGCTTGTGGGACGAGCCTGAAGAAGGGGAATGCCGTAAAAGCTGTTGTAAAAATAGCTTTGGTTGGGGTAACGCAGGTGACCGGACTGACACTGATTTCACACTGGTTGATGGATCTTCCTGTTGTTCATCACCCTCTGATATGTGGCAATGTCAGAAACCACTGCCACTGCCTACCAGTCTCAGTAACGACGCATTATGGGATATCCCTCCCCCTGATGAATTTGCTGACAATGTAAGCGCAATGGATTTTCTTGCAGAAAATGTTGCATCGTGTCAAATCAGTCCCAAAGAACAATTAATTGACCATGACGACACGAATTTCACAGATACAGCATCTCAGGTTACCTTGTGCAAAGAATGTAAATGCCAGAATACACTGGATGTGGACAACAGGTGTTGTGAACACCTATCCGACTTGAGTCCTCAGGAATGTTTATTCATGAATCCCAGAGCTTCAATGAATAGATCGTCTTTCACTAAAAAGTTCATCGACAATCATGAAAGGAAGACCCGTTTGCGCAATAACAGCATTGCCATCCTTGAAACCCAAACGGATCCTCCAGGCTACATGGACATACCACCCAAAAGACGAAAGACTTACCCAGGAGTGGCGTACCATATGAGTCAGGCCAGAGAGAGCATTCCCTCATACAGAGAGTCCTTTTCTTCTGGCACACTGTCTTCGTTTTTCATGCAGTCCCTTCCCTCTCAATCAGAGAGGAGGGGGAAATTCTACCTCGAAGACGAAAGACTTCGTCCACATGGGAGCCGTAAATCTTCCAGTAGCAGCAGCTATAGACCAAGCTCAAGCTCTACGACTGGTCCTGACTCATTTAATCCCAAATGTAAGGCTTACAGCACAATCAAAAACCCATTCTACCCATTCAGGTCAGATGAGAGTCCAGAAGAAGTCTTCTTTAGAGGTGAACAGTATAATGGGACAGCACAGTTCGACGAGATGATCCAACCGGGTTTGGATGGTGCTGCTGCTGGTTTGATGCTTGTTGATAAAGACAGTGCTTTAGCGGGCCAACTTGAGCTGAATGAAGTCAATGAAAGTGGCTTTGAAGACGAGATGGTGGAGCTGGATGAGTCGATTTCACCCGGTGACACCATGGACAGCCATCAAAGGGAACTTCTTATCCATGTCATTCCACCTTCACTGAGCAACTCTGAAGAAAAAATCAATGAAGGAACAACCAACGGTGTCAATCACATCATGTGCTACAGAGATGAGGCTGACGCCCCAAAGAAACGAAGAGGTTCAGTAATGACGATAATCACTGGGGACTGTGAGCAGAGATTTCTACATGGCAAATATGGCTTCTTCCTTGAGAAGGACATTTCAGGGGAATATTCAAAAGATACGTTGAGTCCTGTGACTGAGTCCCCGGCTGGGTCTCCAATAGAGGACCTGGGTAGCATCAGAGAAGCTGTGGAAGAGCTCCAGGGTTCATCCCAAGCACAAACCAACACAACCTCTGCAAACTCTGAGCTGACCTTACAGATGGACACATCCAGCCAGCAGCCTGAAGAAGTGCAAACAAATGAAGCCCTGGAAAAAATAAGTGCAGATGCATGTATGACACCCAAACTTTATCAAAATGATTTGTCTCGACGGCAAAGTGCCTCAAAAAGTAAGCAATGAAATATTTATGCTTTCTTAACATTGGTTTCCATCGGTGGGTCACAACCTCATAAGAACTTTCCTCCCAATAGGGTTGCAAGCAATACATTGAAGAGGCAATAGATTGAAGAAACCTTTTATAAATGACAGCATTGTTATTACCAGTCACAATGGTCACATTTGGTCAGGAAAAAAATAGTTAGCTATTATTCTTATAATTTGCGCAAATGATTTGAGCAAATGAATTGCATTCCCGCTTTAAAACGAGCGTTCATAAATATTTCAAATAAAAGTTGTCCTCATGCGGTCCCAATGAGCAAACAACGGCATGTCATAAGTGATACGAAACCTGTAGGAAACCCAGCAATGGCGTTCTCTTCCATTTTCTCTGAATTAATGTTTTGGTAGGAACAAAAGTTTACATTGTATGTTTCTCCGGAATCAGCCAGCGCGAAGGTCATCTATATTCCGATTGGTCATCTATATTCCGATTTTGCCACTGCTTGCCGCTGAACAAAACATGACGCTGATGGATTTGAGGCTCCTTGCAGCTGAGAAAAGCCAGCTTCCATTGAAAATAAATGACTTCCAGCCGCTTTGGAAGCTCAAGTCGGTGGTGGTGTAAACGTACAGTAACTTGTTCACTCTCTTACAGATGGAGGTTTTGAAATATCATGTCCGCCTACTATCGCAGCCATGAGCCAGAAGCATATCGCAGCCATGAGGCAGAAGCATATGTATCCTCCTTTTAAGATAATTATCACTATTTTATACTTTATCCAATTATGTAAATAAAAAATAATTATTTAAAATATGCTATGTTTAAGTTAACATTAAATTACTTATACTCACGGGTGATCGTGACATGATAGACTGCCATCAGTGTTTGAGTACACGTCTTCAGACACTGGTCACAACGAAGCCATTCCCCAGAACACCGACTCCATGACGCCACGTCTCGTTCCGCTTCTCAGGGAACCAGGGTTACAGTCGTAACCTGGGATGTTTTTATGCTAGCTTCACTTAATTATGCAAAGTGTCCTCCTTATTGGTGTAACAGAAATATCCAGCTTAATCACAATGTTCATTCAGACGTTTTTAATTAATTCAAGACTTCATTTTTAATTAATTCAAGACTGAAAATCATTCCATGTCCAGCAATGAAACGAAACAACACTGGATCAGTCCCTGTCACATCAGACAGAATAAATGTGTTCTGCGTCGACTCTTAAGTGTAATTAAGAGTGCATAGTTCAGATTCAGTTATTCAATTAAATTGAAAGAGGACATTCTTCCAATAATATCAACATCAAAAGCTAAATAGCCAAATAAATGGACAGGTCGATTGACACCCTCTCATCCTCAACAACCATTAACAAAACTATGCAAAGTACAAAAATTGACCCATACTTCATAAAATGCAGGTTGAATTGCAGGAAGGACACTCATGGTTTGTGATGACCCCAATGTACTGAAACCATTTTTTGAGACATTTAGACACCAAAATGGTAAATGGCATATTAAATCCATCATTTAAATATTTTTGCATAATGTTCGGGCCAATGCAGATCATGCATATTATCATCACTATATTCATAATTCTCAAATTTGGCACTATGTTGGGTCATAACTTAATGTCCAATGCAAAATCTGGGTTCTGAAGATGACAACCAGATGAAAACCACAAAAACATTGTTTTGTTGGCTTTGGTTTTACACTGTTCCTGTAATGAAGCCTATACTTTTGTTTATCATTAATAGATTCATTAGAGGTCAAAGAGCACCTCAGGCCTCCAACAGAGTCCACTCATAAAGATTCAGAGGAACATTCGGACCACTGGGCAAAGAGACGCAAGCTCTTCAAGGAGAGCAAACAGCGCAGTTCTGCAGGAGGGAGTTCTATAACTAGCAATATCACAGATGAATCAGGTAATCACTTACATACAGTATCATTTAATTTGCCATATGTGAATTGTCTGATTGATTTCTAAGGAAGTTTCTGTGCAACCTGCAATGCTCTGCAGGAAACTGATTTATATAAAATGCATTCCATAGTATTTATGTCAGGAATGTCAAACTCCTTTTTGGTTGCAAGCTTTACTGGACTATATCTCCTTTTGGGTGTTGATTTCTTTGTAACCATTGAGTTCACATTGAACTTATCTTACAGCCAAAGTGTTTGATATCCCTGCTTTCTGGTATATATGAAGTTTGGCTTGTGTATCGAGAAATGTATTGTGACAACTATTGACAAACAAAATGTTGATCAAAAATCTGTTTGTCTTTTCTGTCATTAAGACACAATGAATTCTGAGGACACTCATTCAGTGGACATGTCAATGCGAGATATTGAGGACAGAGGATTTTACACAGAAACGTTTCACTCAGTATCATGGATCTACCATGGAGATGGTGTTAACCAGAATGACGGTCCACACTGCCTTACCAGCTGTACCCGACCAGCAGCAAGTGGGTTCCTATCCAGTTCTAGCCAAAACTCATCATAGAATGCTATTTACAGTGTTTAATGATGCATTATATATTTCAGTTCGTGAGCGGACAGTAAAAATCGGTAAAGGCATGGGCGATTATCCCTGGGGCTTCCGAATTCAGTTCTCCAAACCCATTGTGGTTACTGAAGTGGATACAAGTAAGTTATAGTTTTTTTTTAATATATTTTATAAAAGGAATAGTTTGAATGCACTGTTTGTCACTGTGAATTAATGTATCAGCCAAATGCATAAAGGTAGCCTAAATGTACTTTAGTTTTTCTAGATTTTTGGGATTGCTAAAAGAGCTCTCCTGTTTGTTGTCCTAAAATCATGGCAAATTAGCTTTCCAGGAAGACCCAAAAAATGGAAATGGCGAATTAGAATATAATTTCGTAAGATGTGCTTGTCCCCGGCTGAGGGTTAGGCTTGGGATTGAGCTTCATTCTTGCTTTTTATATAAATTGTACGTTTCATGTACAAGTAAAAGGTTGATGTCATTGTAATATTCATATGTTTACTCTGTTGCGACATGGATTGGCAAATATTTGGATAGTTTTTGAGTCATTTTACAGAAGATGAACTAGGTTTAGGAGCTATTTAGAATTAAAAAATTCTAAAATTAGGAGTGACGCATAGCTAGATTTGCTTCTAAATTCCCACACTAAGAGCAACTTTTAGCCTCAATTCCGCAAAAAAAAATAAAAATAAAAAAAAATGTTCTAAGAACTTTTAGCCAATGTTCCCATTAAGTTATGAAAATTGTAATTCTGAATGTTCTCTGTATGTTTAAAACGTATGTTTTTAAAAAAAATCTTGATTTTGCAAAAATTAGTGAAAACATCAAGGGAATCTTCTATTTCATCATCTTGGGAATGTAACTTTTGAATGTTCTCTGAATGTTTTGAAACCTGTAGTAAGCAACGTTTGAAAAAAAATGTTACATGAATGTCCAACTAAAATGTTTCAGAAAAAAATTATAAATAACGTTTTTGTGCTAAGTTTTGCAAACGTCACTAAGGACCAGGTAACTTTGAACAAACAGTCTATTAAAGGGACAATCCACCCATTTGTATTAAGATTCCCATTGTTAGCAATCCAGTCATTCTATTGAATGGTCATGCAACACTCTCATTTTCCCCTGAGAGGAGAGAAATCCGCTATTTACCTTTTTCACCTCCTCCTATAATGATGCAAAAATCATCATTTTACATAATTGTAGGAGGAAGTGTAGGGGATTTCTGTAAAGACTACATGCACTAGATCCCACCCTTTCAAACCCGCCCATAGGGGGTTGGGCCTAATGCGCTAACAGACTTATCACAGATCAGTGGCAGTGCGTTTGATTTCACCGGCAGAAACTTTTTGAAAATATGGACGAAGGCACTGAATACGCATTTTGGGTTGGGTACCGACTCGCGGTGCCAATAGGAAACCGATTCCGACTTAAACGGTAATAACCAGACCTAATAAAAACGAAAATTTCGGTGCTTGAGTCTCTGTGTCATGAGGTGCACACACGCAAAGTCTCTCGCTTTCTCCCTCGTGCGCGCACTATACGGTTTGGAGCACAGTCTGATCTGTCTCGCATGCACACTCTTGCTCACTCGCTCTAGAGTCCGGGAGATTTTAACTAATTTGGGGGCATCAGGGACCCATTGTCAATATGCATAAGACTCCCGGAACGTCTGATAGTGAGGGAATTAATGAAGATGCCGAAGACAAAACGCTCCAAGGTTTGGCTCCATTTCACGTGTAAAATTACGCGTCAGAGCAAGTGTGCCGATTGTCTGAAGCCCATATAGAATCACGCCAATCCATTGGCTAATGGCCTTGGCGCTCTTACGTTGTCATATTATATTAGCGTGCATTATCTGATTTCATTGTGCAAAATGATTTCCAGGCGGTAGCGTAGAGTGGAGCTCAACTCTAGTCTACATTGATGGGCGGAGTAGTGGGAGTGGACTGCGGAGCTGAGCATTGCAATGCACTATGGGGATTGTTGTCTACAATCCAGAAGCACTAAAAAGTCATTTTCTGCCTTTTATCGGCCAAGAAGGACCCAAATTAGAAATTTATGAAACTATTCTACAACATATACAGTATGACCCACTTTCATGTCTCCACCAGTGGATTACTCTTTAATGTTACTGGATGCACATTTGTTCATAACTTTGAGAGAACCTCACCAGAACGTTAGCCTGAGTTCTGAGAGTGATAGCTGTCAAGGCTTTTGTTAAAAACGTGCCCAGCTTGTAACCGCTCTATTGTTGTGCCCTCTGCAATCAATTACTCACACTTACGAACTAAAACCCTTATCAAACTTACGCAGATAGGCAATGCAGGAATTCACACAGTGTGAATCTGAGTAACATGTGCTGTTATGAGCCACCTTCTAAATGTTGAGCGCTGGATGGCGTAAGATGAAGATGTTGTGCTCTGCTTCAGATGGAGCAGCGGAGGAGGCAGGCCTGCAGGTCGGAGACTATGTCCTGGCAGTAAACGGCATTGATGTCACCAGCGTGCCACACTCGGAAGCAGCTGACCTCGCACGACAGGGTAAGCGGGACTCTCGGACAATATTATAAGAGGTTATTTTTCATTTTTAAATCCTAGTGGAATATCTGGAGGCACACTCATGCGTTGGTAAATCTGTTGTTTACAGTTTAAGACTATTATCTATAATAAGATATATAATCTTAAACATAAAAATATATATATATTAACAATATACATGTTAAATGTATAAAAATATGACGTGGATGTTGTGTAGCAAACACAATGAAGCTGAAGATTCTTCATTTAGAATCTTAGGATGTTGTCTCTTAAACTATGAAACATTTTCTAAGACCATGCCATGTGAGATTTTAGAGAAGGCTGATAATATGCTAATATAAATAATATTTTATTTGCTTGTAAACACCCACTTGCACTCTATTGTCTATGTCTAGTGTGGCGAACTGTCCCATTCACGTTTCTATTGTTCACACTCGACAAACCTTTCACACCTCTCCCGGGTATGAAAACTAATCTTCATTGTTCTTTTTATATCTAATTATTCTTTTGTTTGCATTCAGCCGTTATTAGCCTTAATTCTGGCATTACATGGCTTGCCCACTTTGATAACTATTCAGATTTGAAAAGTTATGTAGTGTATTCCAGCCTTTGAGCGAAATCATGCTGGAGCTCAACATAACTGAGCAAAACAGCAGATGCTATTGTATAACTTAATTTTGTGTTACATTTCTTTCACATGATTTATGTTTAAAGGCCCTGACATATTAACTCTGACCATTGGCTCGGATATCGGTCGAGCGCCGAACACCCCACGGCCAACATGCAGGGGTTACTTGCATAAGCGGACTCAGTCCAGTTTGCTGAAGGGCTGGAGGAAGAGATGGTTTGTGCTCCGACACGACTGCTGCCTCTACTACTACAGAAACAAGCGTGTACGTTCAGTTTTCTGTTTTATCCAGAAGGGTTGAACCTGGAAAAGCTGAACATGCAGTAAGTTTTCCTCCCTCTTCTCTGCAGGATGAAGGGAAGAGCCGAGCTTTGGCTGCGGTGAGTCTGGAAGGGGCGCAGGTGGAGGCCGACACCAGTTTAGGAAAGCCGTTTGTGTTCAGATGCTGCCCTGTCTCTGGGAACAGAGTTTACTACTTGTATGCTACATCAAACCAAGAGATGAAAAGGTGAGAACATGCAGTGCTTTCTGAAATTAAGAGTTTTTTTTTTTTTTTTTTTTTTTTAAAGGGGCTGTATGCAAGAAATTTATTTCAGTTAATCATACATTTTCCCTGATATGTCACTAGAGATTAAAGGGCACCTATTATGCCCCTTTTTACAAGATGTAATATTGGTCTTGGGTGTCCCCAGAATGTATTTGTGAAGTTTCAGCTCAAAATACCCCACAGTTAATTTATTATAACCATTTTAAAATGTCATTTTTGGGGCCTGTTTTAAAATGAGCTGTTTTGGTGTATACCACCTTAAATGCAAATGAGCTCCATATCCCCGCCCTGCCTTTGGATGAGGGCGTCACTTGCATGCCTATGGCAGTCTGGGCTGAGAGAGAGAGACCCGCTGTTTTGTATGTCATTCAGCCGTACATGTTTGAATCAGAATATATAAATAGTCTCTGATCAGACCCAGATGACGAAGAGACTTTGGAAGAATAAACACAAATGAGAATGGACCAGTACGTCTCGGTATGCTTATTTGATACATTTATGTACTTATAGAGTTGTAATCGCGTCCCCTTTGAAATATGGATGTGCAACACACACACACACACACACACAAACACACAGACACACACAAACACTAACATTGGCACAATTTTTTGAAACTGCATACGCATACTGTGATAAATTTGCTACATACAAGCGAAATTACATTTATCCGAGGGACCTGTTGCGTCATGTTTACATTACTTGTCATACAGGTGCTTCTGTGGCAAATGTGAGAAGATGGCTAACTTACAGAAGAACAACATATATGCAGTTTTTAATACAATATCTTTAAAAATATATATTTATAAACGTGTGGTTACACACTTTACAAACAAGGTTTAAATTATATAAACAGACATCCTACGATGACAACAACTTTAGACGCATTTGTTGTTGAATTGGCTGACATCGACTGAAATTGCTCAAAAATCATAACTTACACTTACTGGAGGTGACGTTGGATCGCAAACAGTAGACGATCTACAGTTGCGGATTAACTTTGAAGCAAGACCTGCTTTGAATTGACCCTCGTTCACAAAACAGTCAGTCAGAAAATGATTCGCTCAAACATAAACTTATTTACGAAGGAAAGGCGCCACTTAAACTTCCAAAAATATATACATAAATACATCCACTTTGTTTTCAGTGGCTCTGATGTCGGAAATAAGTGAAAACTACTATTTATGTCATTATTACATCCCATCCCACAACAGAACACTTAAAAAACTCAGGGTGTAAGACTTATCACTTGCCATTGGAAGCTTCTTGTAGCAGCTACGTTCTTTCTGGATCCCGCAGCATATCTGGCAACCTCGAGTCAAGGGGGGTTTACACCGCTCTACAGTAATTTGAAAGTGATTGCAGTACCAGTTTTGGCCACAATCTTGCATACGGCTCCTTTAAAGATATAACTTTGTCAACATTTTTGATTAATAAAACCTTATTAATGAGAGCGTGCACATTTTTTTTCAACTTTAATCAAATAAGAAACTGCATATGAAATTTAGACTTTGTTTAAAAGACATACTGCAATAAATGTGTATTTTGTGTCACTGCACTAGCAGACTTTTTCACTTAATTGTATTTAACGTGTTTTTGAATTTGCCAGTGCAGGAAGACAAAATTAACCCATATCAAGATGTAAAAAAAAAAAATATCTTAATATCTTAGTGACTGTTTGCATCAAAGTAAATGTATATTTATTTATATTCTCATTTATTTCTAAATTCAAATCAGTATGATGTATGGTGCTTTTCACAATAGTCATTTCTAATGTCATCAGATGTGTAATTTAAGTGGCGTGGTCATTGCAGCCTTACAAACCATTATTATGGCAGTGATTAAAATTAGTGAGCTTATTAGTTAAATTGCACGGTTTTTGTTTGTTTTTTTCCCCTAGTACTGGATATATATTTTGTGTTAATTCAAATTGTAAATTGGAATTAATGCTGTGCTGTCCAATGGATTAAGGCGTTTAATGTAAGGCGATTAATAACGTACGCACTAAAAGCCATCTGGCAAATTACAACTAACTTGAAATAAGCAGTTTGTACTTGTTTGTTTCTCAGGTGGCTGGAGGCTATGGGTCGAGCTGTTCATCCCATTACTCAGGTAACTTCCCAATCATTTGTGTACATAGAATTTGCTGTGGTATTATTACACATACCATTGGTATTTCATTCTTCTTGACAGCTCTGTTAATGTAAATACACATAAATCTTGCTAAACAGAATCCCATTGACTGATTGAGACTGATGCTGTTATGGTAGTAATGCTAATGATGGTGATTGTTGAGGCAGAATCACGTGTGGGTGGACGTCACGCGGCACAACTCAAACCTGCCCCCGCTGGCCGTGAAGACCCCAGAGTGCCTCGGGCTGCTCCACCAGCTGGACCGGAGCAAGGACTCGTGGGTGCAGCACTACTGTGTGCTGAAAGATGGATGCCTCTATTTCTATACGAGCATTCGCTCAACCTGTGCCATCGGTACGTCTGGAAAGCGCAGTGGTTTGAACCGTCATGTTGTTACACGACTGCTAATGAAACAAAATCACATGTGAATTATCTCTTCATAAAGTAGGGCTCCAGATAAATAAATAAAATGACTAGGGAGCTAATGGATCCTGAAGTGAAACATTTTACAAAACTGTTTTCTTTTAGTTGCCAAATTAGAGAGTTGATCAAGAAGCATGTTTATCCATGCTCATATTCAATTTTGTGGATCAGTTTTAAAATGAAGTTTCACATGGATATAAAAGTGCTTCTAAATTTTTACACAGTCCACATCACCTTCCTTTGAGTTTTACTCCCAAACAAACATCTCCCAAACAAACGACTCCTTTTACGGTCCTCTCCACTTTTTAAAAATGAAGAGTTCAGATGCAAAAGCCTCTAAATGCCATTTGAAATTTTCTTCTTTAATGATGATTTTTATCAAACTTGTATATTTAAGTTCAGTAATATCACTTAAATAACAATTAATAGGTAATTATCATTGCCATTTAAGTGAAATTACTGAACTTAAATATACAAGTTTGATAAAAATCATCATTAAAGAAGAAAATTTCAAATGGCATTTAGAGGCTTTTGCATCTGAACTCTTCAAATATTAATATTTAAAATATTAAACCAGTTTGTAATCCAGCACAAATAAATTATATTTATTCAAATAAATACTGTAAATTATTCTCTTTTGATTAGGATATATTAAACAAACTGTTTTATTTATTTTCTTCAAACATTGTTAATAGTTGGCAAAGTTTTTTTTTTTTTTTTTTAGTAGCTTGCTATGCTATGCTAATAGCTCTGTGTGTCTGATTGCAGGAGGGATCTACTTGCACGGTTACACGGTGAAGGATCAGCCGCTGGGGTCCAAAAGATCCACGATTGAGCTCAGACCTCCATCTGATGAGTTCAAAGTGTTCACCCTCTGTGCAGAGAACGCAAATGAGAACAAACGGTAATGAACTAGATTTTAAATAATGTTCAGTAATGCCATATTCTTAGACAAAATAAATAGTACAAAAAAAGTTTAGAAAATGGCAAACAGGTTTTTTTCATGAAGTCGAGCTTGTCAATCTTTCTTGCACCAATTGCAATACAGATGTAGACAATAATAATTTGAATCTTTCTAATAAATAGGGCTTTGAATCAAAATTCTTTTTTTAAATCGACAATCCACAAGCCAGACAGCACCATGTTATTGTTTATTGCAAAGTATTAGTGTGGCTGTTAGCAAAAGTGCATTCCTTTTAACTAAAGTGCATAAAATGATCAAATCAAAAGCTTTGAGTCTAAACTCAGTCTTAGGTGTTTTCAAGCAAGACAGGGCATGAGCTGCTCTCTCCCGTTACACTGGAGTCTTGAAGTATGTCTTGCTCCCCTGCCGCTTCCCTGGGGTTTGAGGAGAGTTACTGGCCAAACGTTTGCCTTTGCTTTTCCTAAGTAATATGTATACCCTTGGATGAGTAGCAGTACTGGAGTGTGAAGGCGGTGCCTATACTGTCTATACTGAGGGGCTTAGCTCATTGTATGCTCCCTGTAGAAAGCTGCTCAAGTTGGGTAGTGTAAGGGGAACAGAACTATGATTGGCAATTCACAGGAGCCCATCTGTTTCGTTTACTTCCCTGCCCAACTGTTGTGGGTTGTGAAGAAGGGATGTATCCTCCCATTTGGTGAAGTGCTTCTATAGCAGTGGCGGCTGCTGGTCTTTCAAAGAGGGGAAGCTCTTTTTTCTTCTTTTTTTTTTAAACTCGACTGTCAGGGGTGGGGATGGTGAAAAGAGCGGGGACTCGATGCAGAGTTGATGGGCTTTATTTTATTGATTAACAAAAACAAAAAAAACAAAAAAACAAGGGGAATAAATTGGGAGCAAAAAAGGCAGGTAACGAGGGAGGAAAGTGTGGGGCAAAATAACAAATAATCAGGAAACAAGATGGGAGTCGACACAATGACAGGAAAGCACATATGGCACAAGGAAAAACACATGACAAGCACAAGCCATGTGCTCATAACAAACATGACAAAAACACATGACCAATAAAACAAATTAAATAGCAATTGTGCCCACACAAAATGAGACCTGAAGAACGATGAGAACACTCATAAGACACGTGTTCACACAGAACATGACAACATGAAAGCACACAGCTAGTGTAAAACACAAGCTACACAGCACAAGACAAAATATGACATGAAAGCACGCGGCCGATGTAAACACAAACCATGTGCTACACAATACACAACACACTGAACAGAGCGAACACGACAAGACAGAACGCTAACGTTACGCATGAGTACGACCATCCTGTGCACTCACAACCGAAAACAAACACGCGGAGAATGCATGTCCGAATCCCAACAAAAAAGTGAAACCAAACTAGACAGATGTGCCGTGATTCAAACACCACGCCCGCACATGTAACACGACACCTGACATCGACGGAAGAAATGTGGGAATTAGGTTGAACTGTGAAATATCTGATGAAAATTGCAAATACTAAGAAATATGTTACAGCAGTTCGTCTGTCGAGTAAAATACACACAAAATCCGCGACGAGACTGAGCTCGAAGTCTTTAAACTAGCGTCCGCGTCAGCGATTTTTTTTATTGGGTGAAATCGCTGTCAATCAAAAGGAGATGCAATCCTCCAATCATCACGCGGACGCCCGGACGCCAGGCCAGCCCACTTCCCTATTCACCCCAGAGACGCCCGGCGTCCGTGGGCGGGACATAATCGCAGCATTTATCCAGTGACCGTCTAGTTTAACAGCGCTGAAAAAAAACTGTTCAAGCAGCCCCATTGAAGTCAATGGACGCCGAGCTTCAACAGGGAAATGCCATAGGAAAATGCATGCACTGTGACGCGCTACAGGTATGCATGAGAAGGAGATCAAGTCAGCTGACTTGCTATTTGTAGCTTATTCTGAACAAACTCGTCTTCGAGATTACCGTGTTCTAACGCATTTTTACTCAATAAAATGTTAACACAATAGTACACATTCGACCATTATTTTTTTTGACATTATAAGGGAAGCTGAGCTTCCCTTGCAGTCTTAAAGAAATCTCCACTGTTCTATAGATATGGTAGTACCAAAGGTTGTAGTTGCTCCCTTCAGTAGGCTGATCCCTTTGTCAAAATACTGGTAGGATTTGCCTGACATAAGCTGAGGCTGTTGGGATTTTCTCCTTTGAGCTCTTCTCTTGGGGCCGGAAATGGCTACAGCCGGGACTTGCCTTGGCACCTGGGTGATATTTCCCGGTGTCTAGGACTATTGGCTTAGGGAGTAGTGCACCATGTGAGTCACATGGGATGTTCCCATTGGGTTGACATGCTTTTGACTCAGGCTGAGTAATTTGTAGAGTCATGTTATGCTGTGCCCACTATGTTTGTGCATAGGATTCACAGCCTATAGTGAGGCAGGCCTTTCCTTCAGCATGGCGTAGTGCAGGGTTCCCTCGGTTTAGCTCGAACCCTGATCAAACACACCTGAGCAAGCTAATCATGGTCTAATGGATCAGTAGAAACTCACAGGTAGGTGTGTTTGATCAGGGTTAGAGCTAAACTCTGCAGGGACAAGAGTCCAAGTTCCACTTCGAAAGGTACGACTGTACGACTAGTTCCCTGAGAAGAGGAACGAGATGCCGCGTCTCGTTGCCAAACCTCGGGCTCGGCAGAAGAGTTAATGACGTGTAACTCAGGCATCCCTTTATATTCATGGGCGCTCCGCGTGTGACGTCATTGATTGCCATCTGCCAATGACTATCGCTGTTTGTTTGCAAGTGCCTCAGACACCGGTCATGCTGATGGCATTCGCCATAGCATAAATACGAAGACGCTATGTGTCGTTCCCCTTCACAAGGAACCAGGGTTACAGTCGTAACCTCAACGTTTTCAGCCCTCATCTGGGCCGTGTTGAATCCACGTGTAACAGATGTGGGCCTGATCAAGAAAATCTTGGTCTTGGATCGAGCAGGTGCGTCAATAGGGAATTATCACGCTGATACATAGTATTTCCGGATTCAGTGATCTTTGCGCACTGCCACTTGCGTTTAATCACCGATCCGCTGGCGAACTCATGACGGATTACACTAAGTTTATTTATACGGCATCCCTGGTAAATTAGTTTGTTTTGAAGTTTGGACCTTTATCCCGGCGAACTGTTTCAATCCACTTCTTCCTTATACTAAATTCAGTCGGGAATCCATGAAAACTTAAGTAGGGTTGGCGTTGTTGGTTAGATTTCCTAAAGTGGAACAGAGCATTGACATCTAGCCTTCGTTTCAGCCATTGTTGAACTGCGTCGGAAGTGGACATGCACAAAGTTGACAAATCCCGCCCATGAAACCCGGAAGCGTGATAATCCCCTATAGACCTCAATAAAATATTAATGATAAATGCTTGTCTGATGTTTGATGATTTAATATACTTTTCCTTGACAATATTTTAGCAATCATGTTTGCTATCAACTATTCAGAATCTGAACTAGCAATACCAGATTCACGAATGAATCACTGTATTGAACGGTTCAACAGGATTGAAACCGAATAATTTGGTTTCTCACACTGAAATAGTAACAGGATGCTTTATCAGACAGAAAAGAGCACTAGGTAAGGATGATATTTCGGCACCATATATGCTGTATTTTCCTACAGTCCACTGTAGGAGATAAAACATGCAAATGTCTCCTATCGTTTTTTAGCGATGGAGAAGCACTTTATTGCCTGTAGATTGTGAACGACTCTCTACTGCAGGGAAATACAATTTATAGTATATCAACTTTTTTTATGAAGAACTGTTCCCCAAAACCTATGAAAAGCTAGAAAGGCTCTGGTAACAAGTGTATCTTTCATACCTGATAGTCCACGCTGTCTTTATCAAGGTGGGCCAAGTTACTGAACACAACATTGGTGTTGAAATATCAGTGTGGGTGGTGCTTTATTAATGTTTTAATGGTTGAAACTATGATGATTTATAAGTGACCCAATATTGTAGCTTCAGAAAATCCATATGAAACGATTGTTTTTAACGAATAATATTTTGTGAAATTTGCATGCATATAGTGTCAGCCCAGATCCGGCCCACATCCGGTACACATGAATTCCACACGGCCCAGATCTGGGCCGACACTATTTTGCTGTCAGGGTATGTCTGTCATGATCAACAGTAATGAATTGGCAGGAATCAGAAGAAATCATGCTGATGAATTAACATGATCCTTTTCTCTACTGTTTCCCTAGATGGATTAGTGCAATAAAATCTTCAATAGGAAAATGGCTGCCATTGCATCAAGCAATTCAAGACTACATGAGTCGCCCACCTGAGGAAACGAGAATGTGAACAAGACAGATCTTATCACGAGGTGTTTTGCAACAAGTTTAGCGGTGAAGGTGATGGTGAAGATACTATGCCTTGTAAACAGACGTACTGTGTCACACCACACTGGCATTGAAACACAAAACCAGAAAGATCAGTTGTAAGTAATAAGATGTGATAGGATCTTTACCGTTTTGATAAACATATGTTGAAGTGATACGTATGCTGCATTTGTTTAACATATACAATTTGACAATAATAATAATTTCATCTTCATTTTTTAGGGACTTAGCTGATGACTACTCATGATAAAACCTAAAATAAGTGTAACTCCATATATAATATTCAAGTGGTAATATTCAGCAGAGCAGCAGGAGCGCATGAAGCTGCCATGGCAACCAGACACTGTACAGTTCCTGCTGCGCTATGACGGCTGCCAGAAGCATAGAAGCATAATTCATACTAAAATGTACATACAGAATTAAGGCATCAGCATCAGACCTCGGCCACACACCATAAACACAAGCTTATGTTATATAGAGCTTAAGAATTAATTATTTGTTCCCATTGAACTTTTTTCTCTTTCATTTATACATATTGTAATTTATCATAATGTTGTTTTAGTTCCACTTACGCATTGTTGTAATGTGTTTCTTTGCATTCAGGCCTGTATTCCTGTAAACCTTTCTGTCACATATTTCAGTTCTGATGATGTTACAGGATTTGCTAACTGGTGTGAAGTCGCCGCCACTGCTATTGTACATAATACACATTCTTGGTTTTTGCTGTATAGATCAGTTCCATTTCATTTAGTCATTTTTATATAACCCGCAGTAAAATGTCTTACTGCTTTGTCTTGGCTTATTTGTACTATTTGTATGGCAATATTATGAATTTTTCCTATTCTTTGTATAAATAAGGATATATTTCTGGCTTTTTGTATTGTTTTCAGTTCCAGTTTACAGTTGCATAAGAATTATTACAAAACTAGGATCACTTCTTGGATTGCTGACCATCTCAAATGCATTAACATTTGATGATTGGATAGCTGTCTGATTGGTGAAACATTGAAAGTGACCAAGTGTATATATTCCCTAATGATTAGCTAAGAATTTGATATAGTCTGTTCATTTAAGTGCTTGTATTGCATGTAAATATCCTATGCTACCAGGAAAGCTTGCCAAAATACAGACTTGCTTTATTTTCTACCTCACATAAGTTGTTCTTGTAATAAGTTTCGTGACTATACAGTTTTACATGTGCAAATAGCAGAACATAAGGATTCCTACATCATCACATGATGCACATGCATGCAGCGCTTCTGCGAATGTACACTGTAAAAAAATATTATTTCTTTTGTCAAATCAACTTAAATAATTTATATAGTTCAGATAACATAATATTTTAAGTTTCTGATGATTAAATCATTGTATTAACTCAATTTTTCCATTTCAATGAACTTAAATTTTTAAGGCAGCCATGTTACTTCAAGTTAAACCAACGATATTTTTTTACAGTGTAGAAAAACTGTATTCAAATATATAAAAGGAATGAATCCCTTTCACTTAAATTAATATTCTATTTTAAAATAGCCGAAAATGTGATTGGGTTTTTATTCTTAGGCTTTTTATAGAATATTTGCCATGCGATCACCAAAATCCTGTTAACCAATTCCCAAACGGCGTGTCCCAGGGGTGCTGGAGTGTGTCCGTGTCTCGGGTCACAGGCAGGGAAACACCATGGATGGACAGCCAGACCAACACAGGGCTAGTTACAGTACGACAAGTCATTATTACCAGAACAGTTCGTATAAAACTTGGAAGTCATTATTATGAGAACTGTGGTGGAAATGGTTTGTATAGGTTAGAATGATTATATTGCAATATTTAAAAATATTTGAAATGTAGGCCAATCAGAAATCAAGTAATCCGAGGTGTCAACAAATTCAAATCGATTTTTTGATTTTGTATAAAATATATTTCCACATAGAAATTTGGCAAAATGAAATCACCATTTAAGGCTTTCAAAAAAATTATACAGCAATGCAAACAGTATAAAACACTTAGAAATGCACCCAGCATTTGTTTAAAAATTACAACATAAATAAAAGATAAAAAAACAACATTAAAGTAGAAAACAAAACTATCCTGAACAATTTGTTTCACGCATGCCAACACATTATGACATACAGTACATTTGATTGAGAAACACTGGTTTAAAAAAAGACTTTGACAACATACATGTAATATATTCAGTCAGTTTTAGGTGTAAAGATAAGGTTAGACACCGGACCAGAAAATGTGTTCCTATGAACTCAACATAATTTATAAAAAAAGATATTTTACAATAATTTGTCACTTGACCCTTTGCTTGGTTTATGCATGTTTATGACAACTGTCATTAAGCATCATTTTTAATGCAAATATGCCATTGTTTGAGATGTCTTTAGAAAGACAACTTGACATAAATAAACCAATCTGTCAGTGTCTTTGTAATGACAATTTGACATTACTAAGACAACACAACCTGTCATAAATATTTCATAAACATGCCATAGCAGTTTAATTATAAAACTTAAGAAAGCACTTAGCATTTTGGGTTAACATTACATTAAACTGTCAGGTGGTTGGTTTTGACGTTGGCTGTCATGAAGCCATTATTTTAACATTTTAATGACAAATTCAACGTGTACCACTGTTAATGCCTGATGACAGCCAATATCAAAACCAACCACATGACAGTATGTAATGTTAACCCATAAAGCTAAGTCATGTCATGATTATGAAGGTGTCATGTCAGTCTTATGAACACCCCTTCAAGTAAAGTGTTACCCAAAGCACGAAGTTTCGCCTGTCATTTTGAAACCAGAGTAGATTATTCAGTCTCTAAAACATTGCACATTTTCAATAGTAAACCAATCCAAAGTCCCCTAAGATGAGCAGGTCACAGTTTCCAGTAAAGGCACACTCCTTATAACTCGTCACAGTGTTCGCCCGCGAGCTGCGTATCAAGAATACGAGCATCTAGACGTTGTGAGTTTCAGCGCACCCCTGTTGTGCAGGCTTTTGAGTGTCCTGAACTCCAGTGGCATGCGGTGGGGACCCGCATTGGAAAAATACCGATATTTTAGTGTGTCATAGTAATGATAATTAACAGGATTTCCGGCGGTGTCTTTTGGAAAAGGCCAGAATCCATACAGGTGGATTTCATCACAGAAGCGTGTAGCCATCGTGTACATCAACAGTCCAGTAGAGGGTCGTTTGATATTTATCTTATTTGTAAGCCAGTACCTAAGAGATAAAAAATACATTGTTAAGTAATAAGTATAATAACATTTACATTATGATTATTATGGTGGTTTGAAAATGTTTAATAGTTCAATACATTTATATTAATCTGTTAAAGTCCCCCTGTAGTCAATCATTTTATCCCTGAAAACACATCTTTGATCACCAAAATGACATTATTGCCTCATTTAGTGTACACGGTTCTATGAATATGCAAATGAGCCCCGCCTCCACTCACTCAGCTCAGAGATCCACATGTTGACGATCACACGTTGATCAGGGGTGCGTTTCCCGAAAGCATCGTTAGCCAACTATGGTCGCAAGTTCCATCGTTATCAGCATAGTTCAACGAGTCGGTGTTTCTCGGAAAAATCGTTCCAACGAACATTCACAAACAGCATCGCAAAGTTGTGTGGTTTGAACGACAGCTCTCGACCTGTGGTTAGAAGGATAGTTTCTATATTGCATGACATTTGGAGGTAATAAATCCTTATCTTGAGCAAAATAAGCAAGCTGACATTCAATACTAACAGTGGCTTTTATTTAGAATACATACAAATGGAATTTACGCCTTTTAGTTTTTCAAAAGATTTAAAGTACCGATTTTGAAGAGTGCGCATGTGCGAACGTGTTCTATTATATACGAACGAGCCAAATATTGAGTCTACTAGTGAAGCAAAATAACTGAGAACAATTCGAAATAGTCCTCAGATGACATGTCTGTAATTTTATATATATAAAAATCTAGCGTTAATTGGATCTCAAATAGTTTTATTAACCACGTGCGAAACCACGTGGCTGAACGATACTTTGCGACAATGGGATTCGGGAAACATTCGTGACTAGTTGATTTCTCCAACGATGCATCGTACTATGGTAGTGAAGCAGCGAACTAAATAGTTGTACGAGAAACACACCCCTGATTGGTTACAAGGTAGTTTGTGACGTCAGAAACACCAGCGATTTCACACAGTGTTTTTGAGACTCTTTGATTCAAAATAATTCAATAATTCCAAATTTTTTACACTTTTTTAGTATGTCTTGACAAACTTTCCTTTTCTAGTTGTTGAGTATTACTAGTCAATTTGGGGAATATCTATACAATAATTAATAATTTACATTTATTTAAAAAAAAACTTTACATTTATTTAATCTACCGAAAAGGGATAATATGTTCCCCGTATCTGCATTCATTCACCCAGACAATTAACCACAAAGGATTATAATTGATTGTCAATGTTGACTATATTTTACAGACAGGTTAAAATTAGCTCAATTGTATATCACTACTTATTCAAAAAGGATTATAATTAAATATCAATATATCAATTACGTCTATTATATATCAACTCTAAGGATATTAACTCTTAGGATCTGTATCAATTCTCACACAGAAATCTCAGAGATTAACAGGAAAGGCTATTTCTGGCCATGAACACCACCTTCCTGTTTTACAAAGATAGCCCTGCTAGCTACAGTAATTTTAAAGCACTTTGGATCGTACATTAAAGAGACTTGTACTGTATATGAGCAAGAGACAGAATCAAATAATGAATATAATGAAAAAGGTTTAAAGGTCTTTGACATAAATTACCAAAGAAACAATTCAGGCTATGTTCATTTACCCGTCTCGGGAAATGAACAAAGTCGAAAGGAAAAATAAAACTTAAAGGGGTCATGAACTTGGTTTTTACATTCAAAAACATCAAAATGAAGAAGTCAGCCTAGCTCAAAAATGCTTGGCTTTTATGGGCGTCTCACACTGAAGACTTGGAAGTAAACGCCCACTGCTGTGAGTGGATAACAGTTTTGCATATTATAATGAGTTTCAGCTCCCTCGTCGATGCCAAGCGGCAACATTCTAATCTGAAAGATGAAGCCTACACGGAAGTGCGAAAAACTGCAATACATCTCAAATCCGTAGAGGCCAGTCCCCAAAAGGGAGCAAATATCCATAAACGTCATGTTAAAATATCCGTTTTCACAGCATAAATTCATATGTTTACAGTTTGGTCCCATAGACTTTTATTGTAATCTTCAATATGACAACTGTGAGGGGGGTGATTTTTTTTTTTACTCGTTAGTTTAGATCATATTTAGATATAAAATGTATGACAAATGACAAAGGTGGTTAACTTTGATTGACAGCTGATGATGTCTCGGCCATGATCTGATACAACACATCATACCACCTCTGTATCCTTTCTGAAACTTTTGTATTTTGTATTTCCCAAGATTTTCCAGTATGGCGCCACCCATACCCCCCATAAACAGCCTCAAACCCGTTCTTCAGAGAGTCTATGGGTGACGTCACAGACGCTTTGTCCATATTTTCGTCCATATTTTTTCGATGCACGTGGAGGAAATTGTTTTGAAAACATCCAATGTTGTAAAATGGCAACCGGAATGATTCGCCCATACATGTTCGACCCAGAGTCCGTGTGTTGCACAATTCCAGTTGGATCCAATATAGACGGCACAGCACCGTTCTTTATAAATATTCTTTATAATTATTCTTTCTAAATATGCCGCACATCTGATTCTGGTTACCCGTAGAATGCACAGTCTGAAACATTAGGTCATTAGAGTCATCTAGAGAAGTCATGATTACACTCAAATGATAATACAACACATGGGTGCGCAGGAATATATCGTATTCTTTTCAGAATGAGTTACAGATTTCAATGAAGTAATATCTGTTTATGTGTGTGCCTTTTGGAGGGAGCTGCCTGGCCTGCCTCTGAGATAGCTATCTGTTTGAGGCTTGACCCCTGGCTGTGTGTGTGTGTACACAATGTTCGGAGTAATTAAGTTTGAAATGTTCAACTCACCTTCGTACAGCGTGGATGAAACGGAACGAGGGATAGGCCATGTGCACCCTCAGGCTGTGCTTGAGGACAAGCTGGTTGACGGCGTTGACGTGCCTTTCGCCGCCCTTCACCATGAAGGCTGGGATCCAGAGCACGCTGCTGTTCAGCTGCTGCAAGCGCAGGAGGAGCTTCCCCCACTCCGCTTCGTCCCGGAGACCTCCGTACACCCGCCCGACCACTGACGGGTTCATGGTGGTGAAGTCCGACCTCAAACCCACGTCTTCTGCAAATTGCTCTAGAGGAGCGAGGTTACATCTGCGCGAGAACCACAGAAAACCGGTGGGAAATGAGATTATACGTATTACATATGCCTCACTTTATTTTATAAACACAGATGTCACTGCTTTTTAATAATGTGGACTGAGGTCAAAATCACATTCAACCATGTGAATCATAAAGGGGTTTTCATCCAAAAATGAAATTATCCCATGATTTACTGACCCTCAAGCCATCCTGGGTGTATGACTTTCTTCTGCCAGCCGAACACAATCAGGGTTATTATATTAAAGGGTCCAAATTTACTCCAAATTCTCTGAAGAGACATGATCCCTTTATACTGTATTTAATTTAGGCATTTATGGTGGTAAACGGAAGCTCAGACAGGTTTATGTTTGTTGATCAAAGTTTCAATCATGTGAATAAAACCCTAAATTAAATCTGTTCATAATATAAAGCGATCGAGTCTCTTCAGAAAATTTGGAATTAACCGCTCGATTCATATGGATTTGATTTGTTTTACAATCTCTTTATTGAACTTTTGAAGCGCCAGGTGGTAGTTGTGTAGCTGTCAATGGAGGGACAGAAACCTCTCAGATTTCATCAAAAATATCGGTAACACTTTATTTTACGACCCGCAAACAACTGTGTAAGTACACCGAAATTACGGTGTACATTTCTGTAATTATAGTGTACTTCCGTCTAAGTACAAGGGAACAATGTGTTAAGTTTTGGGTAATAAAGGGGTAACAAACAGATATACAACCTGCAAATAACTTTGTAAGTAGCCTACAGTGTAGGCTACTTATAAGTAGCTACACTGTGTACATAATATACTGTATATATATATATATATATATATATATATATATATATATATAATGATAAAATTTAATTTATTGGCTTTTCTTGCTAGATTACTACAAAAGTCAAAATAATTTGTTTCTACTATGATTTTAATTTAGACCGTACCATGTGGTAATTAGTACTCACCTTATCTCATTGAACTGCAATGACACTTAAATGTCAGGGCAAATATACTGTGTAATTAAAACGTTTTTTGTTGTTTTTTTGTTTTTTGATGACAGTACCTTTCTCTGTAATTACAGTGCAAATAGTGTTGTTTCGTATTGCTACATAGTTAGCATTTGTTACCCCCTTGTTCTGTGTAGTTACAGGGTAAGTGTGTAACTCCTGCGGGCTGTAAATTAAAGTGGTGCTTGTTACCCCTTTATTACCCCAAACTTAACATATTGTTCCCTTATACCTACACGGAAGTACACTATAACTACAGAAACGTACACCGTAATTTCGGTGTACTTACACAGTTGTTTGCGGGTCGTAAAATAAAGTGTTACCAAAATATCTTCATTTGTGTTTCAAAGACGAACGGAAGTCTTACGGGTTTGGACCGATATGAGGGAGAGAAATTAATGACAGAGTTTTCATTTTTGGGTGAACTATTCCTAAATATCGTGGCTTTTCCCAGATTTGTAATGGAATTGAGAAGTGCCCAATTTTTTGAAGGTGAGAAATGGTGAATGTGGAAGCGCAAAGACAAAGAGGCAGTCATGAATGTGAAGTCTAAAATGGAGAGATTTACAAAAAAAAAAAAAAAAGGATTTGGATATAAGAGAAGAGAAGCCATGTCACGTCAGAGGTCATCCTTCCGCCTCAACTCAACTCTCTGGAGGAAAAGTGAGTGATGAAATTTGAAGGAAAGATTATCTGTGATAATTACTTCAAAGTATGTTCATCAAACAAAGCTATAGTTTGGCTACTGAAGACTTGAATTATAGAGCACAAGTCGTACATACAACTTTTATGGTGATTGCTTATTTGTTGTTGTTAAATAAAACTTAATAATCATTTAAAAGAAAGTCCTTCTCATTAATTGCAATAAAACAAACTAGAATGAAATAAAATATAAAATTGTCAAATTATTTTATTTCAGTTGGCCAATGCAAAATGTCTAATTTTTGTTGAGAAATTGAAGTGCAATATATATATATATATATATATATATATATATATATACACACACACACACTTTAAAATGGCAAAAGCACAACGAAATTACTAAACCTTTGATAAAAACAAAAAATATACAAAAATAAAATCTATTTATTAAAATAAATCCAAATATTAAAAACTCTACAATAGCTTATCAATAATACTAACGTTATAATGACGTTAATCTTTTGACCCTGGTTCAGGTTTCCAAAAATGTGATTTAAGGTGAAGACAGGGTGAAAACACGGATACAATGAGAGATAAATGGCCATTTAAACCCTAATAGAGTCTGCCTTGCCATAAGACGGTAATGATTCAATTACTGCAAAGAAGGAAATGCATTACCGTATAACAAAATCATGCTTGTCTATTTCCTTCCCACATCCGCTCTTCAGGAGGCTGCCCGAGTTTCCCACCACAGCACATGTCCTGAACGTCTTGTTCTTCAGAGGAGAGACTTCGGGAAGTAAACTGTATAGAGTCTGAGAAACATTGAAGGTCCTGCGTCTGTCCAGAACGTAGTGGTACGTGTCGCCCGGCTTAAAACCGCTCTTGATAACAGACACATCTCGCTCCGCATCCAAGAAGCGAAGTATGTCCTTCCTTTACATGTGTTGAAAAAAATAAAAAGGACAAGATTAAGCCTACAGACTAATGCTGACATTTCTCATTAGTTCATAACCAACGCGTTCCCATCCTAGGTCGTCATATAGTGATGCTTTTGAAATTTCGTCTAAATCCAACGCACATGGCACCCTTTAGCGTCAATATACACACACACAGAGCTTCGTTCGGTTATGGGTAGGTTTAGGTCTGGGGTAGGGTTAGGGTTAGACTACTAGGAGGCGCCTTCTGGCCCATATATATCCGCGTCTCATATTGACGCTAAAGGTAGCCACTTTTTTTGTGGACGAAATGTCAAAAGCGTCAGTACAGTATATGACACTTTGGGATGAGAACGGGTTATCATAACCATACTAGCTTGTAAAAGAATACACTAAAAGGGAACCTATGTCCTGCTCTGAGTTATAGACAATCTGACTTGTGTTGCAGTCTGAATCAAAAGCACACCAGGCTGGTTACTTTGGCCAGAGATGAACTGGTCCTGGTTTTTTCCAAGGTTTTCCTCTCCATTTCTGTCCCTGATGAAGTTTGGGGTCTTGCCACTGTCGCTTGTTTAGTTGAGGACACTTAATATTCAACAGTATTATTGATCCGACTGCACTGTCACTGTTGTATGAGAGTTGAACTGAGCTGTTTTCTGCAGAGCTTTACAAAAGAATTGAAACCGTTTCAAAATTGATGACCTTTACAGATATTGAACTTGATCTGAATCAACATCAAGATCCATCTTTGGTCCAGTCAGATGTCAGACTCCCTGCATGATATCACCGCTCATAAACTTACGCCATTAATCCTTACTCATCAAAAAAAGTACAGACACTGACAAAACCTCTGAACACTACGAGGGACTCATCCCTCTGGACTCTATGCCTATGATTAACGTACAAGTGTCACATTAAGTGCATTTTTAGATTACCTAACAAAACCTTTTTTTTATTTAGTGCAGGTTCCTCACCTGATCATGGTCACAAGGGTGGTGTTCAGCCTCCAATCCGCTCCCGGGTCACTCAGGTCACTGACAGCACTGCCGAAGAGCATCTCGGAGCCGTTGGCCATCAGTCGAGTGCTGATCGCCCTAGAGTTCCTGTCCAAACAGAAGCAGGGTTTGGCATAGTGACTACAGAATATGCACCAGTACTGAGACTGGCATTGGGTTCAACACTGTGCTCATGTAGTCAAACACATTCATATAGAATTCTTAATATTAAATTCATTAAATTCTTAATATTCTATAAACTCTATCAGCATGTGTTTGGCTGATCGCTACTGATGTTACAGCTAAACTCGGGATCAAAGCCTGTGTTGACAGAATACCAAATGTGCCAGTTAATGTATTCAAGCAGCACATTCATTTATAATTTTGAATAAACTCCAAAGCACAATGACTAAGTGTATATTTTTTATTTGAGTTGTTTGTCAGCTCGCACAACTGTCTGTCGCCATGCCTTGATGAGTATTGATTATTAATAATGTTATTATAATACTCCCAATCAACTACTGCGGAGGGTAAAGGTACTGTTATTTCACCCTTTTGAATTTCGTTGGGGTTGTGTTCCCACATACAGTAGTTAGCTAGTTTGGATCGCTATAACTTGAATGACTGTCAACTGTTGAATGAACGAGTGTGAAGTATGTCAAGTCGCGCTTTGTTTACTTCCAACCGGAAGACTCGCCCACTTTTGACGCAAGGCCTCATGGGGCGTAGGAAACTTGTGGATAATCCCCTTGTGTTTGCTGTCCTGGGCTGGTTCATTGTAAAACTTTGTGTCAAACATCGTGTGTCGCAATCTGTGAGTACTAGTCTGTATCTCGTGTTAAGAGTTGTGGTTTGCTGTTTATTCTAATTTCCTAGTCATCAAGTCTGTATCCTGTTCTAGTTTACTTTATTTTCCTTGTCTTGGTATTCAGCCCTTCAGTTCTGTTTTGCCCCCTCGTGGGTTTTGTAGTTGTTTGTTACCAATAAACCTCGGTTTCATCGCACTCTGCCTGCATTTGGGTTCATCTCCTACATCCACATAACAAAGGGTACAGATGCCGTCGGTAATTGCGGTATATTGGAGCGTTCCCATTGAAAAAGCTAAGAAAATATGCAACTTAAAATAGAGGGATCCGGGTACAGACTTTGAGCAGGGTTAATAGCTGAATTTATAGTAGCAAATAGAATTGTAGGCCTATTTGCATTGCGAGAGATCACATCAGTATAAATTAATTTGCATTTTTCGAAGCCTTCTGAAATGCTAGCAGAGATTCTCTAAAGATGTCATAATGTCTCCTTTTCACTTGCCAAACAACTCATCTAAGAGTACGGACTGTTTCATTTAACCATGGCGAGAGTTTGGCTTACAATTCATAGCTTTAAAAGAAGCAATAGTGTCCTAATTTTAAGACAAGGTGGAATCAAATTGCTTCAGATGTTCATCAACATTTAAAGAGATAGAAAAAGTTTCAGATAAAGTTGATTCACAACGACTTCTTGTAAAGATCCACTGAAGGCAAGTTGTAGAGAGAACCCAAGTGCAGTTTATTTATCAATTGCATGAAAGCAAAAATCATGACATGAAGCAAAAAAACATGACATGCCCCTTAAAAACAGAGATTACTGTACATACTAGAAACAAAACTTGACAAGGACACATGTCAAACATGAGGTCTTAAATACACTAACAAATGACAAGGGACATTCTGTAAACAATGAACAGAGATTAACCAATGACAAGACACATGGCAGGATCACATGACAAATACAGGGAGTCACATGACAAGAACATACCATACCGTGACACTTCTATATTACACTGCAAACACAACATTAGTAATAGGGGTTATTTTTCCAATCTATTTTTTTAAACAGTGACCTCAGTTCCTAACAAATATACATTAAAAAACACCTGCTTGTGATCAGAAAGAAATATTACTTAATCAAATCACAGTGTCCTGAGTGTGCAAGTTATATGATAAAACCAGATGTAATATATGGCCTAACTTTAACCCATTATCTCAGATCTAACGAGTTGATCAAATTCAGAAACTCTGGAAAGTGCGTCGTGGCCAGACCATATGTGTGCGTTAAAATCCCCATGAAAGAAAAAACGATTAAACTGTGTACAGAGGGAAGCTGAGGCGCAAGTCACACGCAATCGCACTCTCTTTCACTAATGCATTCATATAAATGTAATCTGGTAACACTTTACAATATGGTTCATTAGTTAACTACATTAATTAGCATGAACTAATTATGAACTGCAGTTTTACAGCATTTATTAATCTTTGTTAATGTTAGTTTCATAATTTACTAATACATTGATTATTAAAATATTAGTTAATGCACTGTAAACTAACATGAACAAACAATGAATAACCGTATTTTTATTAACTAACGTTAACAAAGATTAACAAATATAGTAGCAAATGTATTGCTTTTGGTTAGTTGTAATTGTGGATTGCTGTATCAATGTATTGCTCATGTTAGTAACTAAAGTTAACTAATGAACCTTATTGTAAAGTGTTGTTACCTGTATTCTAATTTACCTGTAATCTTCCTGTTCTACTTTATCTGTATCTGATTGAGAACGAGCAGAAATCTGCGAGAAATATAACGACCCAAAGACAAAAGAACTGATAAATAAGCGGTTATGTGAGCGGTGTGTCGTATGCCATATGTGTGCGCAAGGCAAACCACGTGTGAGTCTCAACTCAAGGTTCAGGCTTATTTTGTCATCAATGATGTCATCCCCGACTGGTCAACGTCGACTTTCAAAACATAAATGTTGACTTTGAAAAATACCTGAAGTCGTTCAACCCCAACGATACAGCATATGTGAATTACCCGTAGCAGATCTATACAGGTGGAGCTGGGGAAGGAGGAGGGTTTCTGAAAGCGCTGCACTGCTGTAGCAAATGCTGAGCAAGTATTTGAGGTTGAGCCGTGAGCTCATTGGCTGCTGAAACAACAGGAACCAATCAGCTGTGCCCTAGAATGATCAAATTACAAGCAGATTGAGTGAAGGACCAATCAGCCTGCGCCGTCTAGAGTTTCTTACGGAAGCCCTGAACCGCAACCTAAAAAAAAAAAAAATCTGTAAAAAAAAAAAAATCTGTAAAAAAATAAAATAAAAATCTAGCATTTCGAGATTAAAGTCGAAATGTTTCGAGATTAAAGTCGAAATGTTTCGAGATTAAAGTCGAAATGTTTCGAGAATAATGTCGAAACATTGTGCATTCATAACAGTGCGCGCGTGAAGTCGAACTGCCATGGATAAACACAAAATAGTAGCTTTTTACTTTTATCTGAATTACTTATCTTACTTTATCGTTATAAAATATAATGCGCCGGAATAGACTTTAGCCTATAGGAAAACCAACACGGAAAACACTTTTCAGACTGGATGGAGAAATCCAGCTTTATGAATGAATGAATGAATGAATGAATAGGGCATTTATATAGCGCTTTCATATGCCTACACTCAAAGTGCTTTACAATCATATCAGAAAATCTCTCCTCAACCATAAGTGGTTATTAAATCTTAGGAAATCACAGGATCCGGCCAAATGATTGGATACAGAATGATGCACTTAAAGTGTATCCAGAGCATATTTCAACGCGTTCTCATCCCAAAGCACCATATAGGACGCTTTTGCAAAAGCGTAAATATCCAACGCACATGGCACCCTTTAACGTCTAATGAGACGCTTCGGTTAATGGTTAAGTTTAGGTATGGTGTTGGGTAAGGGTTAGACCACTAGGGGGCGCCTTCTGCCCAAATATATCTGCGTCTCATTAGACGTTAAAGGGTGCCATGTGCGTTGGATATTTACGCGGAGACCGAACAGTTACTGTTGTGTTCTCGACCCAGATAGTGTTGACTAGACGAGCACGAAAACACCTCAGAAACACTGCCACTATAGCACGTGTGACGTGTGTAGAATTTTGTTGAAAGCCCAGATAAAAGTAAAAATCTACTATTTTGGGTTTATCCATGGCTGTTCGACTTCACACACACAGACACGCGCGCGCTCTGAGCCAGTGGACGCGCACTGTTATGAATGCACAATGTTTCGACTTTAATCTGGAAACATTTCGACTTTAATCTCGAAACATTTCGACTTTAATCTCGAAACATTTCGACTTTAATCTCGAAACATTTCGACTTTAATCTCGAAATGCTAGATTTTTTTTTTTTTACTGATTTTTTTTTTTTTTTAGTTGCGGTTCAGGGCTTCCGTAGTTTCTAGACTCTAACTTTGTATTAATTTCATTCCCTTTTCCTGTGTTCTTGTTTTGTTTATTTATTCTGATTGTACACATCAGTTATTTTAGTATAGTTGATATACTATGTATAATAGTTTTTGCTAATCATTTGAATTAAATTTGATTTTCTTTATCTGTTTTAATTTTATTGAATGTTTTATTCATTTTGTAGTGGATTTTTGGCATTTTATACATCTATAAGTAAGACTTAAGTCAACAGCATTGCTTTGTATTTTCTGCTTAAAACCAAAGTGAACCAAAGTCTCAAAAACATGGTTTAAAATCACTGGTGTTTCTGATGTCACACACTACCTTGTAACCAATCAGATCAAAGTGCGATCGTAAACAAGTGAATCTCTGGGCTGAGTGAGTGGAGATGGGGCTCATTTGCATATTCATAGAACCGCAAATACTAAATGAGTAAATCAACTCTACTAAATCAGTAGTTCAACTCAACAAAAATAAAAATGCTGTCATGGCCACTGGATGAACTTGCTGAAAATTTCAGTTTTTCATTTTTTTATTTCAGTATTTCAAGTAGTGAAAGTTTTTTTTTATGGTTTTAGTTTCAGTTTTAGCTAATGATATAACCATAGGATATAACCCTGCACATCTGTTTCTTGTTCTCACTCTCCGTATATGTTTAAAGCTCTCTGTTTCAGTTGTCTTGTTTTCCTTTGTCTATGGTTTTGTAAGATTCTGTTATATTGGGTTTCTGTGTTCCTGAGTCTTGTTTTAGTCTTGTTAATACATTCAGCTTTTGTTTAGATCCATATCCGCTTCATCCGTTACAGCATTACACTGCAAAAAGGTCTCA